>NC_140939.1:111935212-112262754 GCF_014529385.1 Adiantum capillus-veneris | reverse complement strand
AGGGCACACACATCCGCAGTTGCGCACCGAGGGGAAACATCAAAAGCAGGAGAAAGAGAAGAGGGAAGGGGAAACAACAACACGATGGGGCAACAGTGGCTCGATTGTATTTCAAAAGGCATGTACATTGGCTTGCACTGCCATCACTATGGCCATTTTCAAGAAAAAGTTACAAAGGGATTAGCTTGTCAGAGAACTCCACTTTGTAGGCTTCAAACGGCACAAAAAAGTCCCTAATTTGATTAAAATTTCACTTTGATAGGGGGGCCTTCAATTTTGGAAATTACACTTCAATTGGTCCATCTGGTACCCTGATTTGTTATCTTTAGGATGGAGGAAACCGCTTTACTTTTTCCTCTACTCTCTCTTTCTCTCTTTGCACTTTGGGGGGGCGGCATTAGCGAGGTCGCTATTACCCCTAGGCTGTTTTATTTTTATTTTTTCCTCATTATTTTAACCCCTTTGGGGCTACCCAAACTTTGCACTGCCCTTTTGGCTCCTCTTTGATCCTTGGCCACCTTTGTCCAGCTCCTCCTCCTTCTTCTCTCTTCTTTTCTCTCTCCTCTCCTTCTCTGGGTACCGGCCTCCACCTTGCCCTTGCCTTGGCTTCACCTTGCTCGGCCTCCCTTGGAATGGTCCTTGCTTTCCTCTTGTACACATGGTGGCCCTCGGGTTTTTCTTTCTCTCTCTCTTGCACTCTGTGGGACCTCCCACTTTGGCATCTAATCTTCCGGCCACTCTGGCCCTTTCGTCATCTTTGGGGGGCTGTTCTTCTCTGTATGCCGGGCGGCCTCTCACTCGCGGGACTTCCCTCTCACTTATGCCTCGGAGAGGGGGGCATTAGCAAGGTCGCTAATGCCTCCCCTCTATCCTTCAAAGAAGACCTTTAAGGGCCGTGGCAACGGGGCCCCATTGGCGGCCACGTCAGCAGTAAATGCGGCCGCCTCTAGCCCAGTGGGCGCCACCGGCGCAGAGCCGCCGCCGCTTGCTTCTTTTAAAACTGCCACCTAGTACGCCACTGGCATCGCCGACGCAGCACCTCACGCTCTTCGCCATGGCCACCCACCACGAAAGCTTTCCCTCAATCGCGTACCCTCAAATGGGCTGTCACCTGGCCTACATACCCCATCATTGATCGCCACGTATTCTTATATGGGACCATGGGAATGCCACATGGCACCCCGTGGGTTGCTGGCCTTCAAGTTTTCAAAATCTGGAAAAAACCCCATGGGAGATTCCCTTTGAATGCCAACGTTGATCTTCTTCAGTCCTTTGCCTGGTGATCGGATCTTGGGGTTGTAAAGCCTGATTGATGGAGTCGATTCCCGACTTCGAAATCCCCCATGCTCACCGCATTTCGACTTTCCTAAGCGTGCGATCTTAGGTGACCAAAATTTAAAAAATCGTCCTGCAGACACTCCTCCTTCAACTGCCCTAGACCCCCCTAGGCTATAGCTCGGTGCTCGAGGCTCAGAATCACATGCCATTGGCTTCGACTAGCTCCACATAGTGCACACCATCATCAAGAACCTTGGCGAGGCCAAAAAGATGCGAGATGGCACATCCTCTGATGCAAGCAAGTGGGCATAGACCCGGCCCCCAAAAAAATTTCAAATGATCATAACTTGCTATCTAGAGCTCCGATTGGCAATCCGAGAAAACAGACATGCCCCTTAATTCGAGCTTTACACGTGCATTCACTCACACTAGACTAGGCCATTTGTCCCCATCTACCCTGTCCGTCAGAGATCTGCAGCTCCTGCTAACTTTGAACTGCAATATCTTGAGAACCGGGGCTTTGTTTGATGAGCCATCTGGATCGGCTTTTAGAGCACATCAAACACTACAATTCGGAGCACTGACTTGGCGTTTCAGACACTTTCATCTCCCATTCCAATTGAGCCAACTTGGAGTTTTTTTAGCCTAAAAATATGTATTAGGCATACACTTCCGCTTCCCTTTGGCTGCCTAAGACCTTGCTACGTGCCCTAGCCTTCTGCATTGCACCTGCCTGCAACCTTTGCTTGGCATAGACCACCTCCTAGCTCGAACCAACTTTGGATGCACCATCATTGCGTAGCCCCCTCGTTGAACATTTATGTTCGACCAAAACCATATGTACAAAACTTTAAAACTAGCACACCAAACTGACGATTAAAAGCACTTACAAAACCATAACTCTATGTACAAGCTATGTACAAAAGATTTATCTCCTTTGTCTCTCAAACCGCATGCTTTAGGTGGTTTCCCACCCGCATTGACTACAATTTGCTGCACCTCGGGCAGTAAATCCCTCTCAAAATACATCTTGAGCCACACACCATTCGCCCTGTTCCTAAGAAGCTTGCCATTTTCTTTTATCAGTTGATAGGTCCCATTCGGAAAGGCTTTTTTCACTTTATACGGACCCGTCCACTTCTTCTGAACTGTGAAATCCAAGTAGCTTTCGTACTTCATGACCAGCTCTCCTTCTTTTATCTTCTTGTTTGGTAGGTTCTGATTGAATTTGGCAATCCGCTTTTCTCTCTGCTTTACATAGTAGTCTACTGTTGATTCTCTATCCATTTATAAAGCTTCCAAACTTGCTATCCGATCCTGTAGAACTCCTTGTTGAGTGGCATTGACACGCCACATACCCTTCAAAGCACCTTGTTGTGCATGCATCGGCAACATGGCCTCCTTACCATAGGCTAGCTACCTTATAGGACATCCTATACGCCCACAAACACTTCTCTAGATTTGTCTCCCACTTAGCTTCCTGCTTATACACGTACTTCCTTAACATCCTGAGGATTTGCCCATTAGCACTCTCGACTAGACCATTGCATTGGGGGTGATAGGGCGAGGAAAACTGATGCTGAATCTTTAGCTTTTCCACTAATGCATTCATGAGTTTGCTTCCAAATCCCTGACCGCTATCAGAAACTAACACCCAAGGAACACCGAAACGGCATCAGATGTTATCGAGCACAAACTGAGCCACCACATTAGCATTTACTTCCTTCACAGCTTTGGCTTCGACCCACCTGGTAAGGTAGTCAATTCCTACCACCACATACTTCTTACCGATCGTAGACTTTGGGAGAGGACCTATGCCATCCACACCCCATTTCTCGAAAGCACTTTGTACGATGATGACCCCTTGTGACTCCGCTATCAGTCGTCTTTCACCTATTGTCAGACACTTGTGGAACGTCTTGCACCAGTAATGCACGTCCTTTACCATGGAAGGCCACCAAAAGCCTGCTCTGAGGACTTGAAACAGAACCTGATCTTTGCCTTGATGTCTACTTTCTTTGTGGAATTGCTCCAACACCATTCCTATCTCTTCTTTGTACAATACCCTTCTAAGAATTCCGTCACATCCATTGTTCATGAGATCCTCGCCTACCACTGTAAATTTGTGGGCTTTTTGCACCACTCTTCTTTTTGCAACTTGGACAAAACCTGTGAACACTGTCATATACTCAAAAACCATTCAATCTCTTTTAGACTCTCCCTACCTGGATAAGTGACTAGGGTCACATATAAACTTGCAACTTGTACCTGCACGTTGCTACTTGCTAACTGATCTGTCTCTTGGTTCTGCTCTCTTCACATGCTTGAATTGAACCTCTTCAAAAGACTTTATCATTTTTTTGATGGAAAAGAACCAATGCTTCAAAGAATCGCGATTGACCTTCCATTGGCCTAACAGTTGCTTGATGACTAGCAATGCATCTCCTTTAACCGCCAACCTCGAAATGCCGAACTCTATACACTGCTTCAAACCCAGATGTAGAGTGAGATACTCCACCTCATTATTAGTGTGGACATCCTCCAGAACCTACACCTTCGAAAATATAGCTTTGCCGTGTGGGTCGTGTTTCACCACACCTCCTCCTGCCTTCTGTACTACCCTTCGATGTGCTCCATCAAACCACATCGTAAAAGAATTCTCCAAATCAGGCTCCTGCTTAGCTTCATCTCGCACCACTCTTGGATAGGCCGGCAAATCGACGGCCTTGTTGACAAGAATGTCTGCCAAGTGAGACCCACTTGTGTGATCTACCTTGAAGTCGAACTCAAACTCTTGCATCTCCAACACCCACTTCATAATCCTCCTTCCTGGCTTCGAATGTAGCACTGCCTCTGGCAATAGATTATTAGCTGTTAACACAAAAAACTTTCGTACAATTAAATGCACCTTGAAATTTCTACAAGAAAAGACTAGAGCCATCACCCACTGCTCTGCCTCGGTGTAGGTAGCCTCTCCTGAGATAATCACCGTGCTTTTGAAGTATATTGGCCTGTAGCTTCTCCCTACCTTTTGCAGTAGAACCGCTCCAATAGCGACTGTGCCCACTGTCATAGACACATAGAAGTCGTCCTCTCGATTGGTAGGACACACCACTGGTAAATGACATGAACTTTTCCTTGACCCTATCAAAAGATTCCTGAGCTTCCTCATCCCACTCATAACCATGCACCTGCTGAGCTCTCTTTTGAAGAGGATGGACATATTGTGACAACATCCAAAAGAAGCGTGATAGATACTTCAGCTTATGAACAAACGAAGGCAAACCTTGAGCATATGATGGAGGCTCCATCAATACCAACACCTTTACCTTTTTGGGATCAGCCTCTATACCGTTTTGTGACACCATATGACCCAACCACTGCGCTCGAGGCTGTGGTAGCTTGCACTTCTTGGGGTCTAGCTGACCTCCTTCTTCATCAAGCCTTTGAAAGCACAACTGCAACTTCGATAAGTTCTCTAACCTTGAGCTATAGCAGCCTATATCATCCATGAAGACCCTGATAAATCCGCCAAGGTATGGACCAAATACCTTGTTCATCCAATCTTGCAAGGTGGCATATGCATTCATGTCAAGAAAATGGTAGGATCGGGCAGTAGGCCAAGGGCCAGGGATAGAATGGCTCCGTATGGCTAGGAGCCGACGGCGAAGCATGCGTTAAGGGGACCTACTTGCAAGGGCCAAGGGCTATAAGTAGAGAGGTTCGGAGGAGAACCACATGCTAGTCTATATATGCCCTTTCACTGGTATCAGAGCTCAGGGGAGGAGCGGGCTATGGAGGAACGGGGGAAATGCTTTGCATGGCTTGACATGTCTCTCTCTCTCTCTCTCTCTCTCTCTCTCTCTCTCTCTCTCTCTCTCTCTCTCTCTCTCTCTCTCTCTCTCTCTCTCTCTCTCTCTCTCTCTCTCTCTCTCTCTCTCGTTCATGGACGCTCAGCCTAGGGGTTCTCTCAATCTTGCTCCCGAAGCAAGTGTGCAGGTCGTAGGAAACACACAAGCACTGCAAAAAACCGTGTGCTGCTGTCTCAACTCGGGGAGGAAGGGGAAGCCGAAGCTTTTGCTTGCATGCAACGGCTCTAAGCCGGGAAGGAGAAGCGGGAACCGCCTCCTGTACACGAGAGTCGACCTCCACCATCTTGAGCGTAGATGGGGTCGTTGCCTCTACGTTGGCATGCTGAGGAAAACGCGTAATGAGCGCGAGGCTAGGGGAGCAATGTAGCAGGTGGAGCCAGCCTTACCTGGTCAACGCAGGCGGCCGCCATCGCTGCATGTAAGTTTTAAGTTTATTTTCTTTTGTTTTTTGTTTTTTTTTGCATGCGGTCGCCCAAGGGGAGACCCTAGGGACACCCTAAGCAGGCCCTCCCATGGTACGAAGCGAGAGTCCTTGCCGCTGTCATTTTTGGTTGAGCACACGGTGCAGAAACTCATGGTCAGCAACGGAGATGGAGCCAATGTTGCAGAATATCAACGTCAACAGTGGCCATGGCGTGGATTAAAAACCACCATACTCGTGCCATGCAAGGGATTGCAGCCAAGGGCATGCAGACCGGGCTATGGAGGCACACTCTGGTCAACCACGGATCTTGTCAAGGGTACCTTGAACGAACTAGGCGGGTGATGAACTGCTTCTAACTGCTTATGGCTTGTATGGTGAAGTGCATCTCCCATGGTTGGTATGCCAGATTCCATGGGGTTTTAAGACTAATTGGCAACCAATGCCTGCACCCACTATTGCATAACTCAGGTACGCTTTTTTTATGCAATATTTTATCAATGATTTTGTGTTTTTAGTATGGTATCCGACTCGAAGCGGTCCACTCACAAGGAGGTATGTCAACCAAATCTTACCTCGGGAGCAAGGCTCCATACACCCAAGGTTCTAGGGGTAGGGATCCCTATCTCTATATGCATTGGATGTATACTTATTTCACAGCTAGTGTAGCTTGCTCGAGAGCAAGCAGTATAGGTACATGAAGTGTAGTGTATATCCACCGCTATGAGCTGAATCTCATATTGACCACCATAAGAATTTTCACAATGCCAACCTGTCAAGCAGAGATTGCTTTGAACAAGCAGTATTGGACAATTGCTGACATTTGATAGCTCCGCTATAGATGTTACCTTTTTCACTATCGGGCAATGTTATGATTCTCAATCAAAAGAAAAATTTGGCAAGGCCGTTTCCCTATGAAAATTTGACAAGGTCAATCTTTTTCTGCTCGGACATATGTGTGTCACCAAGAGCATCTATTAGCTATAAGCACTCAAGTTACATTATTGTCTCATATATTTGATGAACTTATGTGAAGCAAGGCTTCTATTAATGCATCTTGCATTGCGACTCCCCACATTCAGCCTATGCTATGAGCATACCAACTTGGGACGGACTTGGAAATATGCTTGTAGGTTATTTTATTACAAGGGACATATATGTACATACGACAACTCCCACTCATGCAGCAGATATGGGAATCTTGGGCCAATTGGTTACAGCAATGACCAGGTTAGCCAATTTTACGTTCTTCTTATTTTTCCATATTTACATTTTTGACTGGAAACTATTTCTTTTGTGCAAAGCAAAGTGTTCTGACAATTTTACGTGAAGCAAGGCTTCTCCTTTGTGCCAAGGTAATTCCCAATGATTTGACATCAAAGGGCAGTGGCACACATGTTTGACAAAAATGGCAAAATAGGGAATACCACCTCACATAATCCCTACCAATTTAGACTGTGCATGGCACTGATGGTTTTGGTTCTCACGTTTAAGGCCCTCACTTTTGCCACGGGCTTAAAATTTTGTATGCATGGCATGCTTTCTCGGTAGGTTCAATTATACCGCTTCATGGAATATGCTTCTGCTATAACACTAGACACTCTGTCCCACAGACAAGCTCAAGTTCAGGATGGTTTAACATGATTTTTTTTGGGTTGCTGTCAACACACAATAACACTAAAAGGAACCTAAATCTAAGACTTAATTCACCGGCAAGGTGCCATATTTAAGTCCTTTTTTTACAGTCACGATCCCCTACACGGTAAGTGAGGCCAGATGTGACTTGTGTTTTCTAATACCTCTCTCAACGAGAGCGTTATACAGTCAGATACAAACGAGCATGGGTGCGGTATATACAAGGTAGTAACTTAAGGAAAGTTCCTCAGCCCAGCATTCTCTCTCTCTCTTTCTTATCTCTCAAGAAGAATAATGAAAACTTTTAAGGAATCTTTTGATACATGTTTTGTTTGGGAATCAACATGAGCCAAGGTGCCCTAACTCTCAACTAGACATTGGGCAAGACACTCTCTATATTAGTCTTCATCATTTAGTCAATTGAACACTAATTGCCATATAAGGGCTATGAACCACACACGCTGACTAAGAGTCATTGTTAGATCTCGGGTACGACCCAACTATTGGCATTCTTTGGGTGATTGTTCTTCAGATTGAACAAATCTATTCAGTGGAGTACACATTGACATTAATGGACAAGCAAGAGTCTTGTCATTATGGATGTCTAAGGTGTCATTTTTTTCACTACATGTTTTCAGTGCGACACCCAAGTTGAGTTTTTGATAATCTTCCACTCACAGCAGCTGATCTTTACAAGGAAGTAATGCTGTGGCAATCAGTTGAGACAACATGGTTGTCCATAAGATCTAGGAATTTCACTTTTGTTGATTTTTGGCTCCTTCTATAGCACTACGAAGTGTCTATGGACATACTGTTTTGGGGTATGACACCACGGGTGCTTACTAAGTCACTCCATAGGCATTGAGGATCACAATTTGATCTATTCCCGTTGTACTTTCAAGGAACAAATTCTGAAATCTACCAGGGAATAGTAGACAACTTCAATATTTTATATTGATTCTCATCATTTTGTACACGGTTGACTATGCTGTTTACCATTACCTGCTAGTTGAGCAGTTTCTACAAAGGGTCTTACCAAGGGGTTGACTACGTAGATTCTACCCAACAGGTTTGGATTGCGAAGGCAACACCCAGGGTTTCAAGTGATATGTTGCTTGGTTTTTCATGGTGGGAGACGTACTCATGTGCATTTGAATACAGGTAACTGAACTTTTAGTTCAATCCTAGGGCCATGCCAAGTGCATGTCGACATGAGTATTTTGAGCCGTAGTGTCCAATGTACATTATGCTGTTATGAATCCACTTGTAGGATTCGATTTGGCACATGTTGTCACATGGGATACAACATGGTCTAGGGACTCAAGGAGTTCGGTTTAGCCAGTGTGGAGCAATGAATGAGGGTCCCTCTCACTCTTGTCGCGGAGTGTTTAGAGTTACCTCCACTCACAAGTACATCTTGTACTTGAAAGATGATCTTTTTTAAACATCCTTACATGAAACATATTCCACATGCGGAGAATATGAGTCTCTGGATTGACATTGGCTCCCATTATTTTCAGTATGTGTCACGAAAAAGTCCCTAGCTGCTGGTCAAATTTGTTTTATAGACCATTTTCAGCACGACGTATCAAGAGCAATTTCGGTGGCCAAAAATTGTTGGATACTTAGAATGACTTGTTCATGTACAAGTACTGCTAAGCAACATTACGGATGGTTGTTTATACATATAGAAAGGCTCTAAGTTGTTAATGAAAAAGTTTCATTGTTTGTACCTAGAAGTGATCACTGTTTCACCTTCTATTATGGTTTAGACGTTTCAGCAAGGCTTGCAAAAGATTGCAATTGTAAGTATTAGTTTCTTTTCAGAACTATTTACATTCCTCTTTAAGGTGTGCTAGGCACATCACATTCGCCATAAGTATTGACAAGGATGATCATACAGGTTCGGATCTGGTTTTTGCTAAATGCATGCACACTAGGTGTTATAGGCCCTAGTGTTTAACAAAGACTGATTTGCAATGGCATGCATATTCAGCAAGTTGTTGCTTATGAAGGATTTTGCACTCTATGTGCAGTATCTCTTTGAGCTTACTTTTGGATCTAGCAATCACCAATAGAGGTCATGGCTCGGTTTGGGGGCTTCTGGATTTTCACGTTAACCAAGATGGTTATTCATTAGGACATTGTTGTTTGCTCATCAATGTTGTATGATATTGTGATCCCCGTTTACGGGCCATTTGGGAGGGCTGTCTGTAAATCATGAGGAAAAAACATCTATATTGTCAGTTATCCAAGGGCATGAGCAGATAAAAAAGTGTAATCTTGGGCTAAAGGATATGCAAAGTGCGTACATTAGCACCAAGCACTCCAATTAATAAGCTTTTATTGCTCTTCTTGGATTTTACTTACTATCATGTATAAGTCAGGTTCTCAACCTTGAACACTCGTTAGGGTGGGGTTGTTTACGGATGATGAAATTTGGGAACAAGTCAAGGACTTAAACTTGGTTGATGAGTTATGTCAGTAAGTTACTTTCATGGAAAGTGACAAGAGGTACTCTTTTTGGTACATCTTTGTTGTGATAAACTCGTTTACCATGCTCATGAGCGTTCTAAATGGAGTCTATACTCTAGGTTTGCATAGGAATCGGTACCATGACATGGTTGCAAATGGACAACAATGTAGAAAATCAAGATGTTGCTCTTGGTTTCATTGAACCTCTACTAAACTAGGTTCCGCTCAAATGAACCATTGGATCCATGAGGGATGTCACGATGGAAAACATTAGTGTTCTTATGAAGATACCATCACTTGTGTTTTTGCAGACGAAAACGCTTCTCCAAGGGGGGAGTAATGTCAGTAATGGTAGGACCGGGAAACAAGCCAAGGGACAGGGACTAAATGGCTCAGTACGGCTAGGATCCGAGGGCCAGGCATGCGTTAAGGGGACCTACTTGCAAGGGCCAAGGGCTATAAGTAGGGAGGTTGGGAGGAGAACCACATGCCAATCTACATATGCCCTTTCAATTCACCAATTTGAATGGCATCCTGCGGTAGGCAAAACAACCCCATGGAGACATGAACGTGGTATTCAACTAGTCCTCGTGTGCAATCCCTATCTAAAAGTACCCCGAGAAACCATCCATAATCGAGTATCTCTCATGCCCAACCACCTGGTTTAGGATCTTGTCTTGAAACGGTAATGGGTAGCGATTCCTCTTGGTCGCTGCATTCAGTGGCTTGTAGGTAACACACACTCTCCATTTCCCATTCCTTTTAGGGATTATAACCACTGGCGAGACCCACTCTGACTCTTTCACAGGGTATATGATGCCTGCATCTAGTAACTTATTGATCTCCTGCCAAAGGGCCTCCTTTTGGATTTCCCCTAGTCTTCTCAGCTTCTGTGCTTTAGGCCTATGTTCCTCCTTGAGAACAACCTTGTGCTCTACCCCTTTTGCACCACGGAAATGTTTGCACTCCGTCGCAAATAAATTTGGATAGGACTCACACAGTTGAATATAACCTTCCTTTTCACCTTTGGTTAAATCTTCACTCAACATGCTTGTAACCTCTTCTATGCTTAAACCATGAGCTTGAGGCTGCATACCTTCTTCTTTAGGTTGGGAGTCGTCTATGGTGACTCCGAATAAGTTTGCATCTATCTTCAGCATGTCGTCCTCGCTCTCCGCTTCCTCTGTGCTAGTATAGCCTTTATCATAGCCCGTCTCTATCTTGTACTCGTAGCTCGTTGTGTCCCCCTCATCTTTAACTTCCATAGGACGAGAACTACTCTCCCTCGTCTTCAAATCAAGCACAATGTGTCTTCCCTTCTCTTTGTCAGTCAAGGTGAACACTTTGCTCTCCCAATCCTGTTTAGCTCCTATTGCCAAAAGCCATGGCCTACCCAAAATGATTGGATAAGCATTATCTCTTGCCTTCATTACAAAAAGGTCTATCAGGAACTCTATGCCCATCACTTTGACCTTCACATCGTGAGCCACACCCAGAAATCTGGCCTTAGTATGGTTGGCCATCCTCATGCCTACATTCGACTTGACTACTGTCTTGACTCCTATCTCTCTCATTGCTGCTTCCGTCATGACACAAACCTGCGCTCCACTGTCTATGTAGGCTTGGACCTGCATCCTCTTTTCTATAATAACATCCACCAGTGGAAGAAGATCAGTGGGGTTACCTACCCTCAGAGCTGTATTTTGCACCGCTTGAACATTCCTCTTAGCTCTCGCTAGCCTGGTGCTAACACTTGTGGACCACTGCCTCCTTAATTTCCGATTTAAAGCTAAATCTGACCAAAAGTAATGTTTGATTTTTGATTTTGAATATCACTTACCAGATTGTACTCAAGATAGCCACACCTTAACTGGAAATCCGCTTGCTTGATTTTGCCGCATCTCAACACAGGATTCTCCACCTCTTGCTCTCTGGGACCATTGAAGTGCCCTTGACCTCGACCTCTACCAGACAGCGGGTAGATACCTCCTGTCTGTGTGTGTGGTTGAGGAAAATTGGGTGCATAGTGCCCCTCTTCTCTGTAATTGTAACACCTACCTGACACCAGCCTTGCCCTGCCCCTTGCTCCTCTTGGCTGTCCTTTATCCATAACACTTAGCCACAACTCCTGCATTTTCTCGGACATATCTTGCACCGTGCCTACCCAATTTTGTGGCAAAACAACTACACCTCAGTTTCCATGATTTTCTTCATGCATAGCTTCCCTCATACTCCGTGGTTGAATATGGGCCATTGTCTCTAGCCTGACACACCCTGCTCTATCTTCTTCTTTATCTTTCTACTCTTTGATCGGGCAATCGCTACCGCACCATTGTAATTCTTTGGGCTTTCAAAATTGACCTTTTCTCTCACCTTGGTGTGCAGACATGCCATGAACTTATCTAGCTTGAAGTAGTCTCCATTAGCTAATTGCATGGCTGTCAGTAATTCTGCCCAACACTCTTCAAAATGACCCAAAAACAGATTGAACTCTTCACTTACATCTTGCTTACGCGCCTTCAGCTTTGCATCCATCTCGACTAGGGACGCCTCCTTGCAAAAGTCGTGAAGAAACCTTTTCCGTAGAGCCGGCCATGCTTGCCCCGACTCGCCTTCCAATGCTTCATACCATTTTTTAGCTTTCCCACGCATTAACAAAGGAAAAGTCTACATCGTGCTATCGTCGTTCAGCATACACAACGATAGCATATACAGCTCAAAGTCTGACATCCACTCATTAGGGCTCTCTTCACCTGTGAAAATTGGTTCATAGCTTCTAGCTGCCATGACTTCCAATGCAAAAAACTGCTTCTGATCGATTAACTAGGAGTAATCAGTGTGCTCCTCCATGGGGGCACCAGAAGATGGAGAGGGGGAATGCCGGAACACACCCGACACAAACACAAGGGCCTCTCTATAGCTCAGGTTATTCACAACACCCCTATCCTCTCGAAAAACAACTTCAAAAGACACACCTTACACTAGTAGACCACCGCCTGCTCAATTTACACTGCTCACACACTCCACAAATTCACCACATAATGCACACCTATTTCCACCCTTACACACACACACAGCCGTTCAATCTCACTCTCTCACACAAAACACCATCGGTTCGGGGGCACACACATCGGCACTGCCGGCACCAAGGGGAAACATGAAAGCAGGAGAAAGAGAAGGGGGGAAGGGGAAACAACAGCACGATGGGGCAACAGTGGCTCGATTGCATTTCAAAAGCCATGTACACCGGCTTGCACTTCCATCACTATGGCCATTTTCAAGAAAAAGTTACAAAGGGGTTAGCTTGTCAGAGAACTCCACTTTGCAGGCTTCAAACAACACAAAAAAGCCCCTAATTTGATTAAAATTTGACTTTTATACGGGGGACCTTCAATTTTGGAAATTACACTTCAATTGGTCCATCTGGTACCCTGATTTGGCATCTTTAGGAAGGGGGGAACCGCTTTACTTTTTTCCTATGCTCTGTCTTTCTCTCTTTGCGCTTGGGGAGGGGGGGAATTAGCGAGGTTTCTATTGCCCCTAGGCTTTTTTATTTTTATTTTTTTCTCATTATTTTTATCCCTTTGGGGCTACCCAAACTTTGCACTGCCCTTTTGGCTCCTCTTTGACCCTTGGCCACCTTTGTCCGGCTCCTCCTGCTTCTTCTCTCTTCTTTTCTTTCTCCTCTCCTTCTCTGGGTGCCGGCCTCCGCCTTGCTCTTGCCTTGGCTTCACATTGCTCGGCCTCCCTTGGAATGGTCCTTGCTTTCGCCTTGTACACATGGTGGCCCTCGGTTTTTTCTTTCTCTCTCTCTTGCACACTGCAGGACCTCCCACTTTGGCATCTAATCTCCTGGCCACTCTGGCCCTTTTGTCATCTCTAGGGGGTGTTCTTCTCTATATGCCGGGGCGGCCTCTCACTCCCGGGATTGCCCTCTCACTTATGCCTCGAGGAGGGGGGCATTAGCGAGGTTGTTAATGCCTCCCCTCTAGCCTTCAAAAAGGACCCTTTAAGGTCCATGGGAACCGGCCCCCATTGGGCGGCCACATCAGAAGTCAATGCCACCGCCTGTAGCCCAGCGGACGCCGCTGCTTTCTTCTCTCAAAACCGCCACCTAGTGCGCCACTGGCACCACTGATGCAGCGCTTCGCACTCTTCGACATGTCCAGCCACCATGAGAGCTTTCCCTCAATCGCATACCCTCAAATGGGTTGTCTCCTGGCCTACATACCCCATCATTGATCGCCGCGTATTTGTATATGGGACCATGGGAGTGCCACGTGGCACCACGTGGGTTGCTGGCCTTCAAGCTTTCAAAATCTCAAAAAAACCCCATGGGAGATTCCCTTTGAATGCCAACTTTGATCTTCTTCAGTCCGCCTAGCTCCACATAGTGCACACCATCATCGAGAACCTTGGCGAGGCCAAAAAAATGCCAGATGGCATCCTCTGATGCGGGCAATTGGGCACAGACCCGACCCCCGAAAAAATTTCAACTGATCATAACTTGCTATCTAAAGCTGCGATTGGCAATCTGAGAAAATAGGCATGCCCCGTAATTCAATCTCTACACATGCATCCACTCACACAAGCCTAGGCAACCTGTCCCCATTTGCCCTATCCGTCGGGGATCTACAACACATGCTAACTTTGAACTGCAATATCTTGAGCACCGGGGCTCCGTTTGATGAGCCGTTTGGATCGGATTCTAGAGCACATCAAACACATTTTGGACCACTGACTTGGCATTTTGGACACTTTCATCTCCAATTGAGGTACATTAGGCATACATTTCCGCTTTCCTTTGGCTACCCAGGACCTTGGTACCTGCCCTAGCCTTCTGCAATGCATCTGCCTGCAACCTTTGCTTGGCATAGACCACCTCCTAGCTCGGACCAACTTTGGTTGAACCAGGGTGTGTAAGGGTGGAGACAGACCGTGGGAGTAGGTGTGTGTTGTGTGGTGGACTTGTGGAGTGTGTAGAGATTGGGAAAAGAGCGGGCGGTGGTGTGCTAGTGTGAAGTGTGTTTTTGAACGTGTTTTGTGAGACGATAGGGGTGCTTTGGATACCCCGAGCTATACAGAGGCCTTTGTGTTTGTGTCGGGTGTGTTTCCCCATTCCCCCTCTCCACCGTGTCAACGGCCATAAATGGCACGAATGCCAAATTTTTGCCGTTGTTAAGCCCAATGGTAAAAAGTTGGCGATTGTATAGTGTCTCACCGCCGTCAAGACAACAACATATGGCCATGTATATGGAACTTTGCAAGGGTATAAAAAGAATTCTACTCCCTATCTTTACAAAGGTTTCATGGCCATTGCTAATCGTCTTGACGGTCAAGGTTGCCTCGAACACCAATTTTTATCAACACATCCGTATCCGCATATTACAATTTCAAGTAAAAACTTGTATACTGCACTTGTAGCTTTAGTTAATAAAGCCCTACCTTCAATGTGGTTTGTCAAATCTTCCCTGGAAAGCACAATATACCTCATTTGGCATAATCCCGTAGGCATTGTAATCAAATGGACTACCCATTTGAAATGCATACACACTGGATATGTTGGATGTAACCCATCCTGGTGCTTTACATTTGAGTACATTTGACACACATTACAAGTTTCAACAAAGTGTACCACATCTTTATGCATTCCCTTCCACCAATATCGATCTTTCATTGTAACAAAAGTGGCCCAAACTCCCTTGTGACCTGCCCACAATGACTCGTGGAACTCTTTAAGTACTTGGAGTTGTGTTACCCTATCACAAACCACACGTTGAGGGGCTCCTCTTTGTTTCATTGGGTGTCTCCATAGAAGCCCATCCTGTAAAAAATATCCATAACCCTTCTTACGGATTCGTTTAAACTCTTGATCAGTCTAGTCATCCTGCCTCTTTAGTGTACTCAAATAATTTCCAATCAGTACACATTCACCATCATAATTTTCCTACGAACGACCGTAGTGCATAAACCATACTTTTACATTCTCCATGCATTTGTGTAGAGGTAAAAAACCTCAAGTCCACGTCTTCATTTTCTAAAATCATAGTCTCCTCATCCTCAAATCTGGCCCTCGACAACAAGTCAGCTACCGGATTATCCTTGCCTATAGTGTGATGAAACTCAGAATTTAATGACTTAATATATGCAATCCAACGTAGCATATCTATGCCTGGTGTAGAACAACATGTGATCACCCCAAGTAATGGCAATATATCTGTCTCCACTATTACACATGCACCAATAAAGTACTCCTTATCACACCTTAGGACAGTTGTTACACCCCAAAGCTCCTTTTTTACTCGGTGATATGCTCTCTATTGAGCACTTAATACTTTGGCACCAAATCTGATAGCATACCTTTTTCCCTCCTCATCATCTTGCCCAATAGCCCACCCAATACCTGGGGACTCGTGTTAACCGTCACAATGATTGGCTTTTCACTTTTATAGTCTGCTTTCCTTAATGTACGAGCCTCTTCTAGCATCTTCTTCAGTTTTCAAATAGTCTTCGAGTGTTATTCTTTCCAAACAAATTTTTGTCCCTTTCTGAGCAATTGGTATAACACCTCTGCAACATGTGAAAAATGTGGTAACCAAATTAGGTTAAAAAACACACACACCTAAAAATCTTTGCACTTTTGTAATTGAGTTGCATGTCTCTTTCATTCTTTGAATAGCATCCACTTTGAAAGGGCTAGGTCTTCTTCCAGATGGTCCAATAAGTGCCCCACAATCAAGACTTCTTTTACCCCAAACATAGACTTTTGGCCTGAGAGAATAAGGTTGACCTCTTCAAGCCTTGATAATATGATATCACAATCAACAATATGGTTAGCCACAAACCGTCTGCACCCCCTCTTATCTTTAGCTTCATATTTTTCACCCTCTTCACACCCTTTTATCAGCATCATCAAAAAAAGGCATGGTAACCTGAGGAATGAAATCCCACAACAACACTTTATTCATCCCATTCATCATGTGAGCAACTGAATTAGTTGCTCCCTGTGGCAAGGTTCACATTCTTACTAATCGCAAAGGAGTACGCATGGTTGTTAGATCCCTACTCTCCATAGCCAGTTGAAATTGATCATAGCCTGAATACCAGTCCCCCATAAAATAGATGGATCTTCCTGCAAAAGCCTCTGCAAAATCATCAACCACTGGACCTTATTTATTGGTTGCATATCCTATATGAACCTCAATGTACCATTCTTTTTGGGAATCGTAAACCACCTGTTAGAGTAAGGAGCACAAGAGGGCTCCAAATTCCCATCTTATCTTCTCATTAGCATGTTAACCAACTCAGGAAGATGAGCCTTTGGAACAAGAACAGGCCGTAAATTTCAAGGCAAATGCGGAACAATAAATATCACCATGGGAGCTACAACACTAGGATCAACACAACCGATCTCACTTGGTAAAAGAAAAATCCTTTCCATGCTTCTTTAACATTTCTTGAAGACATTTTATCTCTTCTTGATTTAGAAAACCCACATCAACAATCTTTACCTCTTGGAGAGTTTCTTCAGTAAATGAGTACCCAATTTTACCTGGACCTCGGAGAATTTTGGCAATGGAATGTCCACTGGTCTAACCTTCTTTTCCACCATTTTGTATTTTGTATTCACTTGTACCTCTCCTGCATCCAACCCTCCTTTGAATTGCAAAATAAAATCATACATGTTTTGAGAGTTTACCTTAACCATATTTATCCCACCTTGATAACTAGATTGCATGACTATATCCAATTCTCCCATTGTATCCACAAACGCATATTCTTCAAAAATACCTGAAATTGCTTCATCTGAGTCTAGTATTTTGCATCCTTGAAGTATGCGTTGGACATTGCAAACATGTTTCCTCTCCCATTTGCGCAAATCATTGAATTCTCTGTAGCATACCAAACCCTCTAAAGATAATCCCAAAAATCTTGAAGAAAAAGTCTCTCTGTAAACATCCTCTGTGAGCGAGAACTTTTCCTTCAAAGCACCATTGTAGTCCCGCTTTACAATGGCACTTGGAAAAAATCCTTGAAACCCCTGTTCTCTTTGAACTCTTTTGTCAACTTTGGTAGATGGATGTTCTCTTAAGGTATCCCTGTTCCTAGCATGATCCACACAAACAATTAGAATTTGAACTGTTTTCTTACCATCACGACTTTTGATTCTAGCATACACGGATCCATCATCCAAAATCTTGGTTTCTATCCTCACCACCGCCATAATGTATAGCTGTCCTAAGATGACTCGATATATAGAGTGATCCTGTATGAAAAAACTTTGTTCATCACTTACATTCCCTATGGTTATTTTAACATTAAGACATGCACCATACAAATCCCCTGATTGTACATTGGCAGCTTGGATACACCACCCATGTTCCACATCAATAGGCCACTTTCCTTTCAAGAACATGCTCTTTGACATAAGGTTTGACTTCTGATCCATGATCTACCAATGCAACAACTGGCTCTTCTGAATCACCTACCTTTACCAAAGTTTCAGTAGTAGCCCTAGCCCAATGATTTCATGTAAAATGGTTGCGAGGTACATCTTCTCCATACTCATCCTCATGAAATCTGGCATGCTTTACCCGTCTTGGCAGCTCATTGTCGTCCACTATGCTTCCCCATTCATCCTCAACTAGTTCTTCTTCATTAAGCACCCCCATGTCCTGGTTGGGTCATTTTCAGGCCCATACAATATTTGGCACTTCCTCTTTATGAGATCAATAATACTGCCATGAAATTCCCGCTTTGCAGTACCTAGGATCTCACCTAGGGTAAACTCCTCCCTACTATTTAGAATGTGTTGTCAGGAGATATGTGTTTGAAACGTGAGCCGCGGCTGCTAGCTGTGGGAGAAGAGGGAAAGCCAAGAGTTTCCGTGCAGCACGAAACAATAATTATTAATTAATGCTACCGATGCACAAAATGTGCTTGGAAACTGGCAACACCGATGAAATTAATGCACAATTATGAAGTGGTGCCGTTAACAACACCGTTAATTAACTCAAGCAATGATTTGGGAGTTTTATCGTTTTTCTTGGGCCATTAATGGCTCCGTGATTCATCAAGAAGATTAATTAAACCTAAGCTGTCGGCGATGAACAAAATCCTTATGTGTCAATTTTTCAGAATCGATTGTCTTTCACTTTAAATCTCAGTTATCGTTGTCGATTTCTTTCTTTTATTACTTGTTGCTGAGTTGAATCTTCTATGCAACTTCCTCCTTGGTTACTCGAGAGCGAGTCTTCAAGTTACTTGAAGTCCGAGAGGGATAGAGCAAGAGAGAGAACTGTTTTCTTTGCCTCTCCTTCTCAAGAGAGGGAGACCTACATTGGTATGCCTTCTGCTTTCCCTCTTTGCCTTGCTGAGGACAAGAGGAAGAGATCCTCCCTTTTTCTTGTTTTACTAGCTGAGGACGAGAGAAAGGAAGAGAGATTTGCCTTGTTCTTCTGAGATCCCCGGCCTCCCTTGATTCCTTGTTTATGCTCCTCCTCTCCCTTGCTTTCTTGCTCACTAAGGATGAGAGAGAGCGGGAGAGAGCCCTCACTTTGCTTCTCCAACACGAGAGTGAAACAAAGCCCTTGCTTCCTTCTTCTTCTTACCCCATATTCAACATGTTGATGATGCCTACACATAGCCCCCACCACTCTCAAATCCCCCCAAAATTTTTTCCCACCACACAGTCACGGCGCCATGACTGATGTGGCATGGGAAAGTCAGCTTGGTGATGCGGCAGGCCAAAACTGGATCTTCATGAAATTTGACCTGCACAGTGCCAAAAGCATGCACCCTGGCGTGTTGAGCAATGTTTGCTTCTTTTGCTCGCTCGTATGAGTTTTCCCCTGGCTGCCATGAGCACTCCTTCTCCTACTTTATCTTCTGCTTGCTGTCGGCCCTTACTCGCCATGCTTCCCCTTTCTTTTTTGTTTATTTTCACACATATTGTGTGAGTTTACTTAAGTGGGCGGCCATAGCCCTTGTACGGGCACCACATTTGACATAGATAAAGGCACCATATTAAGTATACATCCAATTGTGATAAAAGCTTCGCCAACTTTTCATTTTCCCTCTACTGACAATATCATCATGATTTTAATTGCCCATATCAGCATCTTGTACAATGCCACATGCTTCAAGATGCTAATATAGGTGATTGCACTTTGAGAAAGACCCTTGACTTTGCAATTTATTAAGCCATAGCCGTGCCGGGCATTTCCTACTATCAACGATCTTCAATAAATGAGATTTTTGTCAAGCACAACATATCAACCAAAGCATTGAAATTTAACCTGCACGCTGCCGAAAGCATGCCCCCTGGCGTGCTAAGCAATGTTTGCTTCTTTTGCACGCTTGTATGGCTTTTCCACTAGCCACCATGAGCACTTCTTCTCCTACTTCATCGCCCTTACTCGCCATGCTTCCCTTTCTTTTTTCTTTATTGTCACACATATTGTGTGAGTTTACTTAAGTGGGCGGCCTTTTGATGATGTTGGGCGGCCATATCCCTAGTACGGGCACCACATTTGACATACATAAAGGCACCACATTAAGTATATATACATTCCGGTGATAAAAGCTTCGCCAAGTTTTCATGTTCCCTCTACTGACAATATCATCATGATTTTAACTGCCCATATCAATATCTCGTACAATGCCACATGCTAATATAGGTGATTGTATTTTCAGAAAGACCCTCAACTTTGCAATTGCTTAAGCCATAACCGTGTCGAGCATTTCCTACTATCTGCAATCTTGAATAAATAGGATTTTTGTGAGGCACAACATATCAACCAATGCATTGCATGTCACAACATGTTTGGCATTCATATCAGCTAAGATACTGCCAAGCACGACAGGACCCCTTTTAGCTAATATCTCATCAAGCACTTACTGCTCTACTAACTGCATGATTCTCCAAAACATGGTTGAAGCCCATAAATTCTCAAATGATACATTGGCTGAGGCAACCAAACCGATATTGAATTAGCCCCCGATGAAACTTAATCTCGCAATATCTTGGTAACCGTAACTCCGATCACTGATCTGAAAAGATCGATGCGCTCCACAAAGTGAGCACTTCAGGCCCATGCATTCACTTCATTTTTGTCCCTTTAGCTGCAATTGCTCAATCCAGTAAGGATCTGCATCAACTTAAACTTCAACCTGCCATAAATTTTGCACCATAGCTCCAATCTGCAAGCCGTAAAGACAAGCCGATAGAGCACTTCAAGCACTACAGCTGTAGGTCATAATCTCCCATCTGTGCTAACTTCAAGCATACTCCTTTTTAGCATCATTAAGGCATTGTTGGCCCTTTAAAGCTGCATTTTACATACATTAACCGTTAAACTTGGCTTGTTAACAAGCCATGATCACTGCTCAAACATCAAGTAAGCTTCAACTAAGCTCGATATGCATCTTCCTAGTATCTTTCTTAGCATGGTAGTGGAGCTGCACGACAATGTTCCTCAAGTACTTTCCTAACATCAGTAGCCTCGTTAATATCAGATCTCACCTTACATGAAGGGCATGGTGCTTTTTTGGCATTTTTCTCCTTCTCGGCTTCATCCATTGAGATGTGGGGCGAGGTAGGAGGTGCTCCTGAGCTAGACTCCTTTCCCTTTGGTAACTATGATCTTGTCATTCTCATTGAAGTTCTAGCCAAATCCTCAACCCTCTTTTGATTCTCTTCTACAAAAGCCTCGTTGTTCTGAGATTAGCTATGTATGCATGTACTGAGAGGGAATCTACAGGGTCCTCCCACCCTGTAGTCTTCCTAATACAATTTCCCACTTGACACAACTGTTCATACCCAACCTTTCCTTTTTTTTCATGTTGTCATAGCATATGGCAAGAGGGCCCCATTCCTGCTAGAACCTTCAATTGGTTTTTCATGCCCTTTGTTCTCAATTTGCACACTTTAGGTCAGTGCTTCAGCTATACTCGCATGATGTTCCTACAACATCTCTTCCATGCTTTTCTTCATACCACCTCTTCTATATTTGGTCTTTAGAGGCAACCTTGTTTCTCGCAAGTGTATTGGACCATCTTTCCAAAAAACCACATCTTTACACATGGCTTCAACAAACTCCTCACACTTATTCCGGACATGGTCAAGACTGTCACACCACATACAATATTGACTCCCACTTGCTCTCTCTAGTCTGCCTTGTATCGACTAGGAGGTTGAAACTTTATCTTCAAGCTTCACAACTTTCAAATTGATGTTCAATTCGTGGATTCCCTTCACAAGCTCATCCATGAACGACTCCTCTAGCTTTGGAATCTTCTCCTTTATCGGCACAAGAACCTCTTCTTCCTTTTCTCCCACCTCTGCATTCATCCCAACCAACTTATCCAAAAAAAATTGCCGTTTCACCACCATATTGATTGCTTCAATTTCTTTTTTCCAATCCGATTTTTGCCCCAACTCCCCTATAGGATCCTCGAGGAGATCCACAAAGCTTTTTTTTCAATTTCGGATATGCAGCATGCACAAAGAGTTATACTTTCTCCGAATTAAGAGTAGCCAGTTCAGTTGCAAACAATTGGGCTAATCTTTTTTCAAATTCTCTTAAAAATTCAAAAGCAGATAGCCCCTTATTATGGTGCTACACCCACTTCAAAAAACTCTTCTTTGTAACATGCTCCTTATCCTCAAGAAAAGATTCATCATTGAGAGCTTGTTTGAACTCCACCCACGTAGCACCATGTGCAGTCCTTAGTTCCTCAATCCATGCACGTAATTTACGCACGACAACAAGTACAAAATTCTCCACTGCATCATGCTCCTCTACTCCCTTGTCTTCCATAACCTGCTCATAAACTTTGCAAAATTTAGAAATGTCACGACCTTCAAAGCGTCCCAATTTATATGTCTTACTGCTTGGCTAGCTTCACAAATCCAAGCTTCCATTTCTCTTTCTGAACTTTGAGTCATCATCTGTTGATGGTGCAGATGTTGTTAATGCATAAGTGCAGCAAAGTGCTGCATTAGCTGCTGCATACCATTATCTTGGCCTACTGACATCACTACTTCTCTCTACCCCATCCAATTTTGCATTGGGCTCACCAAAAAATATGTCGGAATGCGCATCTCTCCAGAGTTGACCAGGAAAGCACCGGGCTTCTGGATGTAGACAGAGATGTTAGGAAATAAGACGTAGCTAAATAGATAATTGAGTAGATTACTTAATGGAGAGAGACATATTTATATACACGAGATTATAGAGTAGAGAGAGAGAGAGAGAGAGAGAGAGAGAGAGAGAGAGAGAGAGAGAGAGAGAGAGTACACACGATATACGTGCTTCACCCAATGTGGGCTACGTCCATGGGAAAGCAGCCACTCAATGGATTTAGTACTTCAAAACAAGAAGTAGTTTACAAAGGGATTATACCCTTAATGGAGCTCCCGCCTTGCTTCACTCTCACCACCTCACACTCACCTTGTTGCATCAACTTCACACTATGAAATGTGTGTAGAAATGGCCTCCTTTTATAGGCCAAAAGGGCTGCCCTCTCTTATGAGAGACATCCATGTGTAGCCACCCTTGTGCGAATAAGTCCAAATCGGACCCTCCAATCCGCCCATGTGTGGCCGCCCTTGAGAAGACAAGTTCGCTTTTGAATTCGGCCACCGGCCATCGGCCATTGACTACCGGCCACCGGCCAACCGACCGGTTGTTTTCCGACCACTTTCCGGCCGTCGTCCGGCCATAATATTCCAGCGAAAAAGAATATTCCGGCCTTTAAAGTTGCCCCTGATTCTTGTCCGTGAAAATTTTGGTTTCCGGTGAGTGATTTTCCTTCACGCACGATGGCTTCTCCTCATAATGGGGGCCTTACAAATGTGCGCTTTTACCACAGAAAATTACAAGGGTAAATCAAGCTCCATACTTAACAAGAGAAACAACCAAGATGCAAACCAAGGAAAACCAGTGCAGTTGAGGCTGATGTAGTGTTAATAAGACAATAAAGAGATGCTTAGGGAGAATTGTAAGAGAATATTACGGATCAGATCAGAGTTGAAGGCTTAAATCCACCGTAGAATAGATATAAACACTTGATTGAGGCTCACAAATAGAGGATGTTTCCATTAATCAGATATCTAGAACCTTTGATACAACACAGTTGCACACTCCAACGTTGGTATGCCGGTCACTTTGAAATCCCCCAATCAGATAATCTGAAACCCGATGGAAGCAGTACACAACTTGTCTCCCCTGCTTATCCCTGCTCGTACCCTTCTTCTTCTTCTTCTTTCACTCCCCTGTCTCCAGAGAAAAATACCCCCTTTTATCTCCAAAAAATTCTATATATACTGTCGCCTAAAACCTGTCCTTTAAGACGCGTCCCCTCTCCTATTTTTAGTCTCCCTTCCATATTTAGATTTTTTTTAAAATCTCATTTTTCCCTATTTTTTGGACCTTAGATGCTGATAGCCGTTTTTCGGCTCTTTGTAATTGCCACAGTGAGTTACCTCACCCTACCAAAATCACCCAAACACTGTGGCTATCCCTACCATTTCACTGTACATAGGCGTGCGTGAGTCACGGGACTTTTCCCATATCTTCTTAAAAAACCCTCAATTAGCTAGTCATTGGGCTAGTTGAGCCAAAAAAATATAATATAAGTATATTATGGCCCATGCGTATGTAAATATTTCTTTGTATATAGGGCCTAAATAAAAGATTTTTTCATAATTATTTTGGTATTTATTTAAATATTTCTACCTAGATGTGTGTGTTATTTATGCTCTGTACATTGCCTCACCATTACCACAATTTTTCTTATCATTTTTCATACTCTTTATTCCATATAGAAATATTTTCATGTAAGCTTATCTTATATTTGGTGTAACTCCACCCCAACAAAAATCCAAAAAAACTAGTTTTATTTATGTGTATATTTTTTCACTATTGTGATTTTTCCCTTCCTACATCTATTTTGTTTTTTTTTCTAAAAAATTAGAACACCAAAAATATTTATCTTTTTATGGTATTCTCATAATGAGAGAGATTTCTTTTGACCCCTTTATATTTTTTCCACTTATATTATTTATATTTGACATGTACATATTTTTTAGACCCCTCAATATTTGATTTTCTTAGTTGTACTATTCACTTATATCATAATCTCAAAAATATCTTCAATATTAGACCTACCAAATAAGGTCAAGGGTAGGTGGCATGCATACATGCACTATGGAGGGCTCACTCTTGGAGGTATTCAAAAGAATCATCCAAAGAAGGACCCCACAAGGACCTTGTGCAGTGGAAAAAAACGGTCGGTTTTGCTGAATTTTTAAAGTTCACTTGCTCTCCGAATTTGAAAAGGTAATACAAACAAAAGTTGTAGCTCGTGGGCTGAACTTTTGCCTCAAATTCTTTTATATTTTTTTGAGCTATCAGCTGTGAGCTATGATTTTTTTA
Organism: Adiantum capillus-veneris; assembly: GCF_014529385.1. NCBI lineage: Eukaryota > Viridiplantae > Streptophyta > Polypodiopsida > Polypodiales > Pteridaceae > Adiantum > Adiantum capillus-veneris. The sequence continues at coordinate 112,237,633 of NC_140939.1, read as the reverse complement.
GTGGACCCCAGCTTTCCCATGCTATGCATCCACACTCTCTCTTCCACTTTATCATTTTCCTCTTTCACACACACTTCTCCACTCATCATCCCCACCTCTCTCACCACTCCTCTCTGCACCCTACTCACCTTCTCCTCAACCTTGAAGAATAAGAGAAACCATGGTGAACTCATACCTCCCACACACAATTCCATTCCAAAATTGACCACCTAGTCTCATTTTTCCTCCTCCAATTTACCTATATCTATAAAAAAACCCACAAAATTCAGCCTCTTCTCTTAAAAGACAACATCATGGTGGTTGATTACTCAGCTTCAATTACCTTGTCTCTCAAGGAAGGTCAAGAGTGGAGAAAAAATGTATCGTCAAAGCTAGTGGACCGTCAACAAGCGTCAAAATTGGCCCTACTCAAGACACTTGGAGCATCAACCTTGTAAGAAATCCACCTTTTCTTACCTCTTAAGAGTTTTTCTTCCTTATTTGTATCCTACATGGATACTCCCATTGTAAATATCCAATTCCATTTGTAAATTAATACTAACTCTACTAACACTAACCCACTATGAAAAGTCCTATCACCTCCATTTCTCTCCTCTCTCTTTCCCCACCAACTTCTTGATAATTCCAAGCAAAAGAAATTAGATAAATTGCTGAAAATCTAACCCAACCATGGTTAGAGTAGTAACCCTAGCCTTCAAAATTGCTATAAAAGGAGGGTGTAGCTAGCACAAAAGGGGGAGCCATAAGCAAGAGCACTATGCTATAGCTTAAGAAGCCAAGCTCAACCTCTCTAGAAGGAGCTCTTGAGTGGAAGCTCATTGTCTTATGCATGTGCATGTGTTGTAATAGGAGATTAGCAAGGGAACTCTATGCCATTGTAAGAGAGAGAGTGATCACTCAATTGAGAGTAGGAAATCTATCATTTCTCCTACTAGTGTAAGCCCAATATTTGCTGAATCAAGGAGGGTGGATTTGGACTAAGCTTGGATACTTTGTATCTCTTCCCACGTGAAGTAATGGACAACAATGATGTGTAAGTGTCTTGGTGTTTTTTTTTTTGTTAAGTTCTTGATAGCTTGTCTCTAGTGTTGTCATCAATTTAGCCATAAATCCCACATACTGTAAGAGGGCGACAGGGTGGAGAGGACTCCCCTGGCCTTAAGACAGTGAGTGGGGTGGCTTTTCTTGTGATGTGTTGTGGTGTAATTTACTCAAGCTATGTTGAACAAATACTAATATCACTTTGATTGGTCATGACAGATTTGTAAGAAGGTATTAGTGCAACAAACACCCCCTCCCCCTTCTGTCTCTTTCTTACATATATAATTGTGATAGCTTGATCATTGCCGATACATTTCAAAGCAGCCCAAGCACTATCTCTCTCTCTCTCTCTCTCTCTCTCTCTCTCTCTCTCTCTCTCTCTCTCTTTACGTGTCCTAGTTCGTATCCAAAACTAGTTGGTGCCCCAAATTTGTGTAGGGTTAGGTTACGGGTTTGTGTGTGTGTTTGTTGTTTTTCCAACCCCAACCCAATTGAGCAGCACGGGAGCCTTGAAGGGTGTCTAGAGGTTGCTCTTCTTGTTGCCCGCCCCGGACCGCTTCAAATTGGTGCCTCCACTGAGGACGGCTTGTGTATTTTTGTGTAGAATCAACCTTTAGCATAGTCAAGTAGTTTGCATGAATCATGAAAATTTGTATGATCCCTTCATTCCCATTGCAAGGCAAAAGGTACACATACTTGTTAGTACTAAGTTGCAATTTCAACGTGTCATTCGTAGAATTTTAGGTCCTCTTAGGTTGGCCGAGATAAAAGCTTCGGTAAATCCTTTTATTTTGCCTCTCATTAGGTACGACCTTAGTTTGGACGTCTATATTTTTGTTTTGTTTTAAGCATTAGGTCATGCATAGACCATGGATAATGGCCTAGGAATAGAGGTTTTCCCCTTCCATTTCACTCCACACATTAGAATAAACATTGCAATTAGTAGGAAAATCCATTTTCAACAACGTATGGTGTTCATGTTTGGTGCCCAAAGAGTAGGAGAAATTCTCGCATCACCAAACCATGTCATCCTACCTCTTATTGATTATCATAGGTCGTTTGATGTGAATATATTTATTTTGTTGTAGAATAGATTGCAAGCTAGAAAACATTATTGTGTAAATCTTTTTAAGAAAGAAAAACAAAAACGGGTGTCACTTTCAAATCAATTCAATGGAAAGCCAACGCCAAATGTCTGGGTATCCTCTTTTCTTTGGAGAGCCTAGAGAGAATGCAGAATTATTTTTAGCGAATTTCAAGATGTCTTGCCATATCAAGAGGATAATAACTGATCAAGAACGTGTAGAAATGTTTGAGGTGGTCCTTAGGAAAGATGCTAGCACTTGGTTTGACTCTTTGCCTGAGGAAGTTAAGGGGAATTACACAGAAGTTTTGAATCGTTTCAAGAAATACTTCTTTGATCCCCAAAACACTCAAAAATTATGGCAAGACATTGTTTCTCATAAGCAAAAAGACTTAGATGACTACTACTTGTACAAGCAAGAGTTTCTACGTCTTTGGGCTCTATGGATACGAAATGTTGCTAACCCTGGTGATGGTGCAGAATTTCTAAAGAAGGAGAGGTTTATAGCCGGACTCTTTCCTGACCTTAAGGTAAAAGTTGAGGCGGGTGCACCTGCTACCTTTGATGCAGCTGAAACTAGGGCTGCTAAGAAATATAGGAAACTCAAGTGCTTAAGGGGAGAGGTTCCAATAGAAGTTCTTAGACCCAAAGGTAAGTCACAAGCATCAACATCGAGGGAGCTTCCTGAGGTAACGGCAGAAGTAATTGAGAAGTTAAACGAATCTTTAAGCAGCCTGTCAATTCACCTTGCACAAGCTGTAGGTCCAAAGGGACAAGCAAAGAAGTCTGAAGAGCAAGATCCACGACCTAGGAGAGTCTTGCAATGTTGGAATTGCGGAGAGTCTGGACATGGGATGTATAATTGTCCTTGGCCCCGTGGGGAGCCAGGGAGACCTAACTTGAATTACCCAGTGATGAATGCAGGTGAAGGAACTGGTCAACAACCAAGGCTTCTACAAAGACCAAATGGACCAAGACCACCTCCACAAGGGGTAGAAGGAGTTCCACCTTTGCCAGATCCAAATGTGCATGTGGTAGAGGTGACAAACTCAAATGAGGTTGACATGGAAGAAAATGACATTAAGCGTGGCCGAGGAAAAGGTAAAGAGAAAGAGGGTGTCCCATCACAGAGTGACCATGGACAAGGCAAGAAGGCAAAAGAGACCAAGGAAGCTAAGAGGACTCGACGTCGTATCAATCTCCAAGACTTCCCTCTTGGACATGGTATGGCTCCATACAACCTGTTGGAAGACATGCAAGGTAAGGGTCCTGATATCTCATGGCCTCAGTTTCTTGCATTATGCCCACAAGTTAGGAGGGATTTAACAAAGGCAGCTAGCACTAGGAGAAAGGTAAAAGAGAGTTTTCCTGTTGTAAAAATTGCACATGCTAAAATGAGTGAAGATATTACACCTGTGCTAGATTGTTACATAAAAGGAAGATTGGTTAGGAAAGGTCTAGTGGATGGGGGTGCACAAATTTTCATCATGACAGAAGGGCTCATGCAAAGACTAGGCATCCACATCCATGAGACACCTGAAATCAAAGTGAAAATGGCAAACAATAGCAAGGCTAGGTGCGTAGGCATTTGTAAAAATGTTTTTGTGGAGGCCTTTGGCATTAAGAAGGCAGTGGATTTCTATGTCATGTCTACCAAGGGAAATGGTTACCCATTTATCCTAGGAAGACCATGGCTAATGAAAATGCGAGCTTTGCAGGATTGGGAGAGTGGAAAGCTAATTTGCAGGAATGACAATCACAAGAAGGTTGTCTTTGACATGAAGGAGCAATGCCAAGAGGAGCTCCATGAAGAATCATCTCGAAGTGAGACGGAAGAAGATTGGACTGAAAACACTTTAGAAGAAGAAAGTAGAGGCAGCATTACTGAAGAGGAGTCCTCCATTGAAGTCATGGGGGTAAGGTTTAAGCCAAACAACCAGGAGACCTCTTCTCGAGGTTTGGAAGAGGTAGGTTTTCAAGAGAACCAAAAGGTGGAAGATGAAGGAATGTTAGAAGGTATGTTGTCTACAACACTTACAAAGGATGAAAGAGAGGAGTTCAAATGTGTGCTAAGGAAATTTCCGAGGCTTTTTGCTAAAGACTACACCGATGTGCGTGGAGTAGATGTTGTTCAACACAAGATTGAGTTGAAGCCAGAGGCCACACCTAAGGCTCAAAAGCTACGAAGGCTAGGAGTCATTAAGGAGCAGGCTCTACTCATGGAGGTAAGAAAGCTTCTAGCAGCAGGTTTCATTTATCCAGTGGAGAATTCATAGTGGGTCTCTCCCGTTGTTGTCACTCCTAAGAAAAACGGCAAGTGGAGGGTGTGTGTGGATTATCGTCCACTTAATGAGGCAACAAAAAGAGATCACTTTCCCCTCCCATTTCAGGATGAGATACTAAATGAAGTAGCTGGTCATGAGAAGTACACCGTGTGTGATGGCTACTCGGGTTACTTTCAAATAGGTATCGCATTGGAGGATCAATTGAAAACAACCTTTATCACTCCTTGGGGTTGTTATGCTTTTAGAGTCATGCCATTTGGCCTGACAAATGCTCCTGCAACTTTCCAACGCTTCATGAACATGGTGTTTCAAGCATTCTTTGGAAAGTCCATTAGGGTTTTTATTGATGATTTTTGCATTTATAGCTCAAAATCATTGCATCTACAAAGGGTAGAAGAAGGTTTAAAGAAGCTCTATGACATGGGAGGTCAACTCAACCCCGACAAGTGTCACATAGCTGAGGATGAAGTGATCTTGCTTGGTCACAAGGTTTCCTATAAAGGCATTGAGGTGGATCCTTCAAAGGCAAAGGCTCTTATTGAGCTCCCCTCACCCAAGAATCTCAAAGAGGTCATATCATTCATTCAAAAAGTGAAGTATATGTCACGCTTTATTCACTTAGCTTCGGAGTTGCTTCATCCTTTGCAAAAGTTGACACAACAAGTAGAATTTGCATGGTCTGATGAGCTTGAAGAGTATTTTTGTAACATTAAAGTCATTTTGTCAGAGCTACCAACACTCATGCCTCCTTGTTGGGAGTACACATTCTTTGTTAGCTCTAGTGTTGGAAGGGAAACAATTGGTGCTGTGTTGCTACAACAAGATCCCCACAGTACAAGGATGCGACCCATCTACTTTGCTAGTAGGGTCATGAATGCTTTGGAGAGAGACTACACAGAAGCAGAACTCATGATGCTTTCTCTCATGTTTGCGGTGAGAAAGTTTAGATCCTACCTGCTACCAAAACCTTTTGTAATTCTCACTGCAGAGAATTTGTTCCCTTGGGTGTCATCTCAAATGAATCTTAGTACTAGGATCTCAAAGTGGATTATGGAGTTGCAAGAGTTTCAATACTCTTTCAAGGTAGAAGATAGTGTGCGTGCACAATTGGCAGGGATTCTCACTTATAGGGTGCATGAAAAGGAGATTAAGGTGCCTGAAGTAAAGACCCTACCATTACCACCACCAAAAAGTATTCCTAATGCTTTTACCTTGTTCTTTGATGGAGCTTTTCGTCGAGCCACAGGAAAAGCAGGGGGAGGGCATGTGTTGCTCAACCCAAGTGGAGAGGTGGTCATGAAAGAGAAGTTCAATCTACCAAGTTCAGCTAGCAACAATGAAGCAGAATACGACACACTAATTCATGGTTTGAAGATGTGCATTGGCCAAGGGATACAATGCCTCATGGTAAAGGGAGATGCACTTCTCATTGTTAAACAGATTTTAGGCATTTGGGCATGCAAGAATGAAAGCTTACGGACAAAAGTTCATGCCATTCGTAGATTGTTATTCAATTTGAAGAAGTGCAACTATATCATATTCCTAGGAAACAGAATGAAGATGCCGATTTACTTGCACAGCAAGTAGTTACATGTGTTGAGAAAGAAGTGCAGGTCATCATGGTGGCAGCAACTGTCAAGCAACCGAGATACCAGGGATTGGAGTCATTGACTCCCATTATTAGCTACATTTTGGAGGGCGAGTTTCCACAAGACTTCACGAAGGCTCAGAAGAGGAGACTCATGAAGAAGGCAAGCGCATATCTCTTCCTAGAAGGCTCCCTCTATCAAAGAGGGAGGGATCAAGTATGCAGAAGAGTACCAACTATTGAGGAAATTCCAGCCATTCTAAAAGGTTTGCATGAAGAAGCATGTGGTGGTCATTTTGCCCAAGAATTAACTGTGAAGAAGATTTTGCTTGCGGGGTATGTTTGGCCAAGTCTGCATGTGGATGTCCAACATTGGTGTAAAAGTTGTCACAATTGTCAGGTAAATGGGAATAGAAGATTGGTTTATGGTCCAAGGAAAATCGTGTTTGCAAATGGACCCTTTGAAAAGTGGGGCATTGATGCTATGGGTCCTCTGCCTAGGACAAAAAATGGTAAACTCTACATTCTAGTGGCTATAGACTATATGACTAGGTGGGTGGAAGCACAAAGTGTGGCAAAGGTAAATGAGAAGACAGTGAGCAAATTCGTCTACACTCACATTTGTTGTAGATTTGGCACACCTTTGGAGATTGTTTCTGATAATGGTCCAGGGTTTAGAAAGGGATTGCTCACAGAAGTCTGTGAAGAACTTCACATTCTACATCGTCACAATACACCCTACTATCCCCAATCAAATGGTTTGGTAGAAAAAGCTAATGGTGTCATTGCAGGCATCATTAGAAAGATGGTGAAAAACAAGACAAAGTTGTGGGATGAATTCTTGGATGGTGCCTTGTGGACGTATCGAACCACATATAGGGAAGCCACGGAGTTCACACCATTTCACTTGGTCTATGGTCAAGACTCTTTACAGCCAATTGAGCTAAACATTCAAACAATGCGACTTCATGGCAAATCAGCACAAGATGATCAAGAAGCATGGATGGATTGACTTCTTACCTTAGCTGAGCTTGAGTGGAAAAGAGAAGCAGCATACAAGTGCTATAAGAGGAAATCCACACAGACAAAGGAGAAGCTTGACAAGAAACTGAAGGACAAAGGCCTCAATGAAGGAGATCTTGTGCTAAGGTATGACAATCGACTCGATAATCGTTTTGATGCAAAATTTGAAACAAGATGGCAAGGGCCATACATAGTCAAGAAGGCTTTCAATTCAAGTTACTATCAGCTTATGGACTTGAATGGTAAAGAGCACTCCAGGAAAGTAAACAGGTATCGCTTGAAGCCCTATTTGAGTCGCCTTCTACCAAAGGATCTACCAAAGATCTGTCAAAAGGCCACTATCTCATGTAAGTATTATTACATGAAGCATGAGTGTAACTCTAGCCAAAATTCTGAGGGGCCAAACAATAAAGATCTCGTCAAGGACTCTGAAGCACTCTCTTTGGAAAAGATGCTCTATGATGGTACATGAATATACCATCATCCAGGGGGAGGGCTAATGATAGCCGTTTTTCGGCTCTTTGTAATTGCCATAGTGAGTTACCTCACCCTACCAAAATCACCCAAACACTGTGGCTATCCCTACCATTTCACTGTACATAGGCGTGCGTGAGTCACGGGACTTTTCCCATATCTTCTTAAAAAACCCTCAATTAGCTAGTCATTGGGCTAGTTGAGCCAAAAAAATATAATATAAGTATATTATGGCCCATGCGTATGTAAATATTTCTTTGTATATAGGGCCTAAATAAAAGATTTTTTCATAATTATTTTGGTATTTATTTAAATATTTCTACCTAGGTGTGTGTTATTTATGCTCTGTACATTGCCTCACCATTACCACAATTTTTCTTACCATTTTTCATACTCTTTATTCCATATAGAAATATTTTCATGTAAGCTTCTCTTATATTTGGTGTAACTCCACCCCAAAAAAAATCCAAAAAAACTAGTTTTATTTATGTGTATATTTTTTCACTATTGTGATTTTTCCCTTTCTACATCTATTTTGTTTTTTTTTCTAAAAAATTAGAACACCAAAAATATTTATCTTTTTATGGTATCCTCATAATGAGAGAGATTTCTTTTGACCCCTTTATATTTTTTCCACTTATATTATTTATATTTGACATGTACATATTTTTTAGACCCCTCAATATTTGATTTTCTTAGTTGTACTATTCACTTATATCATAATCTCAACAATATCTTCAATATTAGACCTACCAAATAAGGTCAAGGGTAGGTGGCATGCATACATGCACTATGGAGGGCTCACTCTCGGAGGTATTCAAAAGAATCATCCAAAGAAGGACCCCACAAGGACCTTGTGCAGTGGAAAAAAACGGTCGGTTTTGCTGAATTTTTAAAGTTCACTTGCTCTCCAAATTTGAAAAGGTGATACAAACAAAAGTTGTAGCTCGTGGGCTGAACTTTTGCCTCAAATTGTTTTATATTTTTTTGAGCTATCAGCTGTGAGCTATGATTTTTTTAGTGGACCCCAGTTTTCCCATGCTATGCAGCCACACTCTCTCTTCCACTTTATCATTTTCCTCTTTCACACACACTTCTCCACTCATCATCCCCACCTCTCTCACCACTCCTCTCTGCACCCTACTCACCTTCTCCTCAACCTTGAAGAATAAGAGAAACCATGGTGAACTCATACCTCCCACACACAATTCCATTCCAAAATTGACCACCTAGTCTCATTTTTCCTCCTCCAATTTACCCATATCTATCAAAACAACCACAAAATTCAGCCTCTTCTCTTAAAAGACAACATCATGGTGGTTGATTACTCAGCTTCAATTACCTTGTCTCTCAAGGAAGGTCAAGAGTGGAGAAAAAATGTATCGTCAAAGCTAGTGGACCGTCAACAAGCGTCAAAATTGGCCCTACTCAAGACACTTGGAGCATCAACCTTGTAAGAAATCCACCTTTTCTTACCTCTTAAGAGTTTTTCTTCCTTATTTGTATCCTACATGGATACTCCCATTGTAAATATCCAATTCCATTTGTAAATTAATACTAACTCTACTAACACTAACCCACTATGAAAAGTCCTATCACCTCCATTTCTCTCCTCTCTCTTTCCCCACCAACTTCTTGATAATTCCAAGCAAAAGAAATTAGATAAATTGTTGAAAATCTAACCCAACCATGGTTAGAGGAGTAACCCTAGCCTTCAAAATTGCTATAAAAGGAGGGTGTAGCTAGCACAAAAGGGGGAGCCATAAGCAAGAGCACTATGCTATAGCTTAAGAAGCCAAGCTCAACCTCTCTAGAAGGAGCTCTTGAGTGGAAGCTCGTTGTCTTATGCATGTGCATGTGTTGTAATAGGAGATTAGCAAGGGAACTCTATGCCATTGTAAGAGAGAGAGTGATCACTCAATTGAGAGTAGGAAATCTATCATTTCTCCTACTAGTGTAAGCCCAATATTTGCTGAATCAAGGAGGGTGGATTTGGACTAAGCTTGGATACTTTGTATCTCTTCCCACGTGAAGTAATGGACAACAATGATGTGTAAGTGTCTTGGTGTTTTTTTTTTGTTAAGTTCTTGATAGCTTGTCTCTAGTGTTGTCATCAATTTAGCCATAAATCCCACATACTGTATAAGGGCGATAGGGTGGAGAGGACTCCCCTGGCCTTAAGACAGTGAGTGGGGTGGCTTTTCTTGTGATGTGTTGTGGTGTAATTTACTCAAGCTATGTTAAACAAATACTAATATCACTTTGATTGGTCATGACAGATTTGTAAGAAGGTATTAGTGCAACAAACACCCCCTCCCCCTTCTCTCTCTTTCTTACATATATAATTGTGTTTGCTTGATCATTGCCGATACGTTTCAAAGCAGCCCGAGCACTATCTCTCTCTCTCTCTCTCTCTCTCTCTCTCTCTCTCTCTCTCTCTCTCTCTCTCTTTACGCGTCCTAGTTCGCATCCAAAACTAGGTGGTGCCCCAAATTTGTGTAGGGTTAGGTTGCGAGGTTGTGTGTGTGTTTGTTGTTTTTTCAACCCCAACCCAATTGAGCAGCACGGGAGCCTTGAAGGGTGTCTAGAGGTTGCTCTTCTTGTTGCCCGCCCCGAACCGCTTCAATGCTATTATTAGCTTTCCTTAAGCTCCACGGTCAACACTTAAGAGTCAGTATTGATTTCAGATTTTCAATGTTGTACTAGCACTAGTACAACCGGTAATACTAGCCGTCGATACTTTGACGCTGGAGACACTCTGGCACTGGTGCTGGACACTAGAACTGGTAATACTGGCTCTCTAGACTCTATGCTTGAGACACTCTAGCACGGGCACTAGACACTGGCTCTCGAGATACTCTAACAGTGGACACTGGCTCTCAAGACTGACACTGGAACTGGTAATACTTTCTCTCGAGACACTCTGACGTTGGCACCGGATAGTGGCTCTCAAGACTATCTCTCGAGATACTCTGACGTTGGACACTATCTCTCGAGACAAGATCGCGAGATACACTAACGCTGGACACTAGAACTGGTAATACTGGATCTCGAGACACTTTGGCACTGACACTGGACACTCGCTCTCGAGACTGGCTCTCGAGATACTGTGACTCTCGAGACTGGCTCTCGAGAAACTCTCATGTTGGACACTAGCTCTTGAGGCTGGCTCTTGAGATACTCTAACGCTCGACAGTGGCTCTCGAGATACTCTAACGTTGGACACTAGAACTGGTAATACTGGCTCTTGAGACTTTGATGGTCCAGACACTCTTACGCTGGAACTGGACACTGGCACTCGAGACTAGCTCGTGAGATACTCTGATGCTGGACACTAGCTCTCAAGATTGGCTCTCGAGATACTCTGGACGCTGGACACTAGAATTGATAACACTGGCTCTCGAACCTCGGATGCTCGACATACTCTAGCACTGGCACTCACATTGGCACTGGACATTGTCTCTCGAGATACTCTAACACTGGACATCGCTCTCGAGACTAACTCTTGAGATACTCTAGCATTAGACACTGGCTCTCAAGATACTCTGATACTGGAGACTGGAAGTGGCAGTACTGGGACTGGTATCACTATACATAAGTTTGGCAAAACCTCAAATTTATATGTAGATTTGCATCTTTCACCCTGTGCCCGCAAAGCGGCACAACATCACATGAGCGTCCACAGGTGCCCATTCCACACTATTCCCCGTGTTTAGCTGTGAGACCATCGTCCATCGCTAATGCACCACCTTTGTTTTCCAAAATCGACTGAGACCGCCCACTACACCACTTGCCATCGCATGGACCGCCCACGACATCGTCATCATAGCCAAGCTCTTATAGAGCTCACTTTCCACTTCACGCCTCATAATTGAACATCCTTTGGCCTATATAGTTTGGTTCCCTTTGATATGCACCCGCATATTGGTTTTACAAGTGTGCCACGTGGACCTTCGCATTTCGTTATCGATAATCTAATGCTGGAATGATAAAGCTCGGTGGAAATTTCTCTGTGTCAACTTCAACTCACCCTGTCCATATTGCATCCGAGCCTTGCCGTGGCATTGTCAGGTATTTTTTGTATGATCATAAAGTCACTAAGTCATGCCAGAAAGCTTGCCCACTAGCCTCATGTATATATGTGTACATAGCCCTGCAAGTTTTTCAAGTGGCTCTGTAAAAGTTCATGTACAAAGGTGTGATTTTTCCAAGCTTGGATGCTGATGTTTTGGGTTGTTTGAGTCTCCAAAAAATGGTTTTTAAATATTATTTTTAGTCGTGCTTTATAGCTAGTGAATCAGACTTGTACATCATGAATTCTGAGCATCCGAAGCGGGCGGTCTCAACTTAGAAGGTGATTGCGAGTGCATGCAACGAGGGCAACTGGGACAACTTGGGGGTCTAAGATTAGAAATGTTGAAATTTTACATTTCTAGAGATATCCGAGTTGATGGGCTTCGAGCCGTGCATTACGGTGCGTCACTCGATGACTGGAGTAACAAGTTATGCCCCGGAGAAAGTTGTCCAAGAAGTTCTTATGCTTCAGGAGAGAGCTGGAATGCTTTGGACTTGGGAGGAATGAGGAGGAGGTTGTCATGTGGTGGGGAGATTATCCCACATGAGAAGAGAAAAAGGCAAAGGTGGGGGTATATAGGGCACATTGGGTGCCCATTATAGGTGTATCAAAGGGAGAGGAGCTCTCTCAAGGCTTGGCTATGGGGTTTGTGGGCTCATGGGGAGAGAGATGGTGCATTTTTGGAGTCCGCATTTCCTGAAGAGGCGCCTGACCATTTATTTTGGTCCCCGGCCACTTGTCCCCACCCCATTCCTTGATGAAAGGGTCACCGAAAGCTCACTTTTTGCCCAAAAAAAGGCCTAAAAGGAGCCATTTAAAAGATGCCTGAGGAGAGAACCTTGTCGGCTAAGAAGAGAGAGAAAAATATTGCAGATAAAGGATAAGGAAGTCCCCCATTTTTATAGCTGCAACACCTGCAGAACTTCCAGAGAGCTCATCTTTTAGCAAGAAAGAGTGCACCCCCGACTTCGAGTGGTGATAACTCTTTCATCCTTCATCTGTTTTTTGTCTATGGATACTCTACATACATCTCCACAAGACGATCTTTGTCATGATATCCCATGTTTCTCCTAATTTTTAGTGTGCTCCATGCTTGAATGGTTTTTCATAAATCTCTACAGGTGTTTACCACAGGTGTTGTCAACCGTGCAATAGTTCTTCCTTTTGACGATGTGGCATTTGCAAGGTTATAGAGGCATTCATTTTCCTTCTCGCTTTCATGCTAACATCGTTTTGGTGTCCCCAATGAGGAGGTTGTTGCAATAGAGTTTACAGGATGATGCAAAAATTTGATTACACAATCATGAAGAGTTGGTGCAGGCACAAACTCCAGGGGTAGTTTTGGACTACTATCGTGTGAAGCAAGCTTTCCTCGAACAATACAGATCCATTGAAGTACCTGAAGAAGTTTGGCATGAAAGTTTGGGGTACACTCAGAAAGATAATCAAAGTGTTGATGATTTTGTCATGCAGTTCACCCGTTTATGGGATAAATGGGCCCGAGATTTCGGAAATGAGATCCCTCCATCCATGTTAAAGAAGGGTCGTTTTATGGAAAACTTAAAAGAAAGCCTGAAGTTCAAAGTGGAGCTCAAAAGGCCCGCCACCTTTGAGGAGGCAGTCTCTATCACTAGAGAGAAACAATGGAAGGATCAAAGACTTAATGAGTATGTGAAAGTAGTCCTTGTGCAAAGTCATGGTGGTCGAAAGGAGGAAAATCAAGCACAAGTTGGAGGCAAAACTGTTCAAAGTGTTGCTAATACTGAACAGTTATACAAAAAATATGCAAGACATGATGACCTTGATGGAGGAATTGCGACTTAGTGTTCTTGGAGGTGGAGACGATTGTGATCGTGGACATGGACATGGTAGAGAAATGACCCAAGCATGTGAAGCTCGCCTTATGCTAATGCGGGTCATGGAGAAGGTGGTTTTGAACCGCAGAGAAGATTCATTCCTACTTGTTATAATTGTGTGGTGAACTTGGTCACATCAATACTTATTGATGGGAGGTGATACGTTCCCACTCCCCCAATAGATTTCTAACACGGATAATGATTATGCATCGGATATACAGAGAGATCAAGGTATTGAACAAGAAAATAAGACCTCAACTTCTAGTGGTCATGTGGGTATAGTGCGGGTTGAAAAGAAAGAAGCAAATGTGCTGCATGTGGGAAAAAGAGATAGGGACAGCTATGTTGCACCAGGTTCTAGCGAAAAGAAAGGGAAGGAGAAAGAGGGTAAAGATGTGAAATACAAGAGGAAGAGAAGACCTCGTAGACGGTTTGAAGTGGCAGATTTACCTTTGGGAGAAGACCAAACAGCTTACAGTTTAAAGGAAGACCTAATTGGGAGGAAAGTAGATTGTACTTTTAGACAGTTATGAATATGGTGACCAAACTCAAGAGGAAGTGAAAGCCATTAGTGAATCCAGAGAAAGAGCCGAAGCATGGACAAGTCAGAGTGTTGTCTGTTACCCGACATTTTTATTGTGGGCATGGGAGAGGCCTACATTGATGGAGGTGCTCAAGTTTGAGTGATCACACAATCATGTTTGAAAGAATGGGTCTCATTACATATAGAATCTCTAGGTTTTTGATTCGACTAGCAAACCATAGCAAAGTGAAGTGTTTGGCGATAATGAAGAACTTGGAAGGTAAAGTCTTTAACGTGAAGGTTATAATAAAATTTCATGTTATGCCAGCTGGTCTAGGATCTTTTCCTCTCACTTTGGGACGACCATGGTTGAGAGTTGTTGGTGCTGCGCAAGTTGGGGCAAGGGCACAATCTGTGTGTATGGCAAGAATGCCGGGGGGATTCACCATGGAAAACTTACCGCACCATGTAAGTGCAAGGGAGGGGTATTTTTTTACAAGTTACATAATCGTATAAGTTAGGGGCATGCCCCCAATAATTTATCTCTCAAGCTTAAAAAAAAGAGAGGGGGGTATGATAGTTAGGGGGAGGAGGACCTGACTCGGGTTGATTACTTGTAACTATTGGTCATCGGTGTGCAACAGAACTTGGATGAATTTTGGGGAAGTTTTTATCAGGTCACACATCAAATTTTTCATGAAGCTTAAAAATAAGGGAGGGGGTATCGTATTTAGGGGGAGGGGGACCTGACTCGGGTTGATTACTTGTAACAATTGGTCATCGGTGTGCAGTAGAACTCGGATGAATTTTGGGGAAGTTTTTTGTTAGGTCACACATCAAATTTTGCATCAAGCCGGTTATAGATAAAGTCTGATTTGGACTAGGTCAAGGGTTGATTACACCAGCTTTGGATGGGACAAATTTGGATGAGTAGCCATAGTATGAAAGTCAAACTAGAAAACATTGAGGGTACATGTAGTTATCAATAGAAGTGGCTACTTTAGTACATTGCCAGTCACTATGCTACACACTCTTTGACTAGTTTTACTTAGTTAGATCATGTGAGACCTAAATTATATATATATGATAGGGGTATGATAAATTTCTCTATTGATTTTTGTATAAGCATAGAAAGGGGGGTCATATTCCCTAATATGAGCTATAGGGGTTTTATCAAAGTTGTCTACTCACAAGTGGCGTCCCGTTTTGTGTATAGAGTGAATCCCCCAGGTAGGAAGGGTGAAAAGAGGGTGTAATTTGATATGACTACCAAGCAACCTATGGCACTAGAAGATGTGAGTGAGAATGATGACTCTAAAGCTACCAATGAACACAGTTTTGAAGATTCAAAAGTAGCTCTGCTTCCAGTTCCAGTGATGAGGGTGAAGTGTCATTCTTGTTGTTGGATGAGGAGAAGAGGGAAAAGGGTGAAATGTTGCAAGTGTCAGGGAATATAAATGCTTCAAGCCGTTTAGAGCAACTTGAGGAGTTGATGTAGCCTAAATAGGAATTGCTAGTGAAGAAAGAATTGATTCAAAATATGATGAGTGACGATCTGACACAAGGAGAAATAAGGGAGTACCTAACAATTTTGGACAGGTTTCTAGATCCTTTCATCACTTCATACCACGAAATAATGGGTTTTGTTGGGAAACCTGTGAAGATCGAGCTAGTGAAAGGGAAAAAGCCAATACGATAGAAATTAGGAAGGATGGGTAAGGAGCAAACGAATACTTTAAAGGAAGAAGTGGAAAAACTCTTAAATGCAAGGTTCATTGTGCCAGTTGATAATGTTGAATGGGTGAGCCCTATAGTGATCACTCCAAAGAAAGATGGGTGTTGGAGATTTTGTGTTCATTACAAGCCATTAAATGCAGTGATCAAGAAAGATCCTCACCCTTTGCCTTTCATTGATCAGCTTTTATATGTAGTGGCTGGTTTTGAAAGATATAGTGGTAGTGATGGTTATTCTGGATATTTTCAGCTTATCCTTGCTCCTGAAGACCGGAAAAAGACTACCATTCTCACGCCATGGGGTTGTTTCTGCTTTTGCTGCCTTGCTTTTGGGTTGACAAATGGGCCTAGAGATTTTGAAAGAAAAGTAGATTGGGTCCTTACCCCGTTCCTTAAGAAGTTTGTCAAAGGATTTGTAGATGATTTCTGTGTATACAGTTCAAGGAAAGAGCACATTCAAAAGCTTGAAAAAACTTTTGCAAGGTATGATGACAATTGAACCCTAAGAAATGTCATTTGCCGCAGCCAAGGATAAAGCTTCTTGGACATGTGATTTTAGAAAATGGGATGGAAGAGGATCCTGAGAAAGTGGAGGCTTTGTTGTTTATGTCATCTCCAAAAGATTCTAGACAATTGGCCACTTTCATACAGAAGGTTAAATATATGTCTTGTTTCATACCTTTGGCATCACAACTACTATATCCATTACAGCAAGCAGTTAAGAATGATCCCTTGGAGTGGTCTCGTGATTGTGACAATTTTTTTGAAAAAGTCAAAGAGGTTTTGAGTACACTACCCATTGTGCCAGCTCCTGACTGGGAATAGGAGTTTTATATTAATCCATGAGTGGGAGATGATTCCATTGGTGCCATGTTATTGCAAAAGGGGAAGGAATCTCAATATATGAAGCTTGTTCATTATGCTAGCAGAGTAAAGACTCCTCCTGAAAGAAATTTCTCTAAAATTGAATTGGTGGATGACCAGTATGGTGTATGCTTGCATACGATTCAGACACTACTTGCTGCAAAAAGTCATTCACCTTTCTCACAAGTTATTTGTTGCCTCCCCAACAATTCAATAATTCAAATATATCAAAAAAACGGATAAGATGAGTTATTGAACTTTAGGAGTTTCAGTTCATCTTTTTGGTGGAAGAGAGTACTCGAGCTACCTTGGTAGATTTACTCACTTATAAAGACACTCCTGTTTTGGTTAACAAATAAGTGGTGTGAGAGAAGAATGTCAAGACTCTTGCCATCTCTGATGCTTCACTATTATACTTCGATGGTTCTTATCGAAGAAGTCATGATGCTTCTTCAAGAGGCATTATCATATATGATGCACAAGGAAAGCTTGTAAGGAAACAAGGGCTGGAACTTGATGCAAAGAGTAACAATGAAGCAGAGTATATGGCCCTTGAAGGTGGTTTGCACATTTGCTTACAGCTGGGTATTAGACGCTTGCAAATCTAAGGAGATGCTTTGTTGGTCGGGAAGCAAGTATTGGGAGTATGGAAGGATAAAAATCCCAAACTGAAGAATTTATGCTTCAAGGTGAAATCATTGCTCAAATAATTCAAAGCATGGAGTTTGTAACATATTGAGAGGTCTCAAAATGAAGAAGCTCATGATGATGCCCAAGAAATGATCACTTGTGTGTTTGTGCTGAAGTCAAATGCCCCTTTATATCATGGAAGATAAGTCTTATCAAAGGAGATGGATTTTCTATTGAAAGGTGTCCTACCTGAAGGTTTACCATCTTCCAGGAAGTATGCGTTTATAAGAAAAGCCAAGAAATAAAAAATGCTTCATGATGTGTTGTACATGAAAGGAAGTGATTTGGTTTTGCGTCATCTGCCCCTGAAAGATAAAATTTACAAAATCTTGGAAGAAAATCATGAGGGATCTTCTGGAGGCCATTTTACCATGAAGATCATGCCGCATAAAATTTTGCAAGAAGGCTATGTATGGCCAAGCATTCAATGGGATGTTAACCATTGGTGCAAGTCGTGTTTGCCTTGCTAGAAGATGGGAAAGAGAATTTTGAAGCCCGAATTGCGAAAGACAATTCTAGCTTTTGATGTGTTTGAAAAATGGGGTCTTGATGCTATTGGACCCTTACCTATGACTAGCAAAAGAAATGCTTACATTTTGACAGCAGTGGATTATTTGTCACGATGAGCAGAAGCCAAGCCTATCAAACAGATTACCAGTAAAGAAATGGGGAACTTTGTTTATGGCATATATGCTGCAAATTTAGTGTGCCCCTAGAGCTACTTTCTGATAGAGGACCAAGATTTAGAGGAGATTTATCTGATTTCTTATGTGAAAAGCTCAATATACATCATAGGTACAGTTCTCCTTATTATCTACAATTCAATGGTCTCATTGAGAGGTTCGATGGAGAGAGTGAAGATCTTGGCAAAGATGACCCAAACACATGGAAGGACTTGGGATTCAGAGTTGCCTTGTGCATTATGGCCCTAAAGAACTGCTATCAAAATGAGCATAGTATTTTCTCCTTATCACTTGGTTTATGGCAAGGAAGCTTTATTACCAATTAAAGTGGAGATTCATGTACTCAAGTTATTGTCATTGGGAGATGAAGAGAAAACAAATGCTTGGTAGAAAATGTTGTTTGATTTACAATGTTTGCAATTGGACAGATTTTTAGCTTTGAGTTACTATAAAGAAGTGACAAAGAAGGATCAACTAAAATCCAATTAATGCGTGTAGGATAGGAAAATTAAAAAGGGTGCTTTGGTGTTGTGATACAATAGTAAGTTTGGCAATACCTTCCAGAAGAAGTTTCAAATCAAATGGGAAGGTCCTTTTACTATTGTAAACATTTTGATAATGGCACATATCAGCTGGCTGATTTGAGTGGTGCACAACATAAATATCGTATTAATGGTTATAGATTGAAGAAAAACTTGAAACCTTTGATGACAATCGTGATAGATGAGATTCTATCAATAGAGGAAGATAGTGTGGAAACATTTGAGGATATAGATGAGGTTTCTTGGGATGAGATGCAGCAGTTGGTCACCCTAGGAACCTCTGCTTGTATGAATCATCAAGCATGCAAGGGGAGGTTGGCAAGCTATGTCTGACATTCTTGAATGATCATAAATTCACTAAGTCATTCCAAAAATCTTGCCCACTAGCCTCATGTAAATATGTGTACATATCCCTGCAAGTTTTGGAAGTGGCCCTATAGAAATTCATGTACAAAGGTGTGATTTTTGACAATCTTGGATATTTTGGGTTGTTTTGAGTCCCCAAAACATGGTTTTTAATAATTATTTTCAGCCGTGCTTTATAGCTCATGAATCGGACTTGTACATAATAAATTATGAGCATCCGAAGCGGACGGTCTCAACTTAGAAGGTGATTGCGGGTGCATGTGACAAGGGCAACTGGGACAACTTGGGGGTCTAAGATTAGACATGCTAAAGTTTGACAATTTTGGAGATAGCCAAGGTGATGGGCTTGGAGCCGTGTGTTACAGTGCGTCATTCAATGACTGGACCAGTAAGTTATGCCGCGGGGAATGGTGTCCAAGAAGTTCTTATGCTTGGGGAGAGAGTTGGAATGTTTTGGGCTTGGGAGGAATGAGGAGGAGGTTGCCATGTAGCGGGGAGACTATCCCACATGAGAAGAGAAAAAGGGAAAGGTGGGGGGTATATAGGGCACATTGGGTGCCCACTATAGGTGTATCAAAGGGAGAGGAGTTGTCTCAAGGCTTGGCTATGGGGGCTCGTGGGCTCATGGGGAGGGAGATGGCGCATTCTGGGAGTTCACACTGCCTTGATAAGCGCTTGACCACTTATTTTGGTCCCCGGACACTTGCCCCCACCCCACTCCCTGGTCAAAGGGTCACCAACAACTCATTTTTTCCCCAAAAAAAGGCCTACTTGCACAACTTCTAGAGAGCTCATTTTTTAGAAAGAAAGAATGCACCCCCGACTTCGAGCGGCCATAACTCTTTCATCCTTCATCTGGTTCTGTCTATGGATACTTTAGGGACATCTACACGAGAGGATCTCTTGTCATGATGTCCCTTGTTTCTCCTAATTTTGAGTGTGTTCCATGCTTGAAGGGTTTTTAATAAATCTCTACAGATGTTTACCACATGTAATTTTGGCCGTGCAGTAGTTCTTCCTTCCGATGGTGGCGTGTGCAATGCTATAGAGGCATTAATTTAACTTCTCATTTGCATGCTAATAGCGTCAAACCAAGAGCCCAAAAATTGGCAAAGTCATCTGCATTCACCTACTTGACATTAGCTCTCGACTTTGACCCATTGCATCTTGCGAACCAAGAGTTTAATTGACAAATTGTCACTTTCTATCAGCCCCATAGAGTGCATAATACCTACTCGAACCTGGTCAAGCCTGGAAAACAACCCAATGGTACGCCTACTGATGCGGTTAGATTGACACAGACCCGTCAATAATTTTTTAACTCACCATATCTTGCAATTCAGAGATCTGATCCACAATCCAAAAAGACTAGCATTGTCCACAATATGAGCACTTCAATCCTATCCGCTCATCTCTGCTCTGGCCACCTGTCCCCAACTGCCCTATCGATCGAGAATCTGCAAAACCTTCTAACATCAGATTGCAATATCTTTCACTCCGCGGCTCCATTTATCAAGTTGTTTGGACAGGCTTCTAGAGAATCTTGAAGAATGCATTATAGAGCACAAAATTAGCCTTTTGGGCACACTACCATCCTAATTGGACCATTTCAGAGTCGTCTTGGCCTAAACATTTGCATCAGGCATACATTTCCCCTAGCACCTTCCTATAGAGCTCTTCCACATTGGCTTTTGCACTTTGTCATGTACTTGCTAGCAATGTTTTCTTGGCATAGAACACTTCCCTTCATAGACCAACTTTGGCTGCACCACCGTGCTCGGAAAAGCCTTTTTTTCGAAGAACTTGGTAAACAAGGAAGGGGCTTCTGTATGTTTCAAAATATGATTTCTCAAATTATGTTATCTGTTTGGGTTTTTGCACTACCTATCTGTACTATGTATAATGGGGCAAGGGATTCCGGCTCCTCCCCCTAGACACGTCTCAACACCCTCTACTTCAAGCGGGTGTTCCTTGGCAGCTTGACTAACACGACATAGGAATAGCATGAGAGAGAGAGAGAGAGAGAGAGAGAGAGAGAGAGAGAGAGAGAGAGAGAGAGAGAGAGAGAGAGAGAGAGAGAGAGAGAGAGAGAGCGAGAGAGAGATTTTATTATCATCCTCGGAGGTCAAATCTGACCTAGGGACTAAAGTTACATGTGATGTAGTATGTGTATGGCTGGTGAGTGACTGGATGCTCCAAAATTGTGGTGATAAAAGTCGCAATGGAGAGCCCACACTATGGCTGGGAGAGAAAAGTGTGTAGGTCTATGTCATGGTTGAAAATGTGAGAGAAGCATGTTCGGGTGTGACCAAAATTTGAGCACTCTATTAGTGTGTGGCACTCAGACTCTCAAGCTTGCAGTGAGCATAATGTGGACATTCAATTTGACTCTTCTCCATTTCCCCAACGCCCTGTCTCACATCAAAGGGAATGGGAGCTAAACCGAATGGCTGCAATAGTGCATATCGCCAACAAGGGGATAGGCTCAAGCATATAAGTGTGAGTACGGTTTCCTCTTTCAACAAAGAACATGGTTTTATAGTTGGGGGCAATATGGGTGGTGTAATGTTTGAAGCATTGATAAACCACTTTTGGCGTTTACAAAGTAGTGTATATATGCATGTTCATATGTACACAAAGATGTAAATACGTGGATTTGGGAGCTTTATAAAGTGGTTTCAAGTTTTAAAAATGATGAGCATGTACACATTGTGAATAGTTGGGTTCACATGTGTCACAGTCGAGCACATGCATGTGTCTGAACAAGATATCAAAGCCTTAGATATGGTTCTAGATGGCTTATTTTGGTTCTAGGGAATGTGTTTGAGTTTTTTAGAATGTAAATAATGCAAGCGACAGGTGTGGACACTCTCATCCCACTCGAGAAGACTGACACATGTGGTAACTGTCTATTTACGGTGCCTCATCTGCGGTGACGCATGCACTACACTAGAAGTGGTCAAAAATGGAATGTGGGGATGTGGAAAAGGGATTTCATACAAAATTTGGTGAATTTTGAAGTCCGTTTGGGATTTTTCCCGCGAAAAATACCCCTGCGAGATCAAAACATTGAGGATAAAAAGGTAAAAAATGACCAAAAATGGTGTGAAAAGACTTCAATTTGACACATCACTCATGGTGCCATGAGTGTTGACGCTGAGGGAGGAATTTTAAAGTTGAATATCAGCACTTTCACCCCTCTATGTGTGGGAGAAAGCAGGGTTCCTAATAGGTGGTCTAGTGCAGTCCCATCGCGTTCACGTCCTGTTTTCGAGTGTGTGGAGGAGTGAATGCGAGCTTTCTCTCTTAAATAGAAGTTCCAAGTTTTCCATGGATGTGTGTGTGTGAGGAATTGAGGGAAGAAGGTGCGGCTTTCTGCAGGACTATGTGACCCTCTATCAGTGCCATTAGGGTTGGGGATACTCCAAAGAGTCCAACATAGTGGAGTTTGGTGAAGCTTTTGAATTGGTTTGAGAGAGGCCTTTTGTGGCTGGAGTTTTTGAGTTTTTAATGGTTTTTCTTGTATATTTTTGTCAGCATCAAGTGTGATTTCAAGTGTTGATCAACTTGACTCACATTGAAGTGTCTACGGGCAGGCAAGGGCTTGTAGGTCAAGCTCTTTGGAGTTTGAATTGAGCTTGTGGGTAGAGTTTTTAGGGAGCTCTTGAGTGGTGGTGTATGTGGAGTTGAATTTTAGTAAATACCTTGTGTGGTGTTGAGTTGTCTAGGTGTGTGAGTGTGTGCAACGCGTCTTTTGCTCCATCAGCAAGACCCACCGGATTTCTCCCAAGCCATAATACATTGGAGTTATAGAAAAGCTTCATTCACTTGAGAGTCAATTGAAGCATCATGTAGCAACTGTAATGCATCCCATATCCCAAACCACTTGTTTATGTCTTACATCCATCATGTGCTCAAGATCTTGCTTTTATGCGTCTTTTGAACATTTTTGCTTGCTTCCCATGCAATTGTAGGAAGTCGATGTGAGGGGTTTTGACGCATCTTTATCATGTATTCCACAACCCTTTCCATGCCCATAACCTCAATTGGAGGAGATCTCAAATCAAGAAGTAGAAGTATATATTGTGTTTGTGTCTTTACTTGGAGAAAGTTTGTAAGAAAATACTTTTGGACATTTTCAAACTCTTTCCAAGTAGACTTTGAGATGCTCCTGTTGGGGTATAAAGCCCAATGTGGTCGCCCAGGTAAGTGGGCGGGCCGCCAGGTATGTATACATATTCTTTTGTTAAAACCTAATAAGAACTCACTATGCTCTACACATTACAGTAGAGTGAGTTCACCATATTGTCGTGCTCTTCTTCTCGCACTCTCTCTCGCGTCGCACTTTCGCTCGTACTCCTTCAACTGGTATCAGAGCTCAGATCCAGGCTCAGGGCAGCATTTGCAGGTAGCTAGAGTCACCTTCTCAGATTGGAGTGAGATTTGACAGGCGAAGACACGGCCCCAATTCTTGTGGGCAAGCCCAAAGGGCTGTGTGTTCTCAGAATTTCATTCTGAGGTCATCTCGTCCACCGTTCGGCTTCGACAAAGATCTGCGCCGACCATTTTCGACTACGTGGTCTTGGCGGGTGCATATCCGACTCTGCAAATTTGGGGTTTCAGCCTACGATTGCAAGTGCTGAGGATATCTGCACTTCCAGAGTGCTGATTTGTGGCTATCTACACAGCGAAGGACGGCTTACAGTTCTTGGAGGCGTGTCACATACGACACAGGCGCACCTACACACAGACTGTAGGCGACATCCACTAGTTCATCAGGTAGCTTGTGTTTGCTGCTTGATATTCCAGATTTCATCCTGACATTGCAGGTACTTCCACATGGGATGTGTTGTCAGAGATGATGTATGTTTGTTGAGGGTTTGCTGGCTGTGAGTCACGCAGCAAACAACCGCCGCAGCAGTTACAGCATACAGTGGGAAATTTGTGGATGTATGACTTTGTGGGAAGTCTATGTACTGTCAGATTTACTGCATCCTTTGTTGAGGGTCGAGTGAGGTTTTATTGAGCTAGGGGATTCTGAATGTTGAGATCCTTTCGGTGATACAGGTCTTGGAGCAATCCCTCAAGCACCCTTAGATAGGCAGCTAGGATGTATTGACTGTGAGTTAGACAGTTGGGATTGCATCTTTGCTTTACTGCCATTGAGGCATTGTCGCAGTCTATGCTTATTGGACAGTGAGAGACAGTACAGGTGCAGGACAGGTTTACCCACAGCTTACAGTGTTAGAGAGACAATGGTTTTTTGAGCTGTTTTTGGTCTGTTTTTGAGTACACCAGAGCCATTTTACAAAGGAGACTCTGCCGAAATTTTTGCAAAATCTGAAGCTTTCTTGGTTCATTTGACAGGTTGATATTGGTTCAGAGGACAGTTTACAGGGGAAACTCTGTCAAATTTTTCCCAGGAAGGTAAACTACTGTGAAGCGTAGTTATGGCTGGATCATAGGACACTGCTCTTTACAATATCAAGAAGCTCGATGGAACCAATTTCCCATTGTGGAAGAAGCAGATTTGGCACGTGTTGGTACAAAAGAAGCAGATAAAACCTATAAAGCTCAAGGGGATAAAACCAAGAGATATGGACGAAGATGAATGTAGCGAAATGGATGAATTGGCACTTTCTACCATTATGTTGACTTTGGCAGAAAGCGTTTACTTCAATGTAGCAGACGAGATGTCGGCTTATCAAGCATGGACGAGATGTCGGCTTAGCAGACGAGATGTCGGCTTTATGAGAAGCAAAGTGCAGCTTCACAGGTATACTGGCTTAAGAAGCTTGTTGACTTGAAGATGAAAGAAGGGACCCCTATGTCCAATCATCTGAATGAAATCAACACCATCTACAATCAGTTGTCAGCTCAAGGTGTCAAGTTTGATGAACCTGTTAGAGCTATGTTCCTGTTGATCACATTGACGGAAAGTTGGGACACTTTTTGCACAGCTTTGAGTAATTCTGCACCTCTAGATGGTTTGACCATAGCAGGTGTAGAAGGGTGAGACATGTTCCCGCAATTACAAAGAGCTTGATCAGCACAGGTTTACTTGATGATGCTGGCTACGTCACCACTTTTGGACAGAACATGTGGAAGATACCCAAGGGTTCAATGATAGTAGCACATGGAGTAAAGTCTGGAGGACATTACATGATTTATGTATCACATGTCTCTAAAAATGTAATCAATGTAACCGAGCAGCCGAACGTTTCTTTGTGGCATAGCCGGTTAGGACATATGTCCAAGAAGGGAATGGAAATCTTGTCTCGTTCTGGTTATTTGCCTGGCTTGTCATTTAATGATTTTGAATTATGTGAACATTGTCTGTATGGTAAGCAAACACAGCAGCCACATAAGCATAGAAGTAGTAGAAGAGATACACAGTTGGCACTTGTTCATAGTGATTTGTGTGGACCTATGCCTAAACTATCTCTAGGGGGAGCTTCTTACTTTATGACATTTATAGATGATTACTTGAGGAAAGTATGGGTTTACTTTCTCAAGAACAAGGATGAAGCATTTAGTGTTTTCAAAACGTTTGTGACACTTGTGGAGAATCAGAGTGGCAAGAAGCTTAAATGCTTACGCACTGACAATGGTGGAGAGTATGTTTCAAAGGCCTTTCAGGACTTTTGTGAGTCAAAAGGTATAAAACGTGAACTTACTGCTCCTTACAATCCTCCTCAAAATGGTGTTGCTGAGAGGATGAATAGGACCATATAAGAGAAGGTCAGAAGTATGCTGTCTAATGCACAACTGCCAAATGGGTTTTGGGCTGAAGCTGTATCAACAACTGTTCATCTTATAAATAGATCTCCTAGCAAGGTTTTGCAGAAGGATTCAGTGGTGGCAGAGATGGTATGGTCAGGAAAAATGCCCTCATACAAGCATCTTAGAGTCTTTGGCTGTGAGGCATATACTCATGTTCCAAAGGAATTTAGGAACAAACTTGAGCCAAAGAGTAGAAAGTGCATCTTTCTAGGTTATGGTAATTCTGGTGAGATGGGGTATAGACTTTGGGATCCCGAATCCAGAAAGGTTATCTGTAGCAATGATGTTCACTTTAATGAAGCCAAATATCATTGTAAACCAGAGAGGGTTGAGGAGATTAGAAGAGTTGTCTTCCAAGAAGATGGACCTGCACGTGCAAGAAAAAATGTCAGGGCTCAAGAGGAGCAAGGACAAGATAGAGTGGAACCACAGGTTGTGGCTGAGCCTGAGCCACCTATTTTGCGTAGATCTGGACGTATCACGCAACCTCCTGATAGGTTTGTTCCATCTATGAACTATGTCATGTTGACTGATTGCAATGAGCCTTCATGTTACAAGGAAGCAGTGCAAATGAAGGACTCTGGGAATTGGCAATTGGCCATGCAGTCAGAGATGACAGATCTGCATAAAAACCAGACATGGAAGCTAGTTAAATTACCACAAGGCAAAAAGGCTCTACCTTGTAAATGGGTTTACAGCTATAAGATCACCGCTCATGATAGTCAGCCAAAGTACAAAGCAAGGCTTGTTGCCAAGGGCTTTAAGCAAGAACAAGGCATTGACTTTGATGAAGTCTTCTCTCCGGTGGTCAAGATGACTACATTGAGATGCTTTCTTGCATTGGTTGCCATATTAGATTTGGTGTTGCACCAAATGGATGTCAAGACAGCATTCTTGCATGGTGATTTAGATGTGGAAATTTACATGCAACAGCCAGAAGGGTTTGTTGAGAAAGGCAAGGAAGATTTGGTATGCCAGTTG
This sequence comes from Adiantum capillus-veneris, assembly GCF_014529385.1. Lineage (NCBI taxonomy): Eukaryota > Viridiplantae > Streptophyta > Polypodiopsida > Polypodiales > Pteridaceae > Adiantum > Adiantum capillus-veneris. The sequence goes on along the minus strand of NC_140939.1, from coordinate 112,211,041 downwards.
TTAAAGAGTCTTTATGGCTTAAAACAATCACCGAGGGCATGGTACCATAAGTTCCACAAGTTTATGCTTTCTCAAGGCTACAAATGTAGTGAGTTCGATCACTGTCTATATACAAAGAAGGCTAAGGATGGCAGTTGGCTGATCCTTATTTTGTATGTGGATGACATGTTGATTGCTGGCAAGCACTTGGAAGAAATTTCAGCTTTGAAGTCAAAGATGGCAAAATCGTTTGACATGAAAGACATGGGTGAGGCAAGTCATATACTTGGTATGCGCATTGAGAGAGACAGATCAAAGAAGTTGATTTGGTTATCTCAAACAGAGTATATTGACAAGGTTTTGCAACGTTTCAATATGGAGAAGGGAAAGGCATTGGGCGTTCCATTGCCACCATATGTGAAACTTAGCAAACAAGATTGTCCTGTGTCTGAGGAGGAACAAGCTGAAATGGATAAGATTCCATATACATCTACAGTGGGTAGTTTGATGTATGCAATGATTGCTACTCGCCCAGACATTGCATTTGCAGTGGGAGTAGTAAGTCGATACATGTCAAACCCAGGCAAAAAACATTGGGAGGCAGTGAAAGGAATATTGAGATACCTGAAAGCTACAAAGAATATGCGTATATGCTATGGGAGTCAGGAGCTAAGTGTAAAGGGTTATGTCGTGGAATCATATAAAAGGCTTTCTTAAAGTGCATAAAACAAAAATACAATCGCTTGTCTTTCAACCCACTTTCCTCCATAAGAACACAAAGAGTGACAAAATGATCAATGGTGCTATGGTATCAACAAAAACCCGCTTGTCCTTTTGCACGCTTGTCATTGTCTTCAACCTAATCACTTAATTTCATCTCCATTATGCACACAAACAAATTTTCCATAAGAGACCCAATCATTATAGTCTGGTAGTTGTTTACATTCTTTACATCCCCTCATTTATGCAAACGCTTGACCCAATTAGTACTCTAATCATAAGTCATACCATGTTGAAGTGCAAGGTTGAACATATCACACATCCACTCATGGGTATAATCTCCCATCCATTTGATCATCTCTGGCTTGATACCTTGAAGATATCCCACTTTGCCAAGTGGCCAACTTTTCAAGCCCACCGCATACATCCTCAAGAGTAAAAAAAGAGGTCATACATGGGAGTGAACCATTAAATGGCATTTCTTTAGTAGTTGGTTGGATCATATAATTGTCTACAATGTGTGTACATATCCACAAGACTCAACTTACCAAAATTCTCAGCCCGCTTGTCCCTCAAGTTTCTCCAAAATCTTCCACATGTACGTGCATTTTCTTGGACTAAAACAGTTGTTGCTTTACTTATCATATTCTTTTATTCTTTTGAATGAATGCCTTATATGTATGCAAATGACTTTGATAGTTGTCTTTGTCCATAGTTGCATCAAGCTTTATTAAGGACTTTTGAGCATCTTGACATTCTTTATCAAACCACCTTTTGCGTGATCTATCCTTGTTGATACCATGCAAATGATTTATGGCAAATAATTCTTCGACACAAGAACAAATAATTTTCTTGAAAGCTTTTCATTTAGTTTCCAACGGTGCATCATATTGAAGATTTGTCATCCATAGCTTTTGCTCAACAATTTCAATGTACATTGGCACCCGATTAAAATCCATACATAGTGATATCTTCTCTTCCATTTGACTGAGATTATCATGCTTAGTTGCTTCTCCACATGCAAGGTCAATACATAAGGTCCGATGGTCTGATTTTGAGGTCCATTGGCCAAACATAAAACTCTTTATGCGATACATGATGGCTTCAGGCAGTAGCATATAGTCAATCACACTATCCCCATTATGTTTCCTACATGTAAATCCATTGGTTCCACTCCACAAAGATACACCATTTTTAATGAGCATATGCGTGCTATTACACATGGGTAAAAGTAACTTTCCATAGTGATCCGGCTCTTTCTCATCCATTGAAGTACGATCATACAAGTACGCCGTATTCCATGGAACTTTCCTTCTCTTTGGGCACATTTCTTCGTGAGAGATCTCATTGATTTTCTTATTCTTTTTCTCATATGCCTTGCAACGCATATTTTAATGCTTAATAGTACAATCTTCACATACGAAACATTTTGTATCCCTCTAATATATCCAGCTATTATCATCTTTCATTTGGTCTCATCTGGCATGGTGCATACAATTGGCCGTTCTCCTAAGCAAGGAGATCCTTGCTTACCCACTCTATGTGCTCCATAGACCATAACTACGAACATGCCAAAGTGGGTTTTGAAGAAATCTTTGATACCAATGGCAAGAGAAGGAGGTGTCTCTAACTTCTCGTCCGACTTCCACGAATAACAATGTTCTTGAAATATCTCTCTCGTTCCTTGAACTCCTCCACATCCACATTCTCAACATTCTTTGTTTGAGCCATAGCTTGCATGAGAGAGAAATTAGGAACCACAATGCTACCACATACATCAGCCCAAGACTTGCTTGTACATACATTTTTCATGTTGCATACATCCTGGCTCATGGTGTCAAATTTCTCCTCTTTCAATACATGGTCATGCTCTACTTTATTCATGTGCTCCTTCAAAGCACTCAAGTCCAAAAGAGATCGTTTACATTCATTGACTTCCTCTTCAACTTGTATCAACCGTGTTGTTTGCATCTCAAGTGTCCTCTTGAGATTCTCATTCTCAACCACAAGAACCCTTAACGTGCCATTCTCCATTGCAAGTGCCCATAAGTCTTCACCTTGTTTATTTACAATCTTTTGCAATGATACCAAGTACGCCATGATCATGGTTTGTGATGTCGTTGGTTAAGTGGTTGTGTTGCTATCTCCATACTTAGGAGATATGATTTCCACAATGGTTGTGGACCTTGTTGATGAAGAAGAACCCTTGAGTGTGCCGGAAGACATTGTATATAAAATAAGAGATGAGAGTCATCTTTCTTGACCTGTTCACTTAAAAATGCTACAAAAATGCCTTTCATAACTTTGAAACTTTCTATATTTACAACAATGCGTAGAGGGCATCGTGATCTTTGATTAAGCTATAGATCACAAAATCAAAGTTCGGATGAATAAGTTATGATCAAAAGAGTGAACTAATGTCTACTAGGTCAAAAAACAACTGCACTAGAGAGACAGAGAGAGAAAGACGGAGAGAGAGAGCCACGATGCCACCGCCGATCAAATGAGAGCATTAGGAGAGGTGTTGCCTTCACAACAAGCAAGATTTTTATGGTTTCTTGCCAAGAGTATTGGGCCCAAGTCCGCCACTCCATGCAGGGCTAGGGCTAGTGCATGTAAACTCAAGTCCGACGTTCAACTCACCTATGATTTTTCTCTTTAAGTCTACATATAATTATGTGGAGCAACATCAACTCAACTCCATCATTAATCTGTAGGGGCTAACTGAGGGACATGAGAGAGAGAGAGAGAGAGAGAGAGAGAGAGAGAGAGAGAGAGAGACAAAGCCAAAATCAGCACAACAGAGAGTAGTGCTTGAAAAAAACCTTTTTCCAAAACATTGCAAAACTACATATGAAAAATAGTACAGGTAAATTGACTAAATTTAAAAGTTTTTGCACTAAATTTTGTAGGTTTCCTCACCTTCAAATTTGAATTTGAGAGGTAACTTTTGTAGGTGGGATTATACTAAACCTAGGTTTCTTCCAATCATTGAGAGAGAGAGAGAGAGAGAGAGAGAGAGAGAGAGTTCCACACACCCAACATTCTACTGATGTTTCTCAATCATTCAGCCGCTAGGCTCCAAGTTCCAACTTCTAGCTCCATGTTAAATGGCACCTCATGACAATGGTTCCAGCTCCCTATCACCCTACCTCTACTACTCATGAGTAACAACCTCCACGAGTTCAACAATCTCTCATTCCAACTGACATAGAGTAGGTGTGACCTGTGTTTTCCATGACAGGTCTCTATGAGTTGCGCTTCCTCCACTCTAGAGAGAGAGAGACAGAGAGAGAGAGAGACTTCTAGCTAGAAGTCACATGTGTTTCTGTGCATGAGAGAGAGAGAGAGAGAGAGAGAGAGAGAGAGAGAGAGAGAGAGAGAGAGAGAGAGAGAGATACTTCTAGATAGAAGTCACATGTGTTTATGTGCATGAGAGAGAGAGAGACGCTATCGTGCAGCTCCGCTTCCATGCTAAGAGAGATGCCAAAAAAATACACATCAAGTTTGTTTGAAGCTTACATGATTAATGAACAATGTTTAGGGCCTGTTAACAGGCCAAGTTAATGTTGAATGTATGTCAAATGTGTCAAAAAAGGCTGCGGCTTAGAAGCTCTGACTATTTTAACCAAATGCGAGGGAAGTTCTTTCACCAAATGCAGTCACTTATACTTGCATCTCGAAGGTTGTGGTGGCATTCGACACACAAGGTGGCATCAGAATTCACGTGATATTACTAGTCAGGGGATGTTGGAAAGTGGTGTCATGCAACGCATTGCCTTGGCTGATATGTATGCCAAATGTGGTGCCCTCATAAGGATAAGCCACAATCTAAAGGCCGCCCAAGAGATAGGCTGGCCGCCCTTCCATTTTAATGAAAAATACACATTGTGTGTGAAGGGGGAAACCCATGGCGGGCAAAGCAGCAAACGACAGCGCATGAGAGGAAAGAAATGCTTGCACAGGCCGGCTTGCACCTCGGATGGCTTGGGCCATGAAGCAAAAAATGCTCAGAAGGTAGGGGCGATGTGATCCGGTACCACTCGCGACGCATTTGAAGCAGATCCAAGTTCGAGCTGACATGTCAGCAAGGGGGTTTTTTATGCCTCCCTGGCAACGACAGTGCCATCGTTGCTAAGGGAGAGAGGGAGTTATAAATAGGAACTCTTTGCATGGAGGATTATTGGACACCAGCAATTTTGGAGTGGGATAAGCGTTTTTTGTGAAGAACCGAGAGGGGAGGAGGGTGCTCAAAGCTTGGAATGAAATATCGAGATCTCTCTCTCTCTCTCTCTCTCTCTCTCTCTCTCTCTCTCTCTCTCTCGCAACACAAGGGAATTTCTATCTCGTTCTCGAGGTAAGAAGGAGGAAGAAGAAGGCGAAGCCGAGCTAGAGAAAGAGGCCGGCAAATCAAGGAGCTCTATCTCACTTGCTTGAGCAAGCAAGGCTCTTGGAGAAGATACAAGCAAGAAGAGCAAGGGCAAGTGCATATCAAATACCAAGGGAGTCGACGACGGTAATTGAAGACAGATAAAGCTGAAGAAAAATTGATTTAGGGAAACCAGAAAAGTAGGATTTTGTTCATCAGCGACAACTTAAGTTTAGTTAATGTTTCGATGAATCGCGAAGCCGTTAACGGCCCGCGATAATTTGTAAGGGGAGCTTAAACTCCTAAACCATCATTTGCATTAATTAATGGTGGCGTTAACGACACTGCTTCATAATTGTGCATCAATTTCATCGATGTTACCAGTTTCCGAGCAATTTTTGTGTGTCAATAGCATTACCAAGTAACTAATAGCTATTGTATTGTGCGGTGCGGAAATTCTTGGCTCTCAATTTTCCACAACCAACGCTGACCTGGCTAAAGTTTCGAACACATAATCCCGATGCGAAACCCGAGCCAGGGTGGGAAAATTGTTGAAGCCTATGTCTACACCGCAAGAGGCAGCCATGCAGCAGATGATACAACAGTTTGCAGAGTACATGCAAGAGCAACAGGTTGCCCAACAGCAACATAATCTGCAAGAGCGAATTTGTAAAGCTCGGCAAAATGTTACAGAGAAGTTGCAGCGGTTTGAGGGCCGAGATATTTCAAAATTTGGCAATTTTTATGAGCAGTCTATGGAAGATAATGGAATTGAAGACCCGGATTCAGTGGAAGGATTTCATCTGATAGGAGTGCCGGAACTTAGGGCCCGAATTAAAGAAATCCAAGCGGCTCAAGGACCGAACTGGCAGGACTTTAAGAAGGCGCTCCAAGAGGAATATTTTCTGGAAGATTTTGAACGGGTGACCAGACAGAGTCTTATGAAGTGGGTGCAGAAGAAGGGTAAAAATTTATCTGCACAAGAACTGTTACGAGAGTTTGAAAAGAAGTTTGATCAGTTATCGTCAGCAGAACAATGTTCTTTGAAGGATCAAAGGGTGGAATGGTTTATTCAAGTTGTTGATCCGAGACTTCAAAAGAATTTGGAGCAATTATTGGAGGGACCCGGCAGGAGAACTGGGATTGAAATCAGATTGGAAAATAGTCTCTGAAGCGGTGAATATGATCGTAAAACGGCATAGGCGAGTTGAGAAGCAGATTGTGATCAAGGTACTAGATGATCCTAAAGAAGAGATTAAAGAGAAATCACCCTCGACAGTACTTAAGGTGGAGGGGCCTGTTCTTAACGATGTGGTTAAAGGTATTCAAGAGCTAACTTTGAATTTCAAAACTGTTAAATTTGAAGGGTTAGCTGCAACAGCGTCTACTTCTGAACCTAAGCAGCAGCAGCCACCACGTAAAAATTTGGATAATCGATGCATGTGGTGCAATAGTGAAGACCACAGGTATGTGAGAGAGTGCAATTAGTTTGATGAAGCTTACAAGAAGAATGTGGTTTTCTGGAAAGACAGGAAGATGCATCTTAGGGTGACAGGAGAAATGCTCCGGAAGAAATACATCATAATGTTTCTCTTGTGGAAGCAGCTACATATGGGCTACAGGTTTGTGGTAAAGGAGATGATGAAGGTACAGGTGCAAAGGGCCAGTTGTGGCCATATGCTTTAAAGATAGCAGAAGCAGGTAAGGTAACATATGGGAAGTTACACCAGGTAGGGAATTCAATTTGGGAAACTACAAGGTGGACCGATCCAATATATTCTCTTTTGGTATATGCGTATATTACTAAATATCAAGCCAGTGAAGCTATGGTGGAAGAGAAGTGAAAAAGAGATGAAGAGGTTGCTGAGAAGTCAAAAAGGCCAACGAAATCCAACAACAAGAAAGAAGAAGGGCCTGCTCCTGAAGTAGTTATAAAAGAGGCTCCGAAGGACAAAAAGCATGGTAAGCCTAAAGGGCCCTCGTATAAACTCAAGTTTGATATTGAAGAAGGTTTTTGAAGAACATATCCTAAATAGTAAAGTGGAGCTCACATTGGGGGATATTCTGGAATTGCTAAGCGCGAGTTCCATGAAGAGATCATCGATATTATTAAAAGGAAGCGAAAAATACCGAGTGATCAAGAGGCAGATCCAGTTAAGAGCCGAGTGGTTCGTCACATTGAAGCATATTTGGATGATTATGAAGGTTATTTAGCAGATCTGGAAGAAGAAGAGCCAAAGCTTGTGGTGATTTCAAGCCCGATTGTACCTGAGGTAAGAAATATGCATTTTAATGACAGGGAAGATGAAGAAATTATACCCAAGAGTCCCTTTTTAAAAACTCATTGGGCAAGAGCAACGACAAAAACAATGGTAAAGCTTGACGACATTGAGGAGTTGGTCTTAGCCCTTATAGACCATGGTTCAGAAATCAATCTCATGGCAAAGAATTTGCACCAGAAGGGGAAGTGGCCTATTGATGTGGATCATGGGTGGCCGATTCGGGCTGCCAACATGCTTCCAGGCGATCTTTCCAGTGCATGTGCAAATGTCAAGGTAACTATTGGGGATGTCTGTGATGAGCAAAACATTTTTATACAGGAGCATTTCTCCTGCCCACTGATTCTGGGATAACCCTACATTACGGTCGTGTGGATGGAAACTAAGGTGCTAGATGATGGCTTGGCCTATGCTAGGGTTGGAAGCCGAGATGGTAAGAAAGCGGTTCAATTTTTAACTCTATGTGTTGACCATGATAGAAACAAAGACACTTTATGTGTCCAATGCCGAAGATACGCAAGGAGTTCAAAGAACAAATATTTGCTCAGGATTTTCTTGGGGTGCCAGTATAAAGCGGGACTATGGTGGTACAAGTGAGGAGAAGTTCTCGCAAGGACAAACCTTCTCTTCAGGGGTTTTGGGATTGACATCTGAGGGTTCAGTATCTTATAGGAAATTTAATGATTTACCTAAGTAGGAGTTCAAAGTGAATTGCAGGGATGTGATGTGCTGGAACTACATGATGTGAGTTCAGGAATCTTCGACGAGATTTCTTATGTTGACACTATGTCAGAACTTGAGGATATTAGGCAAAACAGGTTAGAAATTGGAACTGAAGTTGTTAAGGTGCACTCAATGGACATGTATGAAGAGCTGGAAATATACGAAGCACGTATGCATATTGAGGATGACTTCGGTAAAGAAGTTGAAGCACGGGTAGAGACGAAGTACAAGACAGTTGCAAAGAAAGTGAGACCAGTGGCTATACCTCTACCAGAAGGAAGTGATGAGGTGATTAAAGAAGCTTTTCGACAGCCTATACTCAGAAACCCTAAGAACATTGGGCATAAATTCACTAAAGAGACATTGCAGCAATAGCTGAAAGTTGCAGAAGATGGTTTTCTCAACGAAGAGGAAATCAAGTGCTTTCAAGGTATGCTCAAAAGATAGGTAAAGCTTTGGCTTTTGAGCCAAGTGAGATTGGGTGTGTGGATCCAAGTTTTTTTTCACCTATGGTTATATTCATTGTTCCTCACATGCCATGGAGCTTACGTCCCATTCTAGTTCCTAAAGCTCACTTGCCAAATCTTATCAATTTGCTTAATGAGAAGATACAAATGGGAATTTTGGAGCCATCCTGTGTGCCATACTCTAAGCGATGGTTCATTGTTCCAAAGAAAAATGGTACTTTAAGGTTCATACATGATATGCAACTAGTTAATAAGGTAACAATCCCCAACGTGGGTACTGACCCAATTGTGGATGAATTTACTCAAGCCTTTGTAGGTAGATCAATTTACTCTATGGGTGATCTTTATTCTAGATACGATCAATTTGAGTTAGCTTTGGAGAGCAGGGATCTTACTACGATGCGTACACCTCTTAGGTTTGTAAGGATGTGCACTCTGCCACAGGGTGCTACTAATTCTGTAGCTCATATGATGAACGGCATGAATAAGGTATTAACGGACTTTATCCCTCGTGTTACTATGCCTTTCATTGATGATCTACCAACAATTAAAGGCTGTGAGGAAGGCTCAAAAGATGAGGTAAAAGATCATAGGGGATGCCAACAATTTGTTGCTCAACATATTGCTGACTGTGATGCTATTTTATCCAGGCTTGAAGAAATTAACTTAACACTTTTAGGGCAAAAATCAACTTTTGGTGCTAAAGAGGTTCTAAGTGTGGGTCATATGTGCAATCCAGAAGGTAGAAGGCCAAGTCCACCTAAAGTTGAAGCTATTCAAAAGATAAAGGAAACATGCTCTTTGGTTACTGAAATTCGTCGGTTTTTGGGTGCATGTGTATTCTGTCTTATTTGGCTGCCACATTTTGCTCATGTTGCAAAAGTGATTTATCAATTGTTAAGAAAAGGTAAAAGGTTTGTTTGGGAAGAAGTTCACACACAGGCTATCAGAAAATTAAAGAAGATGCTTCTTGAGGCTTCGACCTTGAGGAAAGTCAGCTACAAATGCGGAAGGCCAGTAGTTTTAATAGTTGACACTAGTTCGACAGGTATTGGGTGGGCTATAGGATGGGCTATAGGTCAAGATGATGATGAAGGGAACAGGTATGCGGTTCGATTTGGAGCAAAAGTGCTCAATGCTCGCCAAAGAACTTTGGGGCATTGCTACTGCTCTAAGGTCTGATAAAGAATACTTTATTGGAGCTTCAGTCTTGGTAGAGACAGATTGCTTGCCACTGACAGGGATGATTGCAAATTGCTCTGCTCCGGATATTTCTATGCTATGATGGATAGCCTATATTAAGTATCTTAACCCTGAATTTTGTCATTGCAGGTAGAGATAATCCTGTTGCAGATATGTTATCAAGAGCTAGGTTTGAAGATGAAGAAGATATGCTGACCACAAGTTATGATGTTGGCTTGAAGTTCTATACGTTAATGAGGGCGAGCTTTTTGAAATGGGGCCACTAAACCCAAACCAATGGGCCTACCCTCACAAAATGTTCGTAAAGAGGTACGCACACTACTTGGGGCACCACCTTCTTTTGGGAGTGGAGAAGGAAACCAATTAAAAAAATAACACTTGCACTCACGCACCCAAGCAACACACTTTGAAAACCCCCTTACTCTATATACACTTTGGACACTTGAACACCATCAACGATTATGCAACCCAATGCCGTGCATCAAAATGAAATATGCAATTTGTGGAATAGCATTCACCTTCTTCCCATAATAATACCCATAATACATCCAAACTCTTCCTCTCTCAAGCACTCATCAAAAAATCATGCGCGCAAGACTTGCCTCTCAAACACACAAGAGAATCACTTACATCAAACTAACACACTTTGCATAGAGAGCTCATCTCCATCTATGCAATGTCGTGACACAAATAAAATCACCATGAGAGGTAGCCATATGCATATGTAATGAAGCAAAAGAGAGTTGGAGTGAGAAATTTCTTTAGACCAATTGAATAAGTGTGGAGAAACAAACCAATGGTAAATTGAGAATTGAACACTTACTTGATTTCTCGCACACCTTTTAAGGGGAGGACAGACGCTGGCTAACCATCACAAATTGCGACACTTGAAAGTTTTTGAAGATGATTTCATGATCATTAACATAACCATGAGAGAGATCATGATGTATTTACAAGTTATTGAGGTGCTACAAATGATTTATTGGGTTGATGGAGTAAGAGATTGTAGAATGGAGAGAGTGGAGAATAGAGTTGCACTTCCTCCAAAGAGGAGGGTTAGGAGGGAGGATGTGAAAGAGGGAGAGTTGGGGTTTTCTCTACTATTGATCAAGAAACAACATGAAGTTGAAAATATAGGTGTGTGTGTCCTTGAGTCTCTCCAAGGGGGGCTATTTATAGTTGTGTAGGAGTGGGATTATGCTACACTTAATTAGAGTAAGTGATTAGACCTAATTAAGTGTCCTTTGACCATTCATTGAATATTGGACATAAAAGAGACTATTTATTCACCAAAATTATCATTTTAAACCGTGAAGCCTCCATAGGGGTGCATAATGTAGGTGGGCCCCACCATGAGGCCCTACGGGTGGCTCCTGCGGGGTATCTCAACTTGTCTGTCTTGGCATTTAGAAAGCATCTTTAGGTTGGTCCCATCACATGCAAGTGACCTTGAACACTCATTGCTCTTATAGAAGATGAGTAGGGGAAAAATAAGATCTCACTCTCTTGATTTACTTGATTTACAGTTCCCTTTTGCTGCGAATCTGACAGATTTACACTATTTTGACCATAACTTTTTACCTGTAGCCCGGAATGACATGCTTCAAAAGGAAAAATTGACCTTCTCAACATGTTTGATATGAATTTGGACTATTCTTCACGCCCATGCACCAAGGAATTCGGTTTGGAAGGTCCACACTAGGCTAGGGAACCTTTTGCTTCAAAGTCTTCTTGTATGGGCCCTTTGCTTGTATGCATCCAAGGGGAATCATGCTTTTTCAAAAGGCTATGATGCTTAAACAAATAGAGGAGGGCCCAATATTATTTGCTTGTGAAAAGAATATACAATTGGAGTCTTTTTTGAAAGGAGAGAAACTATATGTATATTCTTAAGAGATATTGGGCCACCTATGTAGGGGGCATAGAAGACTTGTAGAGAGAGACCATAATCTTTGGTAAAGACAAGTGGAGAGTTGATTTCCATGGGAATTTATCTATAAGGGGTGGAAGATGGATATATTATTTTTCTACTACTAATTCACAAGAGGTAAGAAAGTTTGGGGGTATATAGTTGGTTATTGTATGCTTATTCTATTTACAAAGCAAAAAAGAAAAGGGTGGTAATATAAATATATGACTAAGGTGACATTTTTGGGAAGAGTATAATGTATGTGTCGCCACAAAGGTTAAACGAAGAGGGGGAATTTACTCTAGATAACTTAATAGCATAGAAAAATATATACACATATGAGGAAGAGGACGTTGAGTAGGCTGACAAATGTTGCAAAAAGATGGTTACCATTTTATGCCACTCAACTTAGCCCTCCCCCAAGCCTAGAGATATTCATATCTTTAGGAGGACGGTGTTGCTTCTTTTCTTCTTTTTTTCTCTTTTTTTTTTGTCATTTTTCCTTTTCCACTTTTTTTTTTTTTTCAATAGGAGGAGTGTCATGCACTCTTTTACTCCATTAGACCTGCTTTTCATTACCTCAATCCCATAAATCGGAGATGGGAGGGTTGCCTTGGGTATGTTCAGATTCCAAGTCTGGTTCTTCTTTGCACATCAAAGCTTTAAAAATAGGTGGAGCATTTGCCAAGCCAAAGGGAGCCATGCCAATTTGGAGCTTAGACGATGTAGGCAGATGACTGCCTATCAACGGATTGATACGTTGAAAGTAGGGCTTTAATCTCCATCCATTGACTCTGGTCTTGTGGAGTTTTCCTGATAAATCTGCTAATCTGTAACTACCATTCCCAAACTTTGTTTTTATCATGAAAGGTCCCTCCCATCTTTGCAAAAACTTTTTGTCAAGTCGAGTATCAAGTCGGTTATCATAGCGAAGAACCAACATACCTTCCTTCAATCCTTTCCCCTTGAGCTTCTTGTTGATTTTATCCCTTTGGCTTGTCGCTTTGGTGATGTAGTGATCAATGGACTCTTCTCTATCTAGCTCAAGTCGTTGGAGATCTAAGATCCTTTCATGTAGAACCTCCTTTGGTTTTTTTGCCACTCTTGCAAGAACGCGCAAGCTTGAGAGCTCTACCTCAATGGGGAGAAGTGCTTCCTGTCCATAGACTAGATGAAAAGGGGTGAATTGGGTAGATACCTTGAAAGATGTCCTATACGCCCAAAGAGCAGCCGTCAAATGGCGATCCCAATCATTAGGCCGGTCCACAACCTGTTTAGAAATGATCTTACATATCATTCCATTCACTTTTTCCACCAATCCATTGCATTGAGGATAGTAGGGTGTGGAATGCAGGTGTTTCACTTTTAACCTCCTCAAGAGATCATTCAGAAGGTCAGCCCTAAAACCCGGGCCTCGATCTGATAAGATTTCTAGGGGTGTTCCAAACCTACTACAAATATGATAAAAAATAAACTTTGATACCTCTTCAGCTGTGATTCGGGTTGTGCTTGTTGCTTCCGCCCATCGTGTCATGTAGTCAACACCCATGATGATGAAAACCTTCCCTGTAGAAGTACGAGGTAGGGGACCTATTGCATCCACACCCCACTTTTCAAAAGGGCCATAAGATATTATTGGGACTCGAGGCTCATATGTTAGTCGTCTATCCCCAGCAATTTGGCATGGCTTACATGCTTTACACCAATATTGGACATCACGATGTAAGCTCGGCCAAATAAACCCTGCTTGTAAAATCTTCCTACTTGTAATATCTTGAGAAAAGTGACCACCACAGACATCATCATGACATGAAAGAAGAATTTTCTCTATCTCTTGCACACCTGGTACTCTCCTCAAGACCAAATCTTTCCCTTTGTGATATAAATCATCCCCGATCAACTGGTAAGGTGTGGCCTTCTTAACTAGTCTATGTCTTTGCACCTTGTCTAAGTGTTTGGGGCACTCACCTGCTTGTAGAAAGAAGATAATGTCTTTTAGCTCCTCTTGACCTTGATATTTGGGTTCATATAGTTTCACACCTCCTACCGCCATTTGAAGCTTTTCATTTGCGAGTAAGTCTGCTTCCTTGTTATGAGTTCTCACAATGTGTTGTACCTGTGTTGCTTTAAAACCCTTCATCAAAGCTCTTACACTACTAAGCCACTCAAACAATGTACGATTCTTGCACCTCCAAGTCCCTTGGATTTGCCTGACCACTAGCAAAGAATCACCTTTTATAATAAGTCTTTGTATGCCTAATTCTTTGCATTCTTCTAACCCAAGGGTTAGAGCAGCATACTCAGCCTCATTGTTAGAGTGAACATTGGGTAGAGTGATACCTTTTCTAACCATTACCTCCTTTTGTGGGTTTAAAATGAGGATCCCCCCTGCTGCTTTGTCTTGTTGGCGTGGATAGGTTCCGTCAAAGCATAAAGTATGGGCATTATCAATCTCCTTCACTTTGAACTGTTTTGAGCCTTCCTCTCTTTGTAGTCGTGATCCTTCCCTTTCTCTCACTTTGTAGGTGAGAATGTCTGCAAGTCCTGCTCTTGTGCTATCTTCTACAAGGAAAGTGTATTCAAATTCTTGGAGTTCAAGCACCCACTTTGCTATTCTAGATGAGAGGCTCATGTGTTGTACTACATATGGTAGATTGTGCTCTAAGGTGAGAAAAACAAATGGCACAGGGAGAAGATGAGGATCCCCCCTGCTGCTTTGTCTTGTTGGCGTTGATAGGTTCCGTCAAAGCATAAAGTATGGGCATTATCAATCTCCTTCACTTTGAATTGTTTTGAGCCTTCCTCTCTTTGTAGTCGTGATCCTTCCCTTTCTCTCACTTTGTAGGTGAGAATGTCTGCAAGTCCTGCTCTTGTGCTATCTTCTACAAGGAAAGTGTATTCAAATTCTTGGAGTTCAAGCACCCACTTTGCTATTCTAGATGAGAGGCTCATGTGTTGTACTACATATGGTAGATTGTGCTCTAAGGTGAGAAAAACAAATGGCACAGGGAGAAGATACGATCGAAACTTCCTTACCGCAAACAAGATTGCAAAGACCACTTTCTCTATTTCAGTGTATCCCTTCTCGGCTGGAGTCATCACCTTGCTTGCAAAATAGATCGGCCTCATGTATGATGTTTTAGGATCTTTTTGCATCAAAACAACACCAATTGCTTCGAAACCTACACTTGAAGTGACATAGTAAGTCTCCTTTGGATCTGGTGGCATTAGGATTGGGAGAGAGCTAAGAATGCCCTTCACTTCCTCAAAACATTTTGCATGTTCCCTCCCCCATTCAAATGTAGATTGGCTTGCCAACCTATGCAAAGGGGCGATGGCTTCTGCTAGGAGATGGATGAAGCGAGACATGTACCTCACTTTGTGGTTGAAGTCATTAGCTCCTTTGTTGTTGTTGGTGGAGATAATGACAAAAGGGCCTCTACTTTAGAGGGATCCACTTGAATTCCTTGTGAAGAAACCACATGGCCTAGCAAAACCACCTGAGATTCACCGATATGACACTTCTCTGGGTTGAGTTGTCCCCCAAATTGATGGAGCCTCTTAAGCCCCTCTTCAACCTTTTGGCAATGAAGTGATCTACAACTATAAATACAGAAATCATCCATAAAGACTCTTATAGATTTTCCAAAGAATGGCTGAAATACAAATATTGTGAATCTCATGAAGGTGCTAGGAGCATTGGTGAGCCCAAAAGGCATTACTCTGAATGCAAAACATCCCCAAGGTGTGATGAAGGTGGTTTTTGGTTGGTCCTCTTCTGCTATTCTAATTTGAAAATATCCTGAATACCCATCACACACAGTGTAGCATTCGTGACCTGCTACTTCATTCAAAATTTCATCTTGGAAAGGGAGAGGGAAGTGGTCCCTCTTTGTCGCAGCGTTGAGGGGTTTGTAATCCACGCAGACCCTCCACTTACCATTCTTCTTGGGAGTGACTACAATAGGTGATACCCATTCGGAGTTGGATACTAGATAGATGAAGCCAGCCTTCAAGAGTCGATTTACTTCCTATAGGAGAGCCTTTTGTTGCACAGATCCTAGTCGCCTTAACTTTTGAGCCACGGGTTTGGTCCCTGGTTTCAATTCAATTCGATGCTCTATTACATCTACACCTCTTATTTGTGAGTAGTGAGTGATAAACAAATTGGGATACCTCCTTAACATATTGATGTAGGACCTCTTCTCCTCACAAGTAACATCTTTTGTAAGCATCTTCTCAAATCCTTCTTCAAGGTGGTGGCATCTTTCATCCCCTCGTGTGTGATTGTCTGTTGGCTTTTCTTCTACTGGAACATCTTGAGTGTTGGCGTTGAATACAATTCCCATTACCTCCAAAGAAGACTCCTCTTCACTGGTTGATGCACTGGTTGATGCTTCCTCATCACATTGAGTAGGGACTCTCCTCCTCGCTCTCTTCATCTGCCGTGGTTTCATAGTTGATATCTAGTTGCTTTCCTTCTCGCCAATCATACACCACCGGTTGACCCTTCTTAAGAATCAAACGACCACTTCCCCATTTTTGATCTGCATTCACAGCAATGAGCCAAGGCCTCCCTAGGATGATGGGATAGCCCTCCCCCTTAGTTTGCATGACATACATATCCACTCGTGCATCTATGTTACATACAGAGACTTTTACATTTTCAATGATCCCCAAACACTTCACACTTGAGTTGTTGGCTAGCCTAGCTTGACAATTAGAGGACTTTGTAACTTCAAGCTCTAACTTGTTCATTGATTTTTCCGTGATCACACACATTTGAGCTCCACCATCAACATATACATTAGACACCTTTTTACCCCTTATGTAAATGGGTTCCACATCTTTTTGTAGCTTTGAGGCCACAACCTTAATGGAAAGATTTGCTTTCTTTTTTGGAATTCTTGTACTTACCACCTTTGGCCATTGCCTTCTTACTTTGGTTGATAGGTGTAGAAGTTGAGGCCATGAAATGTTTGGCTTTTGGGTTTGTAAATCCTCCAAGATGTTGTAGGGCTCTAGCTCCTTTCCCAATGGGAAGTCGTTGATACCAATTTCCCTTCGCCTTGATCTTTTCTTCCTGCTACTTTCATCTTCTTCCATCTTTGACTTCTTCTTCTTGTCCCTTCTGGCTGAATTTGTTCCTTCACTTCTCATGTCTTCATCCTTATCATGTGCTCTTGTGCGTTTTTCTGCCGGCATAACATCAAAGTTTAGAGTATGCTCATCTATTAACTCTTCTAGCTTGATAATGTTGACTCCTCTTTCTTCCTCCTCATGTGGGACGGGAGGTATATTTGCTGGTGGTGGTGGTCGTCGAAGGATTTGTGGGCCTTGAGCTTGTTCTTGTTGCACAGTGAGACGAGGCGGTCTAGGGGGATATATGTCTCCCGGAAGTCGCCTTGGATGTGGACAATTGTACATGCCATGGCCCATTTCATTGCAATTCCAACATCGCAACTCTTGAGCTTGTCTTCGTTGATTGCGATTACCTTCTCTTGGTTGTCGTTGTTGAGGTAGGCCTTGTACTAGATTCAGAGTGAGGTTCTCAAGCTGTTGAGTTAGCCTTTGCAAAACCTCTTTTTGAGAGTTATCTCCTATTTGTGAAGATTGTGCAAGAGGGGCCCTAATTGGTGCTTCCATGGTTTGTGAAGACTCCCTCTCACTCACTTCATTCAAACCCCTTGCTCTATGTGCTTGGAAGTGTAGTTTTCTAAACTTGATGATGGCTACCTCACGTGCTTCTTCGAAGGTGGATGGGAATTTTAGCTCTACTTTAGCCTTTAAAAGTGGATACAAGCCAACCATGAATCTCTCTTTTTTTAGAAAGTTAGGTGCACCACCATGATTTTCTAATGTAGCCTCCCACCTACCCCATAGATTGACAAAGGTTGCTTCATAAGAGGGATAGTCTTCAAGTGATACCTGCTTATGCCCAATAAGACATTTTCATAGTCCTTCAGAAGTATCACCTTGCCCGAACTTGGAGAGGAAGCTTGCTCGCAGTCTCTCCCAATTGGACTTGATTTGGGGTTGCAAGGTCTCATACCATGCTTTAGCTTCTGCTTTTAGAACCAACGGGAAGGCTCGTAGATTTTCTTCCTCTTCATCTCTCCCGGATATGAGATGTGCCATCTCCAAGTTGTCAAGAAACTCTTGCGCATCTTCCCCACTTCTTGCATAGAACGTGGGAAAAGAACTTGACATTTTGTTTAGACTTTTTTAAATCTCTTTTTTTAAAGAAACTTTTCTCTTACAGGCCGCACAAGATTATTGACACTATAAATCTGATTACATTAAAATGAAGATGTACACATCCATTGTTAATTCGTACTTTATCATAGGTAGAATAAATGGATTAATTGAAGCATTGATTTCATTGAGGCGAGTGGATCCAAATATCCTCCTTATGATAGACTGAAACCTAAACTTAGTTGCAATGATTATATGAATGGATTGCCGAGCAATAGGCCTAAAAGGTTCATTATTTTGATCGTGATTCATGTGCTACTCCTCGTTGTTGGTTTGAAGACCTCGTTCCTTCATATGGCCCTTGAGCACCCCTTCACCACTCCTTGTTTCTGCCTTTAAAACAAAATGAAAACATGAACATCAAAAGAAGTTTCATAATTGATGATTGGAAGTATAATTGGATTGGGTGATGCCAGTATTTCTCTAAGTCTTTCTGCACCAAACATAAAAACAATGCGTTGCTGGAAAAAGACTTTTCTATCTATGTGAACATTTACTCTAATGTGTTGTGCAAAATGAAATGGATAGATGGGAACTCCATTGTTCATCACTAAAGAATTTGAAGGTAACTTGGAAATATGTTCCTGAGTGGAAACACCACTTTAATGAGGGCGAGCTTTTTGAAATGGGGCCTCTAAACCCAAACCAATGGGCCTACCCTCACAATATGTTTGTAAAGAGGTACGCACACTACTTGGGGCACCACCTTCTTTTGGGAGTGGAGAAGGAAACCAATAAAAAAAATAACACTTGCACTTACCCACCCAAGCAACACACTTTGAAAACCCCCTTACTCTATATACACTTTGGACACTTGAACACCATCAACGATTATGCAACCCAATGCCGTGCATCAAAATGAAATATGCAATTTGTGGAATAGCATTCACCTTCTTCCCATAAGAATACCCATAATACATCCAAACTCTTCCTCTCTCAAGCACTCATCAAAAAATCATGCGCGCAAGACTTGCCTCTCAAACACACAAGAGAATCACTTACATCAAACTAACACACTTTGCATAGAGAGCTCATCTCCATCTATGCAATGTCGTGACACAAATAAAATCACCATGAGAGGTAGCCACATGCATATGTAATGAAGCAAAAGAGATTTGGAGTGAGAAATTTCTTTAGACCAATTGAATAAGTGTGGAGAAACAAACCAATGGTAAATTGAGAATAGAACACTTACTTGATTTCTCGCACACCTTTTAAGGGGAGGACAGACGCTGGCTAACCATCACGAATTGCGACACTTGAAAGTTTTTGAAGATGATTTCATGATCATTAACATAACCATGAGAGAGATCATGATGTATTTACAAGTTATTGAGGTGCTACAAATGATTTATTGGGTTGATGGAGTAAGAGATCGATTGTAGAATAGAGTTGCACTTCCTCCAAAGAGGAGGGTTAGGAGGGAGGATGTGAAAGAGGGAGAGTTGGGGTTTTCTCTACTATTGATCAAGAAACAACATGAAGTTGAAAATATAGGTGTGTGTGTCCTTGAGTCTCTCCAAGGGGGGCTATTTATAGTTGTGTAGGAGTGGGATTATGCTACACTTAATTAGAGTAAGTGATTAGACCTAATTAAGTGTCCTTTGACCATTCATTGAATATTGGACATAAAAGAGACTATTTATTCACCAAAATTATCATTTTAGACCGTGAAGCCTCCATAGGGGTGCATAATGTAGGTGGGCCCCACCATGAGGCCCTACGGGTGGCTCCTGCGGGGTATCTCAACTTGTCTGTCTTGGCATTTAGAAAGCATCTTTAGGTTGGTCCCATCACATGCAAGTGACCTTGAACACTCATTGCTCTTATAGAAGATGAGTAGGGGAAAAATAAGATCTCACTCTCTTGATTTACTTGATTTACAGTTCCCTTTTGCTGCGAATCTGACAGATTTACACTATTTTGACCATAACTTTTTACCTGTAGCTCGGAATGACATGCTTCAAAAGGGAAAATTGACCTTCTCAACATGTTTGATATGAATTTGGACTATTCTTCACGCCCATGCACCAAGGAATTCGGTTTGGAAGGTCCACACTAGGCTAGGGAACCTTTTGGTTCAAAGTCTTCTTGTATGGGCCCTTTGCTTGTATGCATCCAAGGGGAATCATGCTTTTTCAAAAGGCTATGATGCTTAAACAAATAGAGGAGGGCCCAATATTATTTTCTTGTGAAAAGAATATAAAATTGGAGTCTTTTTTGAAAGGAGAGAAACTATATGTATATTCTTAAGAGATATTGGGCCACCTATGTAGGGGGCATAGAAGACTTGTAGAGAGAGACCATAATCTTTGGTAAAGACAAGTGGAGAGTTGATTTCCATGGGAATTTATCTATAAGGGGTGGAAGATGGATATATTATTTTTCTACTACTAATTCACAAGAGGTAAGAAAGTTTGGGGGTATATAGTTGGTTATTGTATGCTTATTCTATTTACAAAGCAAAAAAGAAAAGGGTGGTAATATAAATATATGACTAAGGTGACATTTTTGGGAAGAGTATAATGTATGTGTCGCCACAAAGGTTAAACGAAGAGGGGGAATTTACTCTAGATAACTTAATAGCATAGAAAAATATATACACATATGAGGAAGAGGACGTTGAGTAGGCTGACAAATGTTGCAAAAAGATGGTTACCATTTTATGCCACTCAACGTCTTCTTATCTGCATGCAAATTGTGAAAATATTGCTCATACTTTTAAGGTATTTTCTGAGGAATTCTATGATGGAGAATGGCTTTTGATCGGTCGCTACTTTAGCACTCTTACTAAGCATGAAGGGTGGACAGATCAAGAGTATAAAAAGATCAGAAAGAAGGCTTACAAATATTTTCTAAAGAATGGGCATTTATGGAAGCAACCAAAACGCTCTAGAGGAGTACCGCAACGGGTTGTTTGTTGTGATAAAGCAACTCAATAGTAGGTTATCAAAGAGTTTCATGAAAGTTTATGGGCTAGACACAGAGGGGTCTGGGAAACTTTTGTCAAGATTAAGGATCGTGGTGGAAAGATATGTATAAAGATGTGGCTTAGTTTCTGGAGACATGCTTAATATGCCAACAGTACTCTAATGTGCGACATCGAGATGGATTGCATCCCACCTATCCACCACTGGCTATGCACTACACGTGGGTGGTGGACCTGATTACCATGCCAGTAGGTGTTTGGCAGATGCGGTATATTGTTCTTGCCAGAGAGAATCTTACTAATCAGGTGGAAGGCAGAGATTTGCCTACTAAAGCTACCAATTTTGTATGCAAGTTTTTGCTTGAGGATGTTATTTCTAGGTATGGGTGTGTTGGTAGAATTACTGCTGATACAGGAGAGCTGGATGCATATGAATCTTGAGATTTCTTTGTTTTCTTGGTCATTAAATTTGCTCTCACTACAGCATACAATCCAAAGGGTAATGCTAAAAGTGAAAGAGGGCATCTGCCTATTGTTAAAGCTTTAGCAAAGGCATGCCGGGGACATATTGGTGATTGGCCTAAACTCCAACCATTTGCTTTATGGGTTGATCGAAGTACACATAGTTCTGTTACAGGTTTTATGCCATTTGAGCTAATGTATGGGAAAACACCCATTATTCCTACAGAGGAAGCGGTTATTTCTTGGACCGGAATGACATGGGAAGAAGGTATGTCTACAGAAGATTTTCTTGCATTGCGCATTCGCCAACTTGCAAAGTGTCACGAAGATATTGAACAAGCTAAAGTAATGCTCAAGGAAGCCAGGTTGAAAAATAAAGCAGGATTTGATAGCAAGCACAGACTACGACACTGCTATGCGGAAGATGTTTAAACGATGGTTTGGACCATATGTACTACTTCATGTTTACGATAATGCGACCTACAAGCTATGCGAGATTGATGGCACTGAGCTCAAGGTAACTATTGCAAGGAAAAGAGTTACATTGTTTAAGCAACGAGATGGTGAGATTAATATTGAAGATTTCAACACAGATCAACCTCCTGAAGATAGTGTTATGTATGCGTCAGACGATTAGTCTGATGATGCTTCATAAGTGCAGCTAGCACAGGCCGGAAGTTGTGCATGTTCAAAGGGGATGGATGTCCTACAGCTCCGCTCCCATGCTAAGAAAGATGCCAGATAAATGCACATCAAGCTGTTTGAAGATTACATGATTAATGAACAGTGTTTAGGGCCTGGTAATTGGCCAAGTTTAATGTTGAATGTATGTCAAATGTGCCAAAAATGGCTGCAGCTTAGAAGCGCCGACTATTTTAACCAAATGCGAGGGAAGATCTTTCACCAAATGCAATCACTTATACTTGCATCTCGAAGGTTGTGGTGGCATTCGACACACAAGGTGGCAGCAGAATTCACGGTGATATTACTAGTCAGGGGATGTTGGAAAGTGGTGTTGTGCAAGGCATTGCCTTGGCCGATATGTATGCCAAATGTGGTGCCCTCATAAGGATAAGCCACAATCCAAAGGCCGCCCAAGAGTTAGGTTGGCCGCCCGCCCATTTAATGAAAAATACACATTGTGTGTGAAGGGGGAAACCCATGGCAGGCATAGCAGCAAACGATAGCGCATGAGAGGGAAGAACTGCTCGCACAGGCCGCCGGATCATGCCTTGGATGGCTTGGGCCATGAAGCAAAAAATGCTCAGAAGGCAGGGGAGATGTGATCCGGTGCCACTCGCGATGCATTTGAAGCAGGTACGAGTCTGGGTTGCCATGTCAGCAGGGGTTTTTTTACGCCTCCCTAGCAACGATGGCGCCGTCGTTGCTAAGGGAGGGAGGGAGTTATAAAAAGGAACTCTTTGCATGGAGGATTATTGTATATGAGCAATTTTGGAGGGGCATAAGCATTTTTTGTGAAGGAACGAGAAGGGAAGAGGGTGCTCGAAGCTTGGAAGGAAATCTCGAGCTCTCTCTCTCGCACGATGCTTGGACAAGAGAAGCTCTCTCTCTCTCTCTCTCTCTCTCTCTCTCTCTCTCTCTCTCTCTCTCTCTCTCTCTCTCTCTCTCTCTCTCTCTCTCTCTCTCTCTCTCTCGCAACACAAGGGAATTTCTATCTCGTTCTCGAGGTAATAAGGAGCAAGAATAAGGAGTCGAAGCCGAGCTAGAGGAAGAGGCTGCCAAATCAAGGAGCTCTCTCTCACTTGCTTGAGCAAGCAACGCTTTCAGAGGAAGATACAAGAAAGAAGGGAAAGTGCATATCAGATACAAGGGAGTTGAAAACGGTAATTGAAGACATATCAAGCTGAAGAAAAATCTATTTAGGGAAACCGGCACAGTAGGATTTTGTTCATCAACGAGACAACTTAAGTCTAGTTAATCTTTTGATGAATGGCGGAGCCGTTAACGGGCCGGGGTAATCTGTAAGGGGAGCTTAAACTCCTAAACCATCATTTCATTCATTAATGGTGTCGTTAACGGAACTGCTTCATAATTGTGCATCAATTCCATCGATGTTACCAATTTTTGAGCAATTTTTGTGCGTCAGTAGCATTACCAAGTAACTAATAGCTACTATATGGTGCGGTGTGGCAATTCTTGGCTCTCATTTTTTCCAAAAGCAGCAGCCGGACGCTGACCTGGCTCAAATTTCGAACACATAACCCCCGATAACGCTGCCTAGAGAGGGTCATGTGTTGCATGGTGTGTAGGTTGAGGCACAAAGATCTAGAGAGAGTGGTTGGCAAAGTATTCTTTAGAGAGGTTGCTATCAATTCATCCCAAACACACACACACACACACACACACACAGTTGTGTGTCATGTGATGTGTAGGTCAAGGCACAAAGAGATAGAGTGGTTGGTGTATTATGGTTGAGAGAGAGAGAGTTGTGGTTCGCATGGTGTGTAGGTCAAGGAAGAGAGAGAGAGAGAGGTTGGCGTACTATGCTTTAGAGAGAGAAGACATTTTGAGGCTGGAGATAGCGAGAGATGAAGGGAGAGACAAAGAAGTTTGTGGAGAGGCATATATATATATATATATGTATATATATATATATGTATATATATATATATATGTATATATATATATATGTATATATATATATATATATGTATATATATATTTATACCATATATTTGAGATGTCGTGCTTGGCACTGCCTTGGATGACATGTTTGCCAATTGTGGTGCACTTCATAAAGCACAAAAGATGCTTGAGGAGCTTCTTGTCTGGGATGTCATCTCATGGAATGCATTGATTGTGGGATATGCCCAACTTGGTCAAGAAGCTCTGGGATGTTTTTTGTGGGATATGCCCATCTTGGTCAAGAAGCTCTGAGATGTTTTCTTGTGGATGCATCTTAAAGCTCTGGGCTGTTTTCGGCAGATGCAAAGCGAGGGCGTCTCTCACGATGGAATTACATACTCTTGCATCTTGAAGCTAAGGGTCTGGGTCAGGAAGCTCAGGGTTGATTTTAGGAGATGTAAAGAGAGTGCATCTATCTACATGGTAAAGTGCCGTCACGAGCAGTGTAGCAAACTGTTGTACTCCATTGATACAGTGAAGGTACTGCGTGAAGGTCTCGAACTGAGTGCGAAAACAAAATGCAATCACGTATACCTGCATCTTGAGGGCATGTGGCGTTACGCAAGATGTTGATATGGGCAACATGACTCACAATGATATTGTGAGTCAAGGGTTGTTTAAAGAAAATGTCGTGCTTGGCACTCTCTTGGTCAACATGTATTCCAGATGAGGTGCCAATGACTATTGTGCATCCGTTGCCTACAATCACTGTGAGATACTACTATGACCAAATAGTATCCACTTCCTCCCTCCTAGAAACACTTTTTGGGTAGCGTTTGTATGTTGAAATAGACTACAAATCAAATAAAGAGAGCTGGAAAGGATACATGTATTGTGGAATGGGATAAATATGGATGGCGAGAGAGAGAGAGAGAGAGAGAGAGAGAGAGAGAGAGAGAGAGAGAGAGAGAGAGAGAGAGAGAGAGAGAGAGAGAGAGAGAGAGAGAGAGAGAGAGAGAATTATTATTCTCGTGAAAGAAATAAAATTAGAGCGGAATAGAAGTTTTTATATTGAAATGGGCTACAAATCAAATGGAAAGACATGGAGAAAGGACACCATCGTCTACAGGCGTCTACGGGCAAGCCCGAAAGACATTGAGTGCATGTCTCTCTCTCTCTGTCTCTAACTAAATGTATACTCTCTAAATGTATGCCTTATGTAGATAGCATTGGATGTCTAAGCACCATTGGAAACCTTACCATTGTACTATTGGTAATAGCAAATGAGACCTACCATAGGCGGGTCGCGCGAGCTAGTGTAAATAGTTTTGAAAAGGGTATGAATGACAACATTGTAGAAGCTAGAGTTTCCATACAAACATGTTCAGTACTTGATGATTGTGTCTAGAATTCTTGGAGGGAGACTTTTTCATGCTTTTTATGATTTCTATGTTGATAAAGCTAGTTTATGTAGCTATAGAAAGAACGGGACATTTTATAACTAATTCTTTGTTTATAATTAAATTTATTAGGTTTCAACAACCATAGATTTTGATCGCCCACCGATGAACTTTGTGAGAAAAAAAAATTGGTGGCGTAGAAATTTTCTATATTTTGTAGATTAATTTGAACTATAAATTTGTTGTTTTTGGCAAATGGAGCAAAACATTGACATTGGAAACCTACCATGATCTAATAGTGAGGAATTTAGTCCATTAAAACAAGTGATAAAATCACGAGGCATAAGGTGATTTGTGACTAGGAAATCCATAGAGACCATAGTGTTTATCAAAACATAATAAGGCTTAACTCACCATGGCCCACAAAATCAAATCAGAGAAAGAGAAGACAATAATTGTACAAACAAAGCAAGAGATAAGGCTAGCATAGTACATTCAAAGCATTGTTTTTCGACAAGGCCTTCAAAGCTAGTTTTCCTCCTACTCAAACATTGCCATATATTCTTCCAAAGAGCTAGCACAATCCAAAATACAAGACAAGCTGTAAACATGTGAAAAGGAGCTTGAGAACTTTGGTCTACTAGCTTTCAACTAAGCATGCTTAGCAACTAATTAAGGATTTAAAATTTTGATTTCAATAAATTGACCACTTGAACTGAAAACAATTTAAGAGCTCTGATTAAGTCCACATCTTTTCTTTTTTTCCATTACTCACAATTGTGAGTGGTAAATATATTAGGTAACAAAAAGAACTACAAGGAAATCCACGCTCATCATGAGCCATGGCGTCAAAGAGACATGTCCAGACACCACATACACCAAAACCAGATCCATCCCATCATGGCCCAAACAAGGGAGGCCAACCCACGCCAATCTAATAAAACATAAAACACAATTGTACGGTTGCCATTGGCACCAGTCTCCTGTCACAAGACCAAACACCACTCGTACATGATACAACTGAGCAAAAACAAAAAAAGGGCATACCGAAGAAAGATGAGCTGCTCCCCATCTTAATGGAATACATTCTAGAAGCTGGGATATGCTCCAAGCTAAATACTTTTAACAATGAAACTCTCTGATTTCTTAAGAAATTGTCACTTTTATCATAAGCAATGTCAACTTTTATCACAAGTAACTGCTATGGGTGAGCACTCAATGTATTTTGTTGTCATGCTTGATGAATCGCATGAAATAGCAGTACACATTGATGTCCTCTTTGGGTTGCTAAAGGACCTACTAAGGTAGCAAAAAGATTTGTGTCACATACTTACCTCGGGTACACTTCATGCTAAGAAGCAACAAGCACCGGTTCCCAAGTACCATACGGGACGATCTCCATCCTAGCCACACCACCCCCCTCTATGGAAGAGATTTCTTGTCGTGGCAATTGCACCTAGGAAGGATCCTCTTGTTTATCAAGAAGCAAGAATCATGGCCCTTGAGGCCCATACTCATGAGCTCATTGGGGAATATATGGCTCTCAAGGAATGCCTACAATAGCTTGAGAGTGCAAAAGAAGCTGAGATTCAAGCTCTCCTTGTGAAAGAAGAGGAGTTTGAAGCCTCTCTCAACGAGTTCATTTCGATGGTTCAAAAGGAATTCCTTGAAGTAACCCATGGCATCATGAAGAAAATCTACATCGGGCGCCCTTCAAGAATGCCATCTACAGGAATCCCTCGGACTCAAAGTTAGGATTGGAGGACACCCACCACCATGGTGTAATGCTGAGGATAATATTGAAGAAGCGATCATCAAGCTTAATGACATACTCAAATGGATCACCATCCATCCCAACACGAACTCTTGGATCAATGATGCAAATAGAAGCTTTCCACCCGGGCAATGCATCCTTACCTTCAAGGACAAAGAGGAGCATTTGAGGTTGTTATGCCAATCTTGCCTCCTCAAGGGAACAAAGCTAATGACAAATCAACTTAAACTCAAAGGAAGCGAGCTCAAGCCGAAGGAGCTAATGACAAACCAACTTAAACTCAAAGGAAGCGAGCTTAAGAAGATACATGACGCTTGCTAACAAGGCAAATGGAAAGTCTACAAAAAAGGCTAGCTATCATCCAAGGATTTTAAGCTCCGAAGAAGACCTCGTTACAATCGGCTGAAAATACCCCTTAGGTTTCTCTTTTCACTTTATCCCCCCTTATTCTCATTTTATGTCAAATGACTTGTGTGTCCTTAAATATGATTTTCCAAAAGCTAGAATTTACCATTGTGAGTCTACACTCTACCCAAATGAGTTGTACCAATCACATTATAAACCCACTATGCTTTGATTGGTCCCATAGGTCATATCTAAGCTTGAGGACGATAATCAAATCTTATTATAAGTAATCTCTCTCTCTCTCTCTCTCTCTATCTTTGATTGCAAGGCATTGTGTGGTGCGATGGGGAGTTGCCCCCTACAAGGTATACTCAAGGTATGGAGCTATGTGGTGCGATGGAAAGTCCTTGCATCACCTACCTCTTGTCCGTCTTGCGAGAGAGTAGGGTAGAGAAGATAGGGACTTTCGGGCCTCCAAGGTATCCTCAAGGGAAGAGGACGCCACAAGTGTGGAGAGAGAGAGAGAGAGATAGAATTTTCCTGCATCAAGAGCATAGAAGACCGCTTTTCAACTTTTTGGTCCACCTCAATTAGTTTCTTCGCATTTATTATTTATCTTGAGCTATAATTATTTCTCCTTTATAGCTTTTACATTCGTGAAAAAGAAATTTTGACCATTACTATTTGATCTACCTATATCTATCTCATCAAAAAAAATTGTGCTTTTTGCTCGGTGGGGGGTGGGGGGGCTTCACCATTCGATAACCCCCCTATATAACGTGCATTCACAGGATATTAAAAAATCCCCCTCTTTTAATCTATCTAAATGAATAAAATGAGCCCTTATTTTAGAATTTTTTTTCAAAATTGAATATAAAACCCCTTTATTTTAATCTATCTCTGTTAAATTGCCTAAATTTTTTGCTTTTTAAAACCCCTCCTTTTGAACTCACGTTATACATTAACATGATTACATAGTGCACCCCCCAAGGATTTTTACTATATTTTATTTTACCATGTAAGTATTTCTATTCCTCTTTTTTAGTTTTTTAATAATACTATATTAACTAGTTGCATTATCGGCTAGGTCTTTGAAAGTTAATATTAAAAGAATATCATTTGTATTTTCATAAGAAAATTCAAGGCATTTGGTGGTGCTTTCATACATGGATGAAGACTTTTTGAGATACATAATAGAAGTTTCAACCAAGATGGGAGCACCAAAGACTCTAGTGGTAGCAGAGATAGCCAATTTTGTGAATTTTTGGCAACCTGTTCCACTTACAATTTGGCAAAACTCAAAACATGAGAAATATAGCCTATAAGCTGAAGTTTTTTCTTAAATACTTTTTTATAAATTTTAAAAATTGGAGCGCCAAGACATGATGCAAATAGTGGAACCTAAATTGCCACTCAAGATGGCCTTGAACTTTTCTCACCTTCTCCTCTCCACACTCATTCCTCTCCCTCCCTCAGATATTCCTCTCTCTCCCTCACTAAGACCTACGAATCTCAACCCTCACCATCTTGCTCATCTTGATCTCTCCCTTCATGTCCATACCTCATAACTTCTTCTATGTACTCTCTCTCTCTCTCTCTCTCTCAAATACATACACACATATGTACATACAATAAAAATCTCATGTCCACATAGAAACATGCAAATAATCTTATCCTCAAGATTTTGATAATGAGGAGAGGCTGCTACTTCTCTCAAGGATTTCATCGTGGTGACACGACGTAGACTCTCTCTCTCTCTCTCTCTCTCTCTCTCTCTCTCTCTCTCCAAGTACGAGAAGCATGATGATTCTAGAAAGTGTTATAACTCTTTCATATATCTCTCGCAATTCTCCCTCTGAGAGAGAATGATGCAATCTCTTGCATTATTGCAAAATACATTAGGAGAAATATGAACCCTCAACCTCTCTATCCTTCCCCCTCTATCTTTTCATCATTTGCTTCCTCACGCAACAGCTTCCATGGTGCTCACGGACATCACAAATGGTTTGCTTCCACCACCACACACTCCGCACACCAAAAGCATACATATTCTCTTACCCACGGCATTTACACCGAAGACCACTAGTGAAGGTGATCAAAAGTCATCACAGGAACGTTGCACCGCTTGTGAGACCAATGTTGACATTTGGGTGGATGGCCATTTGTACCCTTACGATCCTATAAGCCGCTTCCATCCACCATTTAATAGCCTTTCCACATTTCTTCAATTTCTTGGGAGGGGAGAAGCAAGTTTGTTAGGCTATTGCAAGCGGTTGTGTATGGGTGCAGGTGCTTCTTTGCATATGTGGATGCACGAATGTCAAGCTCTTCACCTCAAGACGACGGCATTACAAGAGAGTGTTGCCTCTTCGGAGAGGGTAGTTAAAACTCTTGAACAACAAATGCAAGAAAAGGAGTCCCACATCCAGAAGCTTACCAAGACCATCATATACTTGAAAGAAACACCCCTTGGTGCAAGGGAACGCAAACACACGTATTCATCCATTGAAACTCTTGCACATTCGGGAGGAGCACGCAAACGAAGAGTTACAACCACAAGGTGATTTGGTCTTTACTTACATGATGCATTCTTACTTCACACTATTTTCTAACATTTATGTTTATTTGTTGCTAGAAACTTCATCCAGGAGGCATGCGGTGGAACAAGCCAAGATGATCGAGTCAACCTTCTCACTAGTTGTCTCAATACCCAGGACGTGATTTCTATCTTACAATCACCTGGAGGTAAGCACATTAAGGATGCAGTCACCAAGGACCTTATGCGTAAATTAAGAAATGTGGTTAGTGATGATGACGTTCAACAAGCTTGTGATGAGGCTGGAATCAGCACCAAAGCCTATCAAACTATTTTCCAACTCCTAAAGGATGCCCTCAAAGAACATGGCATTATGGAAAACCTATTTCCCGTTCCTCATAAGGTCAAGCTCGCAAAGAAGGCCACAAACGAAGATGTGTTCTCCCGCATTCGGACATACCTACACATTGAGGACACAATGCCAACTTTCCTTTATGCTTCGTGCGCAACAAAGACAAGGGAAAAAGGTAAGAAACAATCCATAAGACCTTCGGAGAAGGGCTTTCCTTACACAATGTGGAACAATATTTTCGTGGATCTTAGAAGGCTTCAAGAAGCCATGCTTAGATTTTACGAGTTACTTGAAGAAGGTGACACACTTTACTTTTTTCTTTGGTATTATTCTTATTATAACTCTGAAGTTTAAGGTCTTAGCACTATTTATTTTGTAGTGCTTGGCACAAAAGTCGCTTTTGTGTTGAAACTCGATGAGTGTCAAATAGTGAAAGGCCGAAGGTTAGAGTGGCTAAGTGTCACTCTAATGAACGAGGCCCTTCTGCAAACCAAGCGAAGGGATTCAATCGAGCCATCTCCCACCCCATCTTTTAGCGTGCAATCAGAGAAAGACATTTGGTGGTTGGGTGCTATTGAGGTGCCCAAAGAGACCAATGGAGTACTTTCATGGATTTTTGAGAGAACTCCATGGATCACAGAAGTAATACACTCCCAAATTGCAGGTCAGAAGTTGGATATTGAGGGTTTTGGTAGTTATGATGTGGAGTGGCACTTAGGTGGGGATTTGAAGGCCATAAAGTGTTTGCTTGGCTACAAACAAGGGGTTTCTTCTCTCATGCCTTGTCCATTTTGCACTCGAGGGTACAAACCTAATGGAAACAAATCACATAAGAGCACTGCAAAGGCCGGTTCCATGCTTCCATGGCAAGGGAATGGAGAACAAGGGTTAGATTGTCGTGATGTCGGAGATGAAGGTAGAGAATGGGAAGCGTCTATTCTGAGATGTCCCATGCTCAATGCCCCAGACCGTGATCAAAAGGACCACGCTTGGAATCCAATCTTTTGATTTCCTCTATCGAATGTACATTTTTTTACATTACACGCATTCATGCGCATTTTTGATAGGCTATTGAAGCTCCACATTGACTATGCTTTCACAATGAAACTGTTGGAAAAGTCTCAGAAGCGATCGAAAGAGTGGAGGTACTCTTGAATTCCATTGGTTGTCACGGTGGAAATGTGTCTATCGTTGCTGCAAAAAACACAGGGGAGGCCCATGAAATTGCTCAACAAGTGTCAATGAGTGGACAAAAAGCTAGACACTTTTTGAAGAAAGTTTCCCAAGGAAATCCAAGCCGATATGATGCTGAAAACAGCTCCAACCAGCAGGCAGGTAACCTTTGGGAGCTTTGGAAGGAGTTATGCAAAGCTACTACCGACAATGATTCAAATGGCGAGCTTGCAAACAAGCGCAAGCAAGTTTGGGCACATTTTGATAAAATGGTCAAGCTTATGGGCCTTAACAGCACAACAGAACAACAACGCCAATCATTTCAAGAAGCCTTGGCGGATTTTACCAAGGTCTTCACCCTTTCTTGGGGTGAAAATAACATCACACATTACATGGTGTATTCATTACAAGGGATTGTTTTTATTTAATAATGTGGATCGTTTACTCATGTGAACAGCATATCTTGTTTGCGCATGGTGCATTTTTTATGCACAAGTATGGATCGCTTGAAATTTTTAGCACTCAAGGCATGGAGAAGTCCCATTATCGAGCAAGGGGAGTGTACTTCAAAAATACTCGACATGGTGGTGGAATGGTGCAATCCAATTATTTGGAGGAAATGTTCAATTGGTTTTTTCACACAACATTTACTCGTAAGCTCACAATGGAGTGTGCGCGACAATCCAAGATTGCTATTGAAGTGCGGAAATGGAGTCGTCAAGAGAATAGCAACAAGTGGCAAATGTCGCAAGGTCCCACCAAGCATGCTGCATGGCGGTGATGCAGAGTGTGACAAGGATCAAAGTGGTTACTGCGCGAGTCACTAAACGTGAACGCAAGGTCTACGTCTTAGGGACATGTTTATTTAAAAAATAATACTTTAAAAAAAAAATTAGTGTGAACAGGGCCCTTTTTAAATGGGCCCTTATAAATATTGCATGCTCTCATAAACTACTCATTTCTTAAGAACAGGTGAGCTCTTACCAACGAAATGGTGCGCACCAAACAAACCGTGAAAGAGCATCCACCTGCCAACAAAAACACCCTCCAAGGATGTGAGAAGCCGTCATGGCTTAAAGGCACAAGAAAATGGCCACGAACGCTTGGCCGTTCAAGGAACTCATCTGGTAGTGGGCATGGTGGTAGGGCACGAGAGTCATCGAGGACTGTTGAATCTCCACCTCCTCAAGATATAACACCTAGAAGGAGAATGAAGCAACGTGCCTAGCACTGGAGAGGAGAAGAGGGCCAGCAAACAACAGAGTCCGATAGGTAGCAGCCGTCGCGCCACCAATCACAAGCAGGACCATCCAGGACTCGGGTGGTCCATACAGACACTGAATCAGAGAGTGAGCCACCATGGCTACGAGAAAAAATACCGCGCACACACCAGGTGGCTGTTGGGGGGAAGACATTGCCTGGAGGCCAGGGAGCTCTCCCCACACGACAAGATCGGCAGCCAAGGGAAGAGGAAGAATCAGAAGAGGCTGCAGAACCAACCCCTAAGCATGTAAACAGGCTCAAGTCTAAGTTTTTCAAGAAGCCTAAACGCCGCCCGCCAGCAAATGTGCAAGTGCCCCCAAGACAACCCCAATGGCGCCGAAAAATAGCAAGGGCATTTGCAGAAATCTTCCACTACCAGAAGACAACGGAGCTTTTGATTCGATGCGCCCCCTTTGCTCGCACTGTGAAGGAGGTGCTTCAAAGCTATGGAAATCAGTATAGAATGCAAGCAATAGCGCTAGAGGCTATTCAAGAAGCTGCAGAGACCCACATCATTTTGGTGTTGGAAGATACCAACCTATGCGCCATACATGCAAAGCGAGTGACAATACAGCCAAAAGATATGCAGCTTGCACGTCGATTGCGACGAGACTTCGATCATTAGCCGAAGTTACCCCTCTTTTTGTATTGCACACCCTTATCTTTGTAATGATTTGACTTTTCAATGACAATATGATCAACAGTTGTGTCTACTGTGTCTATTATCTTTGTAATGAAATGACTTTGTAATTTCAAGTTCTGTATGTAATTGCAGTCAATTTCAGTAAATTTGTGCTTTTTAAGTACGCTTGAGGGTAGATAAACCTATAAGGTGCATCTAAATGAATGATACAAAACCAATCCATTGCAATAAATTTGTGCTTTGTAGGTATCCTAGGGGATAGATTAGCCTACTAGGGGCAAAAAAAAGCCTGGCCACAAGGGCGCGCAAATGGCCCATCCAAAACTGATGGATGGGCCATTTGCGCGCCCTTGTGGCCAAGCTTTTTTTTGCCCCTTGTAGGCTTATCTACCCCCTAGGATACCTACAAAGCACAAATTTACTAAAACCTATTGGTTTTGCATCATTATTTTGCATGGATCCTTGTGGACACCCTTTTTTGGCCATTTCAAGCTTTGAATTCCCTATAGGATATAAAAATAAATAACATATTGTGAAACCAAGTGTCTATGCAACAGTAATTTGGATTTTTCAGATGTCCAATGTAATTGGACTTTTTGGTGCAGGGGTGTACTAGGTATAACTGAAGCAGGTGATAGTGTGCTGGAAACTTCATCTCATAATTGATTTCACCTTTTTTAGTGTCCTTGAGTGTGAACATATGCTGGAATTGCCATAAAAAAGGTGCATCTAAATGAGTGATGCAAAACCAATCCATTGCAATCAATTTGTGCTTTGTAGGTATCCTAGGGGGTAGATTAGCCTAATAGGGGTAAAAAAAAGCCTGGCCACAAGGGCGCGCAAATGGCGCATCCAAAACTGATGGATGGGCTATTTGCGCGCCCTTGTGGCCAGGCTTTTTTTTTTGCCCTTATAGGCTTATCTACCCCCAAGGGTACTTAAAAAGCACAAATTTACTGAAATTGACTGCAATTACATACAGAACTTGAAATTACAAAGTCACCAATCAAAATAAAATTCATATCACCAATTGAAACAATTTTGAAGATTGACAAATCACATTCAAAAGAATTTGCAATATAGAGAGACAATTTCAAATATTTTTTATTCCTTCCAAAACGGTGATTTTACATCATGTATCTGAGGAGTTCATAATTTTTTTGATCATTTCCTGGCGCCTATTTTGCGCGTAAGGCAACTATCCAGTCAAGAGGGACTGTGCTATGGCCTTTGGGTCAGTTGAGCCAATGGAAGCATGTATCCCTATCTGGGCAAGCACTTTACCACGAAAGCCAGTGCCAAACGCTGTGCATACAAGGGATCTACGCACTAGGAACACTTGATGCGTAGTTTGAGCAATGGTGCTCAAACACAAAAACTTGCTCAAAGCTTTTAACGACCAAGTCATAAAATGGGCTTGGGGAGTAAATTCATTATGGATAATGGCCACATCGCCAGGGGGGAGTTGTCCTAGGTAATGCGCAAGGGAAGCTTGAGGTCCAAAGCCCGTCCGCTTGCCACCCGTTGTCAAGAGTTTTTTGGAGCAAGGAATTGCGCATATGTACATACCCATGCATGGTGCATCAAATAAAGTATTGCCTATTTTCCAGAGCCAGGTGGTTACGTGGGGCCCACATGTGTACAGGTAGGACAACGTGTACATAGTGCATCGATTTTCATCGTTACCAGTACCAATGTGTTTTTTCTACAATAACGAGGAGTTGGTAGCGCGTAAAAATTCTCGAGGAAGCTATCCGCCGGCCGACGACATGAGGTAAGAAGGTGCGTCAGATGGCATTGAGTGGCGTCAGGACGCCGAACGGGGTCAATATTTCCACGTGGATGAATACGGACACAACGTGGGTGTTTTCTTGTGAGAGTTATGTAGAAAGTTCATCATGAGGACAACTTTTTGGGGCCACTTCACGTGGTTTTCGGATGCATTATTTGGAAAAACTGAGTGCTAGGTGTGCGGATGATGCAAAAAGGTGACAACTATGCACTGCGAGGTCAGGTTTTGGCCTGTTCGGGGTCTGTTTGAGGTCATCTAAACGGCCACGGGTGCCCAACTAATAAAGCTAAGTGTGGGAACTGAAAGAATATAGAGAAGACCAGAAAAAAGTGGAGAAGAGAAGAGGAACAGCCGCAGGTGTATTTTTGGGGTTTTTGGAGCTTGTTTTGGCTGTAAACTGCTCGTCCGAAGTCGGATTTGAGCACTTTGACATTGTAGTCTGGGGTTTTGGGCCGTTCCGGACACGATGGCGCTGTCCATTTTTCCAAATTCCTCACTCTTTTTCTGCTGTTTTTGCTGTGTAAGTTTCTCCTATGAGCGATGCTTGTGCTCCAATTTGTGATTGTATCTGGTATATTTTACCCATTTTGTGTGAGCTATTTGCCCCTTGGTGTTGGCCCAAGCTCATTTGTATCTAATTATCAGAAGTTCCCCTCTTTTGAGCTGAGTTTTTTGGGGGTGTGTGTGTGTGTGTGTGTGTGTATGTGTCTCTGCGTGGAGTGGGCAAGTAGTGAGGCGGTCCGGGGCGGGCAACAAGAGAGGCGACCTCTAAACACCCCTCAAGGCTTCCGTGCTGCTCAATTGGGGCTGGGGCAACCACAAGCACAACACAACAACAAACCCACAGCCAAACCAAAACAAGATAGGGGCACCACCTAGTTATGGTATGCGAACTAGGACGCAAGAGAGATTTTGGCACAACCAAGAAGATGCACCACACAACACACACAAGCAACCTCACACCAAGACACACATGAAATGGACCAGAGAGAGCTAGAGCAAAGGGAAGAGAGAGAGGGAAGGATCTTGCGTAATACCTTATTTGTGACTTGCAAATGGAGATGGTTCGTTATGATGCTATCGTAGAACTTGTACAAAACTCACTCAATGCTTAGTGATTGCTAATCATTGCCAAAACACACACACACTGTCTTAGGGTGTGGGAGACCTCTCACCACAATACCCTCTTACAATGGACACAAAACTGGCAATGAAAAACACACTAAAACACTTTCTAAAATCAAGATCAACCGATAAAACTCAAAATACACAAGTCACCTGGAATTCACCAAACCGTATTGCACAAATGGAAGGACGAAGATTTAAACGTCGAATCACGCCTTTGATGCACCAAACCTCAATTTATTGATGATGAAGGAGCATGTACAATAGTGGTTTTGAGATTTGTGGAACTCACTCTCTCTCACTTGTAATGTGTAGCTTGAAGGCTTCTCTCACACCAAGAGTGAAGCTCACAAGTGGTTGCTACACCTAAGTTTCTCCTCGCGCATAGAGTGTTGGGGTGCTATGTGAGATGTTGGAGGTTGTTTTACAAGAAGGAGAGGGGCCTATTTATAGGTTGGAGACCCCTCATTAAGATTATTGGAAATCCTAATTTACAAGCTAACAAATCAGGATTATGATTTTTTTGAATATCAAAACATTGCGGGCCTTCTTTGTCTGCTTGAGTCATGGGTGTGGGCTCAAAAGAGAGCATTATTGATGGTAGATAAGGTGAAAGTAAGTTTTAAGGAAGGGGAGAGAGAGAGAGAGAAAGAGAGAGAAATGTGTGTGTGTGTGTGTGTGTGTATGTAGAAGTGTGGAAAGAGGTGAGAGAAGACTATGGGCTACTTGTGAGAAAAGTGGGCAGACTGGGGTCCACTCAAAAAATCATATCTCACCGCTGGTAGCTCCAAAAATCATGAAAATATTTGAGGTGATTATTAAAAGCGTGGGCTACATTTTCTCTTTTGACCACCGCTCCAAATTCGGAGTGGAGATGGATATTAAGAATCCCACTAAAAGACCTGTTTTTTCTTCACAAAAAGTCTTCAGTGGCCCCCTCCTTTGTTGAATTTGTACAATGCATCCAAGAGTGAGCCCCTCCTTTGTCATATCATAATACAAAGCATCCAAGTTGCCCTTGACACATACATGGAGCAGGATTATTGGTGAATAAAGAAATATATACATGGTGGGACTAGTGTATGGACTATTCATGGACTTTAGCTCAATGAGCACATGGTGTTAGAATAATGAGTAAAAATAATAATAAAAATATGGAGGAGTTATGGATATGGAAAGATATTGGAATCATATGATATGGTCCCTCTTTGTATTATTTTGGGTGAAAGAGGAAAAGGTATGCAAGTAAATAATATAATAAACGTGACCAATGAGTAGAAATCAATTTTTTGTTTTCACGAGGGTGAGGGTGAAAATGTGGGAGTGATTTGTATAAAGGAAAAATATAAGGTTAGAGTATGTACATATTGGCAAAAAATATACTTATGGTGTAAGAGGATGAAAGAAGGCATACACAGGTTTAATAAAACACACACCTAAGTATAAATATTTAAACAAAATACCAGAATAATTATAAAAATCTCTATATTTAGGCCATATATATAATGCAATATTTACACACAAATGGGCCATAATATATTTTTTTTATTTTATTTTTTTGACTCAACTAGCTAAGTGACTAGCTAGCTGAGGATTTTAAGAAGATATGGGAAAAGCCCCCTAACTCACACACGCCTACTTACAGTGAAATGGTAGGGATAGCCATAGTGTTTGGGTGAATTTGGTAGGGTGGATTAACTTAGTATAGCAATTATGGAGAGCCGAAAAACGGCTATCATTAGCCCTCCCCCAGGATGATGGTATATTCATGTACCATCATAGAGCATCTTTTCCAAAGAGAGTGCTTTAGAGTCCTTGACGAGATCTTCATTGTTTGGACCCTCAGAATTTTGGCTGGAGTTACACTCATGCTTCATGTAACAATACTTACATGAGACAGCGGCCTTTGGACAGATCTTTGGTAGATCCTTTGGTAGAAGGCGACTCAAATAGGGCTTCAAGCGATACCCGTTTACCTTCCTGGAGTGCTCTTTACCATTCAAGTCCATAAGCTGATAGTAACTAGAATTGAAAGCCTTCTTGACTATGTATGGCCCTTGCCATCTAGTTTCAAACTTGGCATCAAAACGATTGTCAAGTCGATTGTCATACCTTAGCACAAGCTCTCCTTCCTTGATGCCTTTGTCCTTCAGTTTCTTGTCGTGCGTTTCTTTCGCTTGTGTGGCTTTCCTCTTGTAGCACTCGTATGCTGCTTCTCTTTTCCACTCAAGCTCCACTAACGTAAGAAGTCAATCCATCCATACCTCTTGATCATCTATTGCTCCTTTGCCATGAAGTCGCATTGTTGGAATGTTGAGCTCGATAGGCTGCAAAGCCTCTTGACCATAGACCAAGTGAAATGGTGTGAACTCCGTGGCTTCCCTATATGTGGTTCGATATGCCCACAAGGCACCATCCAAGAAGTCATCCCATAATTTTGTCTTGTTTTGCACTATCTTTCTAATGATTCCTGCAATGACACCATTAGCCTTCTCCACCAAACCATTTGATTGTGGGTAGTATGGTGTGCTATGACGATGTAGAATGTGAAGCTCTTCACAAACTTCTGTGAGCAAGCCCTTCCTAAACCCTGGACCATTATCAGAAACAATCTCCAAAGGTGTGCCAAATCTGCAACAAATGTGAGTGTACACAAACTTGCTAACTGTCCTCTCATTCACTCTTGCCACACTTTGAGCTTCCACCCACCTAGTCATATAGTCTACAGCCACTAGAATGTAGAGTTTACCATTTTTTGTCCTAGGCAGAGGACCCATAGCATCAATGCCCCACTTTTCAAAGGGTCCATTTGCAAGCACTATTTGCCTCGGGCCATGCACCAACCTTCTATTTCCATTTATCTGACAATTGTGACAGCTTTTACACCAATGTTGAACATCCACATGCAAGCTTGGCCAAACATACCCCGCAAGCAAAATCTTCTTCACAGTTGATTCTTGGAAAAAATGACCACCACATGCCTCTTCATGCAAACCTTTTAGAATGGCTGGAATTTCCTCGATAGTTGGTACTCTTCTGCACACTTGATCCTTCCCTTTTTGATAGAGGGAGCCTTCTAGGAAGAGATAGAAACTTGCCTTCTTCATGAGTCTCCTCTTCTGAGCCTTCGTGAAGTCTTGTGGAAACTCACCCTCCAAAATGTAGCCGATAATGGGAGCCAATGACTCCAATCCCTGGTATCTCGGTTGCTTGACAGCTGCTGCCACCATGATGACCTGCACTTCTCTCTCAACACATGTAACTGCTTGTTGTGCAAGTAAATCGGCATCTTCATTTTGTTTCCTCGGAATATGATATAGTTGCACTTCTTCAAACTGATTAAACATCCTACGAATGGCATGAACTTTTGTCCTTAAGCTTTCATTCTTGCATGCCCAAATGCCTAAAATCTGTTTAACAATGAGAAGTGCATCTCCTTTTACCATGAGACGTTTTATCCCTTGGCCAATGCACATCTTCAAACCATGAAGTAGTGTGTCGTATTCTGCTTCATTGTTGCTAGTTGAACCTGGTAGATTGACCTTCTCTTTCGTGACCACCTCTCCACTTGGGTTGAGCAACACTAGCCCTCCCCCTACTTTCCCTGTGGCTCGTCGAAAAGATCCATCAAAGAACAAGGTAAAAGCATTGGGAATACTTTTTGGTGGTGGCAATGGTAGGGTCTTTACTTGAGGCACCTTAATTTCCTTCTCATGTACCCTATAAGTGAGAATCCCTGCCAATTGTGCACGCACACTATCTTCTACCTTGAAAGAGTATTGGAACTCTTGCAACTCCATAATCCACTTTGAGATCCTAGTACTAAGATTCATTTGAGATGACACCCAAGGGAACAAATTTTCTGCAGTGAGAATTTCAAAAGGTTTTGGTAGTAGGTAGGATCTAAACTTTCTCACCGCAAACATGAGAGAAAGCATCATGAGTTCTGCTTCTGTGTAGTCTCTCTCCAAAGCATTCATGACCCTACTAGCAAAGTAGATGGGTCGCATCCTTGTACTGTGGGGATCTTGTTGTAGCAACACAGCACCAATTGTTTCCCTTCCAACACTAGAGCTAACAAAGAATGTGTACTCCCAACAAGGAGGCATGAGTGTTGGTAGCTCTGACAAAATGACTTTAATGTTACAAAAATACTCTTCAAGCTCATCAGACCATGCAAATTCTACTTGTTGTGTCAACTTTTGCAAAGGATGAAGCAACTCCGAGGCTAAGTGAATGAAGCGTGACATATACTTCACCTTCTGAATGAAAGAGATGACCTCCTTAAGACTCTTCGGTGATGGGAGCTCAATAAGAGCCTTTGCCTTTGAAGGATCCACCTCAATGCCTTTATAGGAAACCTTGTGACCGAGCAAGATCACTTCATCCTCACCTATGTGGCACTTGTCGGGGTTGAGTTGACCTCCCATGTCGTAGAGCTTCTTTAAACCTTCTTCTACCCTTTGTAGATGCAATGATTCTGAGCTATAAATGCAAAAATCATCAATGAACACCCTAATTGACTTTCCAAAGAATGCTTGAAACACCATGTTCATGAAATGTTGGAATGTTGCAGGAGCATTTGTCAGACCAAATGGCATGACTCTAAAAGCATAACAACCCCAAGGAGTGATAAAGGTTGTTTTCAATTGATCTTCCAATGCGATACCTATTTGAAAGTAGCCTGAGTAGCCATCACACACAGTGTACTTCTCATGACCAGCTACCTCATTTAGTATCTCATCCTGAAATGGGAGGGGAAAGTGATCTCTTTTTGTTGCCTCATTGAGTGGACGGTAATCCACACACACCCTCCACTTTCCGTTTTTCTTAGGAGTGACAACAACAGGAGAGACCCACTCTGAATTCTCCACTGGATAAATGAAACCTGCTGCTAGAAGCTTTCTTACCTCCTTGAGTAGAGCCTGCTCCTTTATAACTCCTAGCCTTCGTAGCTTCTGAGCTTTAGGTGTGGCCTCAGGCTTTAACTCAATCTTGTGTTGAACAACATCTACCCCACGCACGTCGGTGTAGTCTTTAGCGAAAAGCCTAGGAAACTTCCTTAGCACACATTTGAACTCCTCTCTTTCATCCTTTGTAAGTGTTGTTGATAGCATACCTTCCAGCATCCCTTCATCTTGAACACCTTCGTTCTCTTGAGGACCTACCTCCTCCAAGCCTTGACAAGAGGTCTCTTGGTTGCTTGGCTTAAACCTTACCCCCATGACTTCGATGGAAGACTCCTCTTCAGTAATGCTGCTGCTACTTTCTTCTTCTGAAGTGCTATCGATCCAACCTTCTTCCGTCTCAGTTTGAGATGATTCTTCATGGAGCTCCTCTTGGCGTTGCTCCTTCATGTCAAAGACAACCTTCTTATGATTGTCATTCCTGCAAATTAATTTCCCACTCTCCCAATCCTGCAAAGCTCGCATTTTCATTAGCCATGGTCTTCCTAGGATAAATGGATAACCACTTCCCTTGGTCGACATAACATAAAAATCCACTGCCTTCTTAATGCCAAAGGCCTCCACAAAAACATTTTTACAAATTCCTACGCACCTAGCCTTGCTATTGTTTGCCATTTTCACTTTGATTTCAGGTGTCTCATGGATGTGCATGCCTAGTCTTTGCATGAGTCCCTCTGTCATGATGCAAATTTGTGCACCCCCATCCACTAGACCTTTCCTAACCAATCTTCCTTTGATGTAACAGTCTAGCACCGGTGTAATGTCCTCATTCATTTCAGCTTGTGCAATTTTTACAACAGGCACACTCTCTTTTACCTTTCTCCTAGTGCTAACTGCCCTTGTTAAATCCCTCCTAACTTGTGGACATAATGCAAGAAATTGAGGCCATGAAATATCAGGACCCTTACCTCTCATGTCTTCCAACAAGTTGTACGGAGCCATACCATGTCCAAGAGGGAAGTCTTGGAGGTTGATACGACGTCGAGTCCTCTTGGTTTCCTTGGTTTCCTTTGCCTTCTTGCCTTGTCCATGGTCACTCTGTGATGTGACTCCTTCTTTCTCTTTACCTTTTCGTCAGCCACGCTTAATGCCATTGGCTTCCATGTCAACCTCATTTGAATTTGTCACCTCTACCACATGCACATTTGGATCTGGCAAAGGTGGAACTCCTTCTACCCCTTGTGGAGGTGGTCTTGGTCCATTTGGCCTTTGTAGAAGCCTTGGTTGTTGACCAGCTCCTTCTCCTGCATTCATCACTGGGTAATTCAAGTTAGGTCTCCCTGGCTCTCCACGGGGCCAAGGACAATTATACATCCCATGTCCAGACTCTCCGCAATTCTAACATTGCAAGACTCTCCTAGGTCGTGGGTCTC
This sequence comes from Adiantum capillus-veneris, assembly GCF_014529385.1. NCBI lineage: Eukaryota > Viridiplantae > Streptophyta > Polypodiopsida > Polypodiales > Pteridaceae > Adiantum > Adiantum capillus-veneris. The sequence continues at coordinate 112,168,417 of NC_140939.1, read as the reverse complement.
GCTCTTCAGACTTCTTTGCTTGTCCCTTTGGACCTACGGCTTGTGCAAGGTGAATTGACAGGCTGCTTAAGGATTCATTTAACTTCTCAATCACTTCAACCGTTACCTCAGGAAGCTCCTTAGATGTTGATGCTTGTGACTTACCTTTGGGTCTAAGACCTTCTATTGGAACCTCCCCCCTTAAGCACTTGAGTTTCCTATATTTCTCAGCAGCCCTAGTTTCAGCTGCATCAAAGGTAGCAGGTGCACCCGCCTCAACTTTTACCTTAAGGTCAGGAAAGAGTCCGGCTATGAACCTCTCCTTCTTTAGAAATTCTGCACCATCACCAGGGTTAGCAACATTTCGTATCCATAGAGCCCAAAGACGTAGGAACTCTTGCTTGTACAAGTAGTAGTCATCTAAGTCTTTTTGCTTATGAGAAACAATGTCTTGCCATAATTTCTGAGTGTTTTGGGGATCAAAGAAGCATTTCTTGAAACGATTCAAAACTTCCGTGTAATTCCCTTTAAATTCCTCAGGCAAAGAGTCAAACCAAGTGCTAGCATCTTTCCTAAGGACCACCTCAAACATTTCTACACGTTCTTGATCAGTTACTATCCTCTTGATACGGCAAGACATCTTGAAATTCGCTATAAATAATTCTGCATCCTCTCCAGGCTCTCCAAAGAAAAGAGGATATCCAGACATTTGGCGTTGGCTCTCCATTGAATTGATTTCAAAGTGACGCGTTTTTGTTTTTTCTTTCTTTAAAAGATTTACACAATAATATTTTCTAAATTGCAATCTATTCTACAACAAAATAAAAATATTCACATCAAATGACCTATGATAATCAATAAGAGGTAGAATGACAGGGTTTGGTGATGCGAGAATTTCTCCTACTCTTTGGGCACCAAACATGAATACCATACGTTGTTGAAAATGGATTTTTCTACTAATTGCAATGTTTATTCTAATGTGTGGAGTGAAATGGAAGGGGAAAACCTCTATTCCTGGGCCATTATCCATGGTCTATGCATGACCTAATACTCAACACAAAACAAAAATATAGACGTCCAAACTAAGGTCGTACCTAATCAGAGGCAAAATAAAAGGGTTTACTGAAGCGTTTATCTCGGCCAACCTAAGAGGACCTAAAATCCTACGAATTACTCGCTGAAATTGCAACTTAGTACTAACAATTATGTGTACCTTTTGCCTTGCAATGGGAATGAAAGGATCATACAAATTCTCGTGATTCATGCAACCTACTTGACTATGCTAAAGGTTGAACCTACACAAAAAGATACTCAAGCCTTTCCTCCGTGGGGGCACCAAAATTGAGGCGGTCCGGGGCGGGCAACAAGAGAGGCGACCTCTAAACACCCCTCAAGGCTTCCGTGCTGCTCAATTGGGGCTGGGGCAACCACAAGCACAACACAACAACAAACCCACAGCCAAACCAAAACAAGATAGGGGCACCACCTAGTTATGGTATGCGAACTAGGACGCAAGAGAGATTTTGGCACAACCAAGAAGATGCACCACACAACACACACAAGCAACCTCACACCAAGACACACATGAAATGGACCAGAGAGAGCTAGAGCAAAGGGAAGAGAGAGAGGGAAGGATCTTGCGTAATACCTTATTTGTGACTTGCAAATGGAGATGGTTCATTATGATGCTATCGTAGAACTTGTACAAAACTCACTCAATGCTTAGTGATTGCTAATCATTGCCAAAAAACACACACACTGTCTTAGGGTGTGGGAGACCTCTCACCACAATACCCTCTTACAATGGACACAAAACTGGCAATGAAAAACACACTAAAACACTTTCTAAAATCAAGATCAACCGATAAAACTCAAAATACACAAGTCACCTGGAATTCACCAAACCGTATTGCACAAATGGAAGGACGAAGATTTAAAAGTTGAATCACGCCTTTGATGCACCAAACCTCAATTTATTGATGATGAAGGAGCATGTACAATAGTGGTTTTGAGATTTGTGGAACTCACTCTCTCTCACTTGCAATGTGTAGCTTGAATGCTTCTCTCACACCAAGAGTGAAGCTCACAAGTGGTTGCTACACCTAAGTCTCTCCTCGCGCATAGAGTGTTGGGGTGCTATGTGAGATGTTGGAGGTTGTTTTACAAGAAGGAGAGGGGCCTATTTATAGGTTGGAGACCCCTCATTAAGATTATTGGAAATCCTAATTTACAAGCTAACAAATCAGGATTATGATTTTTTTGAATATCAAAACATTGCGGGCCTTCTTTGTCTGCTTGAGTCATGGGTGTGGGCTCAAAAGAGAGCATTATTGATGGTAGATAAGGTGAAAGTAAGTTTTAAGGAAGGGGAGAGAGAGAGAGAGAGAAAGAGAGAGAAATGTGTGTGTGTGTGTGTGTGTGTGTGTGTGTGTGTATGTAGAAGTGTGGAAAGAGGTGAGAGAAGACTATGGGCTACTTGTGAGAAAAGTGGGCAGACTGGGGTCCACTCAAAAAATCATATCTCACCGCTGGTAGCTCCAAAAATCATGAAAATATTTGAGGTGATTATTAAAAGCGTGGGCTACATTTTCTCTTTTGACCACCGCTCCAAATTCGGAGTGGAGATGGATATTAAGAATCCCACTAAAAGACCTGTTTTTTCTTCACAAAAAGTCTTCAGTGGCCCCCTCCTTTGTTGAATTTATACAATGCATCCAAGAGTGAGCCCCTCCTTTGTCATATCATAATACAAAGCATCCAAGTTGCCCTTGACACATGCATGGAGCAGGATTATTGGTGAATAAAGAAATATATACATGGTGGGACTAGTGTATGGACTATTCATGGACTTTAGCTCAATGAGCACATGGTGTTAGAATAATGAGTAAAAATAATAATAAAAATATGGAGTAGTTATGGATATGGAAAGATATTGGAATCATATGATATGGTCCCTCTTTGAATTATTTTGGGTGAAAGAGGAAAAGGTATGCAAGTAAATAATATAATAAACGTGACCAATGAGTAGAAATCAATTTTTTGTTTTCACGAGGGTGAGGGTGAAAATGTGGGAGTGATTTGTATAAAGAAAAAATATAAGGTTAGAGTATGTACATATTGGCAAAAAATATACTTATGGTGTAAGAGGATGAAAGAAGGCATACACAGGTTTAATAAAACACACACCTAAGTATAAATATTTAAATAAAATACCAGAATAATTATAAAAATCTCTATATTTAGGCCATATATATAATGCAATATTTACACATAAATGGGCCATAATATATATTTTTTATTTTTTTAATTTTATTTTTTTGACTCAACTAGCTAAGTGACTAGCTAGCTGAGGATTTTAAGAAGATATGGGAAAAGCCCCCTAACTCACACACGCCTACTTACAGTGAAATGGTAGGGATAGCCATAGTGTTTGGGTGAATTTGGTAGGGTGGATTAACTTAGTATAGCAATTATGGAGAGCCGAAAAACGGCTATCAGTAGATAGTCTCTCTCCTCTCACTCCATAGGTGTGTTCCCTGTTTTGGCCAGGTGTGTTGTGTAAGCCGAGTGGTGCCCCATAATGTGTGTGTGTATCATTCCAAGAGTGTGTGTCGGGTCGTTATAGAGGCGTTGTGTGTGTTTTCATCCCGCTCACACCGTCCTTGCAGCAAAATCATCAACCTCTACAACATCCTGTCATAAACCGATGAAGGTTGAGAAAAAAGACAATGAAGGATAAAATAGTAACATGAAAATAAGCATACAGTTTACCTCCTACTCCTTGTCTTCCTCCTCCCTGTTGCCCTTTGCATCCAAGTCAATGCTCCCATGCACCACAGATACGAGCTTTGGATCATCAGATGGGAGTTTGCATAATGGCATAGGCATCCGAGCTGCCTCAACCTTGGCTTGCGTGGCTTGGAAATCTATATCGGCCACGTGCAACTGCTCTGCTTCCAGGACCTCCGCACATACAACTGCAATAGTGTCAGCAATAGAGACCCCATCTCGCAAGAGCTTGCTTTCTAGGGCATCTGGCGTATTGTCTAAGGGACATTTGCTGATGTTGCATAGCACGCTCAAGCATTCATCCATGCGCAGGCCAACTGCTTTCTCCAAATCATGCAGGAACACATACTCCTCCCCGTCCACTAACACTGAGGAGAAGCGGCTTATTTCTACCTCTGGGATAGCCACATCCGTCAGTGGTAGTGGCACTAGAGTGTCACTAGGGCCAGCCGCAACTTTGGATTTCTCAACCACTTCTTCAAGACCCCTAGGGTACTCAAGCCGGTGTGCTTTTCCTTCCGCTGCAGGGTTCATGGGTATAACTTGCTGCTCCTTGTGGTAAGCGGAGCTCCTCCAGATCAGGTTCCTCGCTCACCAAGAAGATAAGTGTTGCGAGCCAAGAAAGGTACTCCACCCCCACCTTGCGCTTCTTGAGCGTTGACACCCCAGGGGCTTGCTCGTCCAAGTAATGGCCTGCATCGGTTGCAATTTCTTGGAATCGTTGCAACCGCTTGGAGAATGGGCGATCACCTTTGTGTATATAGCGTAAAAGATCGCAAGGCACCCAGATCCCTGCATGTGGGGAGATAGATACATAATATTTTATGATGTGCTCATCCATGAACGCAAAAATCTCCTCAAATGCATCCATGTGAAGGGCAACTATGGCGTCAAGGTCAGGGAGATGAGTAAAAAAGGTGTGGAGGTCCAACTTCCCTTTGTATTTGGTGTCCTCGAGGAAGAGGATGAAGCGTGGCAAAGGGGTGGATGTGGGTGCAGATGCAGAGGCTGTGGCAGCATCCATGTCTGGCATGGGGTGTAGATAGAGAGCGGAGGAGCTCAAGAGTTGCAAAAGTGAAAATAGTGAATGAGTTAGGTGGCCACCCTTTTATAATGGACCAAAAAAAGGCACTTTCACCAAAAAATGATTTCTCATCCCAATGCAAAAAATTATATTCAAAGGCATGATTTGCCGAAGCAAATCATGTTGATTACAGCGGGGATCAATATGAAAATTGCAAGAGTTACAAAGTTATAAGATCGATAGCATAGTTCCATCTATCCCCCAGTCCTCCTCGACCTTCAATTTGTCTTCCATTCTCTTCCCAATCTGCGGACATTCATTACAATAAGCATCCAATGATCGACAAACCTTGATGTATTGAAAATGTGGTGGAAGGATTCTCACCTTGTGACCTTGTAAACAAAATTGTGCTTGTTGAAGGGCCTCAAAACCCATAATAACCAAATGTTCTCGAAAATTACTGAGAGTCCAATGCTTGTTCACTTGGACTGCCTCCAAAGCATCGTTGGGCATCTTCACTGCAATGTCAAAGCTTGCAATAGCGCCGTCTACACTCTGTAAGGGAGTCCACACTCCAAGCTTGCACATCCAACGATCATAGTGAAATCGTATGTACAAGGAGGTGCGGGATTTCAAATAGCGCATTCCAATACCTGAAGCTCCAACCTTACAATGGTACTGGTCCCCGTTGTGCATACCCTCCACAAAACCCCAGTCCTCTTCTAAAAGCCTTCCTAATTCCTCGTAATGCGCATCTTTACATACAAGCATTGTGGTAGTCTCCACAAATCCAAACTCTTTAAAAATGTGCACAAAACAATGAATAGGCAAACACCAACTCAAGCCCAGAGACCTAGAAGCTTTAGAGTATTTCAAAGAGTTTTGGACATCCATTATCATCTTTTGCTTGAAAGATGCTACCGACCACAAATCTGGGACCGGCCACTCCATACTTAATATGGAAGTTACTTTGATGGGTTCAAGCGTTCCAAACGCTTGTGTAGAAGTAGGGACAATATAGGAGTGAGAATAGAAGAAAATCCTTCTTTGAACCAGTTTGGTTGGGCAAAGATGTGGGAACATTATTGCTCCAATATCCGCATGTATAGCATTGAATGTGCTGGAGAGACTAGGTAGTGGCTGCTCCTCCACCAACGTGGATGGAAATATGACTATAAATGCATGACAAATGTTAAGTATGAATCCATAATAACATGACACTGTGATTTCACACTAGCTTTGTATTCTCAAAACATGTACTTACAATGTGTTGGAAATCGAGGTGGTTGTTGCAAGTGCATGGCTGACATTGAGAAAACATGTTGCACAATGGCTACGGTCCCCTTGTCTTTGCTGTTCTTGAAGCCAAGGAGCTTTCCTTTCCAATGAAGATCCAAGTTTGCACGATTCCGCACACGATGAGGGCCAATAGCAGATGGTTGCATGTATACCCCAGCACCTTTGGTGAACTCTTGTGGCACCCACTCATCATCTACACCTCTAGTATTGTGGCATGCAACTGCTGTGACCTCATCCTTTGGCCGCCTTTGCGAAGTAGAGTTGGCCATGGTTGAGCAAAGAAAACTAGGAGGAGGAGAAGGACCTTGCTTGTTGCTACAATGTAGGTGGGATAAAGTGATATGAAAAGGTGGTTAACCCTTGTGGCAATGGGAGGAGAAGGTGGATAACCCTTGCTTGGTGTGGCAATGAAAGGTGGTAGGGGAGGAGAGAGGAGCTTCCTTGCTGCAGCAATGGAGATGGTGTAGAGAGAGAGATTGTTGGAGTAGAGGATGAGTGTGATGGTTGCAACCAAGGAGGGGTTGGAAAAGGGGTTCTAGAGAGAGAAAATCAATTTTTGCCTAATAACTACTTTTGGGGGAGCTTGGATAGCAAAAAAAGATTTTTCAAAAGTTTTTTTAAAATTTTGAATTTTACGGTTTTTGGATGCACGTTTTGACTTTTTGAGATCAAAAAATGCTTTTTTGACCATAAAATAGTTTTAGGAGAGTTTTCAAAAGATGAAATTTGAGTTTTGAAAATTTTGAAAATTTTCAAATTTTTGGATTTTTTTCAAAACCGGATAAAAAAGGAGGGAAGTTGGAGGTTCCATGTGGCCCACCTACCCCCCCCCCCCCCCCCCCCCACCCCCACCTTCTCACTAGGTAAGAGCCCATTTAAGAAGTGTAAGACTACTTTGTCCCCCTACATTTTTGAGGGCATAGAGTGTGTCCACCACCCTCTTCTCATTGGCTGGCCTCTAATTAACCTTAATCCCAAAGGGCCCCTAGAGGGTTCATATTTTTCCTAATGACACAAAGCTCTTCAATGTAGTCTTAGCTACTTAGGAGTGTTCTTTGCCAAGTCCGTGGTCTCACCCTTTCAAATGACTTCTCACCTCCAAAAAAACACTTGTAAATTCCCTACCCTCTTTCTTTCAATAAGCTAGTGTAACTAGAACCCATGTAAATTCCCCATTCCTTTACTCTCTCTCTCTCTCTCTCTCACACACACACACATTAGACCTGTAAATTCGGCATATACACACCTAGCCACAGACAAGGGTGATCCATGATCACATGGACCTTGTTTTAGTTTAATAAAAGTTTGGAAAGTCCCACTATCTTTCCCTATATAAGGAGGGGTCAGGATACATCACCTATATCAGTACCAGCAAGGGCCAGCATATGTCACCTATGTCACTTAGAACCAAATACAGAGCTCCACTACACATGTCATTGACCGACATACTATGAGATACGTGGCTGCTTCTAGTGTCTATTCAGAGAGGGTTTCAGACCATTTTCTAGAGTCATGAAATATGAGGAACACATATATCTGGGATTTTTCCTGCTAGAGCTGCACCGCTGACTTACGGAGAGCTTGCTGAGGACATTAGGGGTGAGACAGTCTCAGAGATGAATCACAGATTTCTTAACACTAGCCAGGGGATCACGAGAGGAGGAATCATCACAACACATCAGAGCCCACCCACACTAGGGTATGTTAATTGACCGAGACATTGAGCTAGGCAGATCCTGACTCCCATGACGTCAAGGGGTCTCCCACCATTGACGAAGGCTACAACGGAAGATACAGATCACTCTAGTTCATATGCAAGACGCCCAACAGAGTACTGACCATGGAGGAGGTTGATGAGATTCAACAACGATCGATACGAGATTTCATTGAGCCCACCAAACCCCCTGCCCCCCTCCCCTCTATGTCGTTCATTTCTGAATCAACTTCAGATTCATTCCCCTTAGTTTTTTAGTTTTAGTGTTCTCTCTTTGTACTTTCCGTACTCATACATGATATCAGATTTCACCAATTGTAACTTTTTGGTCTCATAGGTCTTTTGGCTTTCGAAGATGTTTAATATAACATTTCATTTCATCTTTCTCTCTCTCAAGTAAAAGAGAGAGAGAGAGAGAGAGAGAGAGAGAGAGAGAGAGATTCCTCCTAAAGCTCTCCACAAGGGAGCTTTTTTTATTTTTGCTACTACAAGTAAAAATCAAGAAAAAAGCTCCCTCAAAAAGCTCTCTCCATACCTCTACTCAATCTTCATGATGTAGGTGATCCTCTTGATGTCACTCTTTACCAAATTGATGTCGAACGCCCTATTTATGTATGCAATACGAGGCCTGATATTTAGTTCTCAGTCTCACATGTCAACAAATTTATCTATAGCCCAAGGTCTAATAATTGGCAGGTTGTCAATATAATTTTTGCTGCTTGAGTGTCACTTTGCATCTTAGCTTGTTATATCCCAAGGGAGGATCGTTGCCGCTAGATTTACATGCTTTTCCAGGAGAGAGAGAGAGAGAGAGAGAGAGAGATTCCTCCTAAAGCTCTCACAAGGGAGCTTTTTTTTATTTTTGCTACTACAAGTAAAAATCAGAAAAAAGCTCCCTCAAAAAGCTCTCTCTCCATACCTCTACTCAATCTTCATGATGTAGGTGATCCTCTTGATGTCACTCTTTACCAAATTGATGTCGAACGCCCTATTTATGTATGCAATACGAGGCCTGATATTTAGTTCTCAGTCTCACATGTCAACAAATTTATCTATAGCCCAAGGTCTAATAATTGGCAGGTTGTCAATATAATTTTTGTGCTTGAGTGTCACTTTGCATCTTAGCTTGTTATATCCCAAGGGAGGATCGTTGCCGCTAGATTTACATGCTTTTCCAAACTCAAATTGGGCAAGTTGTTATGACATGCGAGTATCCACGAGTGGTTTTTGTTTCATGCAACTTGGGAGTTCATGCATACCATGGTTGAGTAAGAAGCAACCTATTGTGACCACTTCCATTTGTGATGTTGAGTATAGGGTAGTCTTTATAGCTATGGTTGATGTGTGTGGCTCAAATGCCTTATGGATGATTTGGGTAATGGACAAGACACTACCAACATCATCTACACTGACAATCAGAGCACGATGGTAGTTCTGAGGAACCAAGTTTTTCATACTCGCACAAAGCACATTGAGGTGCATTATCAAATATTTGGGCTTACCCCCCCTTGTGAATTAATCATGCACTCAATGCATATGGCACTTCCTATACATTATGTGCTAGCTCTTGTTCACCGCATCACTCCTAGGGGGGATTGTTACCATATACATGTAGTAGTGATGTGTGTGAACACACTTAGGCTTGTCGGGGCATTTTTTCCCTCCTTGGGAGGTTTTCTCTCCCGTGCATTGTATATACACCCATCACTCTAGGGTTGACTCATCTTTTCATTGTGCACTAAGAAATACTACTCTCTATTGTGTGTCTTCATCTTCTTTATCTTCTCCAAGCTGTGTGTGTTTCCCTACAACCCTATTTCCAACAATGGGACACATTTAACACTACCTGTAGTAACTCCGCTCTTGGCGATGGGATTGTTTTCAATGATCTAACTAGTACTTCCCTCCCGGAAGAGATTAGACATTCAACACATTTTAAATGAAAAAATGAAGAATAAAATTGTAGGAAATGAAAAGCCTTCTGACAATGGAAAGTCAAAAGAATTTCTACTTTCTATATATAAAGAGGTGGTCTTTTGTGCATGGTTAGAATTTTAAAGTTTTCATATACTTCTTTCTCTTCTTCAGTAGTGTTTTCCTCTGTGTGTGTGTGTGTGTGTGTGTGTGTGTGTTAAATGCTCATTACAAGTTTAGTGAGATTATAGAAGAAAACCCAGTATAGCAGTCCAAGCTTTTACACAGACATGCTACCTAGAAAGATTACAAAACATAAGAACTTTATGCAACCAACCTACCACCATCATGGACTAGAGAACACTAGTAGAGCAAAATACTATCTCAAGCATGGGTGCCACCATAAAAAATCCCTCTCACAGAGCCAAATGTACATATAGTAGGAAACCAAAAACTCATATACATATATAAAGTAACAAAACCTGGTAGCCACAGAATCAACTGGATGAGCAAAAAGCCCCACAAAAGGTAGCCGATCTGAGTAGTAGCAGGAACCATCTTCAAAAAACAACCCAGGCTTTGCCACCAACCACCAACATTAGTGGGAAGCACAACAACTGACATACTTTGAGAATCCATGACTTCCATGGTATATACAAGAACCGCAAGTTTCGATGTAGCTACCATTGGACGTCTGGACCAGGGAGCACTTCATTCTAGCGGACTAGTGGAGTGCCCTCCACTACCTACAAAATGAAGATGCGATCAACAAGGAGAAATCTTGGGGGGGTCACTATATATAAAACTTATATATCTCAAAGATATCGTGTGCGTTCAAGGACTACTCATTAGCTGTGAATTTTCTAGCAATAAAATCCATCCCTTTCCTATTTAATTTGTATTTTTTTTTTCAAGATCATTTTTTCAACGCCCTTCTATATGTGATAATATGAAAAAGTATAGAATCAAATAATCCCTATGGGCGTCTTGAGTAGTCCTCACCAGCGTGCCTTTATGGGTAAAGTGCAACTGGCTTCTTTCTTCCGCAGTGCAGGGTTCTTGGAGTTCACCATGTAAGCATCAAGCCTCTAGCTATGAAATAGAAGAGAGAGAGGATCTAAAACGGTGCGAAAGACAACACTAGATACCCAAACAAATAATAAACTACTCAATTTGAAAGAAATCTATACACGATACGATAAAGTCGATCCTAGATAATCAACATGGAATATACAATGTCCTCGATAAGGCATCAACACGACCTTTCACACACTACATCACAATAAAACCCTTTTACATGGTTTCTTATTGATCATAAACTTAGTCCATTCTTGATGTTTGTTGAAGCCTTCATTAACGGCACACTTAGGTCCAAAACCCATAGCATGATTATGTTTGGCACGTGCCAACATGCCAAAAAAGAGTCTTGGGTTGCCTTTCTTGACATCGGGTGATCAAAATGTGTTTTTGGTCCCAAAATGCCATTTACAGCACAATCTTTCCCTTCTCCTCTCTCTTCAAAAGCAGAACATAGCCTCGCTCCTCTCTCATGCATCAAAATCAGTTCCTTTTTAGATTTTCACCACTTCCTTCTCAAAGAGTGTCCACGTGGCCTCAAGCTACCAGGTCCTTTGCATGCTTCAAGAGACTGCCCATCCACTAAAGACCACAACCAAGGCTAAAGTCTTTCATGATTCTTCCACACTCCTAGCTCCATAAACACACGTACTGGTAAGTAGAATAATTACTAGACTGGGTACAAATCTACATTGCAACTTCAGTCAATCATGACTTTCCGTCACGAACTCGAAATGACAAGTTACAAAGTACATCTTGGAAAGTGCAATCAAACTTCCACCTAAAATTTTGACATTCCAAACCATATAAACCACCAAGAGAACAAACATCGACCTTCCTAAATTGCGTAGAGTATCCAATTTGCATAGACATTGGTACTTAATTTGCATCCATGGTCTTCCACAAATACCACCATCATGTTCAAATGAGCTTGCATTTCCTAGCTTTGCGGCTTTCTAGTGCCAACACAATTAAGTGTACCAACATCGTCTTTGAACAATAGTGGCAATAGTCAATGTGGCCACATTATCTACTCATATGAACACACTTCAATGTGGCAATAGTCAATGGGTCCACATTATCTACTCATTTATATCATATAAGTAAGTAAAACACGCAACACCACACACACCACACATGTATGTGCCATATACGTTTCTTAGGGGAGGGTATGTCTAGCAACATCATTTTTTGCCTACAAAGGGTAAAGGCCATAGAAATGCTTCTCTTTTTCTCTTATAGTTGAAAATACAAATTTTTAGAAGAACATCAATTTTTGAAAAACAAATGATTGGTTGAATGAAATAGTAGTGGCTCATTAGAGAGAGAGGTGTGTAAAGGCAATTATAAAAATCTTACTATCGCTAGAAAATTATGCATGTGGCAAACCCTAAGGTTGGCGAGTGTTTTGCGTGGCTGAGTTGTATCTTGCAATCCTAGCCCCTGCACGGTCGGATACATCATGATGGTGAGGAGAGCAGAAAATAATGCTCTCCTCCTTCCCTCTCTATCCCTCTTTCCTCCTTTCCTGCAGTGCCCTCCTTCCGCATGCTGCTTGGACTTCCGCCAGGTCATGGATCTCCATCTCCACGGACTAACAACGCCGTCCCTTGGACACCCAGCCATACCACGGCCTCTGTGCCGCCCCCCCGCATTGGCCATTGGCCGTTGCTGGAGGCAGGACTACGTGGCCTCGGACTCCTGCATGCGGATCTCTAAAGCTGCGATGTAAAGTTCTTGCTTGAGATGGACGAAAAATTCAGTATATTTGAGCCCTTAAACTTCAACTTCAAGCTCATGTGGTGTATTTTGCTACCTAATGTGTGTGTGTGTGTGTGTGTGTGTGTGAGAGAGAGAGAGAGAAGAGAGAGAGAGAGAGAGAGAGAGATGATCACAAAGCAACTACTCCCCGAGAACTCTAACATAGATTCCACACAAAATCATGTATTTCCAAAACCAGTATAGAATGTTTGAAGCAGAGCTGGTTTAATTTCTTTATTATTATACCCAAATAAGTATCCATGTTTGTGGACTTTAAATAGTATTTTTTTAGATTGAACAAGCATAATGTAGCCCACAAATTCATTCACACCGAACAGCAAGCCTCACAATTCTCATGTAGGAAAACAGAGTCTTTAATTTCAATGTTTTTCATACAATGCATAACATCATGAGCTTCTGCTCGAGAGGCACCAGATACCTAGCTAGGTACGATTGGGGGCAGGGGACCACCCACCCCCCCCACCGGGCCGGCGGTCTCCTACCCCCAATTGTATGTAGCTAGGTATGCGATGCCTCCCTTACAAAAGCTCATAATGTTGGGGTAAGTCACAATGTGGGAATTATTGTGAGAATTTGTTCAAAACATCTTGTGCTGCAAGAAGAGGGCAGCCCAGGCAGAAAATTCTCCTTCTTCTACCTTAAAATGATGCAAGATGTGCCTTACATAAAGGTTTCTAAAGTTCTTGTGCGTTAAGAATTTTTATAAATGCATGCCACGTGTTATCCAAGTGTTACCTAGAAGGACAGAGTAAGTCACCACATTGGCTAAATAATGGCCTGCTTGCCATCATGTCGAAGCAGCATAAGCCACATGATTGCCAACAAAAGTGACCGGCTGCCATGGGTTGATCAAAATAGTCAATGCGCGTTTCACGTGCCCTACTCGAACTGGAGAGCCGGAGTGACCCGGGACTAGAAAAATATATTGTCCCTAACCGGAAAAAACAAAGATCAAACTTGAAATTCTCACGGTATTTAGGTCAAAATTTGAAGCTTTTGTCAATAATTACACTAAAACTTGTATAAATTTTCTTAAAGGAAAGCTCAAAATCTAACTGGACTTTTACAATTTCAGCTAGTTAAAATAAATTGGGACCCGTTTTTTTTCTAACACCGCCAGTGGAGACCTTCCACTCGTGGGGTGCATGCTCTACCGCTGTGCTACATGCATGCGCTTTTAAGAATCATACCATGCATCAATCTGCTACTCTCTCAAAATTGTCATGACTGGCTATGCTAAGAAGCTAGCGAACCAATATTTAACCATTGCCATCACCGATGATTTTGACTATTATATGATTGGAAACATGTATATAAGCACTAGTTTGGGATACAGAATACCACCATCTTTTCCTTGAAGCTACCACAAATAATCATTTATGGAGTAGGAGCACTAGCAACATGCAAGTCCTACAAATAGGTTCATGTGGTACGATTTGGTTGCTCGCTAGCTCTTAGGTTGATCGTGTAGTCATAAGTTTTAGAGGAGATGTATCCTACACATCTCGAAGTCTAGGCTTGTTCAGCCTTGAAAAAGCTCACGTAACCACATAAGCTAACGAATGAAGCCGAGGGCAGCATCATTCCATAAAATTAGAAAAAAATCCATGGCTCGATAGCCTTTGCATCTACCACGTACACAATGCCCACCTCCCCCTAACATCCACCCCTCCCACGTATCTAGTGTGTCAGGTGCAACGGTGACCAGAGCGAGACTTTTCACTTCCACAAATCTTTACTTCTTTCCTTGCTTGAATGTGTGCCACTTAGCACAAATGATGGTTCCTTTTAGAGAGAGAATGAGAGAGAGGTAGAAATGTGGAGAAGAGAGAGAGAGAGACCCCACGGGGTCCCAACCAACACTCTCAAAGGCCCCCCACACCATTGCCAATGTGGTGTTTGTTTATTATTGGGTAAATTCGATGTGCACACATGCAATACCTTAATGAAAACTCTACTCACTCAAATTAAAAGTGTTGTTGCAGTAACTCTTCAAAATGAAACACCTCTGGGGCTGATTTGATGCACCTTTGGATTCGTTTCAACCATGAGGAGTTGCTAATAGCCACGAAGGGGTAGATCAAGGGCTGATTTTCACTCTTGATGTAGAAAGGCTTCAAGGGCTAAAGACTGGCTGCAAAAATGTAGATTTGGCCGCTGCAAAAACGCAATAGATCTTTTGCATTATACAAAATAAAAAATGAAGGTGGCGATGGAGCCAATAACGGACAACAATTGAAGCACTCAAGGGAATGGCTAAGAAGAGGCTCAATGGAGTGTCCGGGCTGCAACAAGGAAGCTAGCATTAGCAAGCAAGATGCTTTTTTGATTAGGAGGATATGCCAAAACCTAAAAACATTGGAGGCTACTGGCTAAGACATCAAGGCCTTTCTGGTGATAAAGAATTAAAATGCCAAGCTTGACCTGCAAATGAAAATGCTGGGACTAGGGTAAAGGGGCCAATAAAAAACCAGCCCCCAAAGAAAGGACAATGACACCCTCAATAATAAGACAAAGCTGAACCAACTATATATGTGCAATTCAAAAGAATGCTCAACGTTCATCTTTTTTGAAATGCAACCTTTTCACTAGGCAATGGGTGACTTTAACCCTTGTTGGCACCCATGTCTTTCTTTTGGGGTTGGTGTGTCTTCTTTTTCACACCCATTTTTGTTAGACAGGAATGCATAAATGGATTTATAACTTTCGGCTCCGATCATCAAAAAAGTTGAGATCAATTTTTTCGTAAAGATCTCGACGAAGCGAATCAAATGAGCTATTGACTGGTTATAATTGAGCTTGGAGATCGGAGATCTAGGCTCCCTCTCTTAGGTGGCTTAAGTTGGGGGTTTTACCCTAGATTCTAGTGCTAGTTGAATATGTCCCAAAACAGTGGTTGATATGTTTGGCAAATATTTCTTATGAACGTTTTAGGACTTAGGTAGGGAAAACTTGGAAGACAAAGATATAACAATAAATCATTTGACATGATTTATTAATAACCTTTTCTAGGCTAAGTTTCTAGGTGAAACCATTGCATATCTCTCTGTTCGAGTTGACGAGTTGACGCGGGAAATGGCTCATTGATTCCTCTAATCTTAAACTACATGCATATCATGCTAGATGTCCAGCATAGTGTACCAACATCTATCAAAATACTTGTACAAACCATTTATGCAAGAGAATTCCAAAATTGGGAATCATAATATAATGGACTAGTCCGAACATATAGGTCCTGTGAAGAGGCTCACAAAATTACCAATACTAAACCTCCTAGGATTCTACACACTCCTATTTAGGAATATGCGCGGAAATGGCTCTAGAGCTGGAGATCGATGAATCATGTCCTTGTGGCACACAAATCCATGTGCAGGTGACATTCCCTCGTGCTTAAGGTAAGGTATGAGTATCAAACTACATGAATGCCATAAGATTATCTTAAATGAATGGCCTTCTAGATGATGCCCTCCACGGATACTTTTCATAGAGAGGCTTCCCCAACTGATGTGGAAATGTCCAAAAGATTGGAATAGTGATGGTACGTCTACTCGCAAATACTAGACTATCTCCTAGATCAACGATTTTCTTGTTGGTTATTGGCCAACCTCTCTTGTCCCAACTTAGATGGAGAGGCGCACCATAACTATAACCCCCAGTCTACAATGTTTGCATTTTCGACACTCAAGGACCAAGGCCCTATATGCAAGGGTGGAAACTGCAGTTCCCTGAGTGAGAGAAACGTCCTTGGGCAAAATGCTTATCTTTAAAAGGGGTAGAAATGAATTCGACCTTGAATCCCTAGGGCATGTTCAACCTTTAGAAAGCTATGTGGCCTTTGGCATTTGGAATCTGTGCACCACCTACTGGACTTTTTCAAGCCTCACGCAGTATCAGCACCCAACCCTTACTTCGCCCCCTCTCCAACTTTCATGAATCAAACAAAGCAAGAATCTACTCTACTTATGCTCGTTTTCTTGAATTAAATTCAGTTGGTACCCCCCTACACATCATGGGTTTATTAATACGGTCTCTCATGCTTGTTAATGGAGTGTAGAAATTCTATGTTGATATGTCGCTACTACTTAACATTATGAAAGGTCTTGAATTTCGTGAGTGACCCCAATTTGTGTAGAATGCAAAAATAGAAGGTTTGGCATTGAATGCAAAACTTTTGAAAACCATTTGCAAACATTTATCATTCATGAGCTACATAATGAAGCTTATAGCTGAAAATAGCACCCATGTGAAAAATTAGAAGTAAAGGATACCCATATGAGTGAAGTTTTTTCAAACGTGGGTACAACATATCCCAAAACATGACATCATTGCCAAACAGAACATGTTTGAACTTACTACAACTCCCATAGACAAATGCTCAAGCCAACTCTATTTTTGTTCTTGCAATAGCTCTAACTTTTTAAAACACTGAATTCCTACTCGTCATTTTTTTTTTCTCAAACATTATATTTCACGTATAGTTGGACATTTGTCATCATCCCATAATGGCTCTCAAGGATTAGTCCAAGGAGGGATGCCTTTGATTTTATGAATGATGTGGTATTGATAATGTGAAGTGCTTACTAGGAGATGGCTACATATAAAGAATTTCAAACTTTGAGCTAATGTAGTGTACTTCAAGCCATACATGCCAAAGATGCAAGATGCAATGCAAACATAATTGGCTCTCAATCATGCTAGAAGGTGGTATGGTTTCATTTTCACTTACAAAACACATGCAAAATTAATGTAATTGGCTTTATATTCCTAGAAAACTACAATTGCAATGGTCTCAAAGTTGTTCTTGACTTGATTGTGCTAGTAATTAGGATGTCCAATGGTATACTAAGTGCTTTAAAGTCATTAGCCAATACCATATTATTAGAGAGATTGAGACCTTAGAGCCAATTTGGGAATCACCAATGTCTTGAAGATTTGTCCATATGAAAAAATCTCAAACTGTTTTTTAAGACCAAATCCTTCCACAAAGTAGTACTTGAAAATATATTTTAAGCTATGTTCTCAAAACTCTGGCTAATATTTGACCATGTGGTCAAATCTTAAGCTCTTCTTGGAAGTGGGAATTGGAAAATTTCTAAAGTTACTAATATGGTGTTGGCCTGAGAAAGGTGGATGCGATAAAAGGAAGCAAGACAATCTTATCATTGTTGTCAATCCAACAAAAAAGGTGGGTGGAATGAAAGGAAGGAAGCAAGACAGTCTCGTCATTGTTGTTGAGAGTGTGGGCAAAAGGAAGGAATTTTGTGGAGGCACTTAAGGCCATTGTATAGTTATGTTGACTTTCAAGGCAATAATGGAATAAGATGCCACACCCACACTAAGTACACAAAACCATGACCATGTTAAGGATTTTCTTATCCATGCATTGAAACATATCTCCAATGCAAAATTCTCTTAGAAACATGGTAGTGTAGATATTCTAAATTAGCTAAATCTAGAAAACCAGAGGAAACATGGCCTCAATTCTGTTGGGGTGTAGGCCAGGTGGCCGTGGGAAACCGCCCCTGTTTATACTTTCCCCTAAATGAATATAGGGAGAGAAAGGGAGAGGGTTGACCACACTCTCACTTTCCTCTCCACTATCCCCAACTCCCTGTTGTGTACTGTGATTCATCCCCTTCCCCTTCTCCTTCCCTCTCTTGCACACACCCTGTACACGCGCTATACGCGCACAACAATTGGTATCAGAGCTAAGGGAGCTCGTTGGCATCCCCGGCTACACTTCACGTGTGCAACAAACCCAAGTCGAGGAGGAAATCAAGAGAGCTTGGAAGCTCAATAAGCAGAAAATTGGGCAGAGAGCTTTGCACAGATTGAGAGCTTGAAAAATCTTGGAACTTGGGAACTTGAGCAGGTACTGAGTCGAGCAAGGGGTGGGAGCAAGCTTTTGGTAAAGCTTGATGCAAGAAAATCAAGAAAAGGAAAAACAGGAGGTCGGTACAGAGGGAACATTTAAGTAGCTCAACTAGGCAACAGGGCCAAGTAAGGTAGAGCTCAAAGGCATTCCATTGCAGGATAATGGAGCCAATGAAACCTTGGCTGCAATCAAATTGGGCGGAGAGAGAGCCGTGAGCAAGTCGACATTGAGGCAAGCAATTGAAGCCAGGAGCTCGGCCCGTGAGCAGAGTAGTGGGGGGGGCAATACACATACGCGTGCTGCAAAATTGTTGAAAGGTGGTAGGAGCAATAGCGGCCCTGGCGATTGGGGGAGATCCCTTGAGACCGGTAGAGCTCGCACACATACACTCAGTGGGGGATCCACCCGGGATCCATTGAGCAGTAGTCGGATACAAAGCGAGGCGAAGAAAGGCAGTGCTGGCAATTGGAGTAGGACTGCGAGCAATTGGTTGAACTTGGTTCTGTGGCGGTGTGGACACACACACACACATCCTCCCCCAGCTCGTCAGAATACCGACACTACAGGTAGGCTGGCTCGTCAGTTTTCTGGATTTTTTGTGTTGAAAGATTTTGGGTGCAAGGGCTCACTCCCATAGAGCCATCAACAAACCCCCCTTTAATCCTACGACCCCCGACTCCTTGACTGGCTCACACACATGCCCCAAAAACAAGCATGAGAGAGAGAGCTTGAGCAAAACAGACACATTGTGCTCGGCTACAGGTGCGGGCGAGTAAGCCCTGCATTATTTGGCATCAGTCTGATCTCGGCGTCCTTCTCCGCTTCGAGCATAGGCGTTCACGGCTACTCGGCTAGCCACTTCTGCCCGGTGGCGGCAGAAGGCGACATCGACATCGACACCGCTCATGCCCACCGGCTCGACACTGCTCATTATGGCGGATCTTCGACATCTGACACATACACCGGACGTTTCCCTAGACGAGCGCGTTCCCGCGATGGACGATCGTGCTTGCGACATGCGCGGGTGAGGTACCTCTGTCATAGAGGAGTGACATCCGGCATCGGCACCGAGCGCACCGATTGCCCTGTACGACACAATTTACGGATACGACACCTTTCGCGGCTATTCGACTAGCATATTTCTGCCCGGTGGTAGAAATCGACACATAGCGACACCGATACACAGGTTACAGGTTACAGGTTACAGGGGGTTTTTTCAGTCCATTCACTCACAGATTCTCCACATTACCAGACACAGCTCTTTCACAGGCGATTTGATAGTCATTTTGATAGCAGATTCTCGCGGACACATGCGTTGACAAATGCATTTTGTTGTGAGCACACATAGTGCTACTGAGCTCTTTTGGGAGCAGATATGCCCGCAGAGATCACTTTCACTGCATGCAGCAGTTCTTGGCGCCTGTTTGAGAGCGGTTTTACTCATGTACGTTGAGTTGCAGACACTGCCCACTGTACTACGTGTGGAGCCATTTTTGGCTATTTTGGCAGTTTTTCTCGGCCATTTCTGAGACTCGGACCGGAAGAGCCGTTTCTGAGACTGTGGCTAGTCCATTTGTGTCTGCATTAGCCTTTGGAGGGTCGATAGCGTGAGGTTTTCTTTGAGCTAGGGTGTGCTCGAATGTTGAGACACTTCCGGTGATACAGGTAGCTGGAGTTCCCCTTTATGGTACCCTCGCCATAGGATATGTATCTGGACGGTTATTTATGCTTTTGACGCCGAGTTGGTAGTCACACAGCAGTGGTTTTGTGCAGCACATTCCCAGTTAGTACAGTTGGCACATTTATGTTCATTTTGAGTTGAGTTTTGACTCCTCATACAAAGGAGACTCTGCCGGATTTCCTTCGCGCAAGTCGTGACTTTCATTATTGGCACTTTTGAGTCTATTTCGGTTGAGATTTTACTCCTGATACAAAGGTTACTCTGCCCAAATTTCTACAGCTTCTCGCCATAGTTTGGCACCTCTCAAACCCTCTTATCAACGATGGCTTCTTCTTCAGAAAAGGAGGAGTATTTCATTCGGAAGTTCGATGGCAGCAACTTCACCATGTGGAAAGAGCGCATGAAAGATGTTTTGATAAACAAAGGCCTCTCAGAACCGTTGAGAGAGCGCGCAGAGGATGATGATTATACACAAGCTCAATGGGAGCTTTTGGATGCAAAAGCCATGGCTACGATACGTCTACATCTAGCCGAGTCAGTCTTCTTCACTATCATAGGAAAGAAAACAACCAAGGAACTTTGGGATAGCTTATGTTCAGCATGGGAGAGCAAAAGTGCATCCAACAAAGTCTTTCTCATGAAAAATCTTATGAAGCTCAACATGAAAGAAGGTAGCACAGTTTCTGGTCACTTAAATAAGTTCAATTTCTTGTTCAGCCAGCTGACATCTCAGGGCTTTAAGGAGTTTGACGATGAGCCCAAGCCTATCTTATTGTTATGCTCTCTACTGAGTTCATGGGATATCTTTTGCACAACCATTAGCAATTCAGCTCCAAATGGCAAGTTAGAGTTCAATGTTGTCCATAGATGCGTTGCTCACTTAAGAGATTCGTCGTAAATCTCTCGATAATGCTAGTCATGGAGATGCATATATGGCTGGCATTTCAACAAGGGCAAGAGGCCGTGACAAGAACAAATAAAAAAGCAAAAGTAGAGAGCGAAATCCTCGTAGTCCTAGTAGACACAGGAACCAAAGTAGAGACCGCAATGCCAGAAATGTCGAGTGTTACTATTGCCACAAGAAGGGTCATTACAAAAAGGATTGTCGCAGTTTCCTAAGAGATCAGAAAAACATGCAAAAGGATAATTCAGGCAAAGGCAAAAGTACAGTAAAGATTGAGGAGCTCAATATTGTTGAGTCTCCCATACTTACCACTGCAGTAGAGGATTCTCCTCCTCCAGTGATGCCCATTATGCCCACAGAGATTCATGCCGAGGTGACAGCAGATGCCTCAGATGTTCTTATTTTCACTTCAGATCTCACTCTAGATGCTTTGGTTGCATAGGATGAGGGTTATGCACAGAATCGGATCCTTGATTTTGGTGCAAGTTTTCATGTCACACCGCATAGAGAGTGGTTTTCCTTTTATGCATCCATGCATGGAATAGTCAAACTTGGTGATTCCTATGATCTTGACATTATTGGCATTGGTGATGTGAAACTTCAGATACATAATGGCACTACTTTTGTGCTGCAGAATGTCAGACATGTGCCCAAGCTTACAAAAAGCTTGCTTTCTATAGGGCAATTGGATGATCTTGGCTACACTACAGTTTTTGGTAATCGTTCTTGGATGATCCACAAGAACAACCTTATCATGATGAAAGGTAATAAAAATGGATCCCTGTACTCTTTGTTTGTTTCGAGTGTTGACGAACACTCTATCTATGTTGCTGAGCTCCCGTCTCCTGAGTTGTGGCATAGCCGGCTAGGGCACATTAGCCAAAAGGGAATGAAAACACTTCAGAGTTTTGGCTACTTACCTGTGTTAAATTACACGGACTTTCCATTGTGTGAGCATTGTCTATATGGCAAACAGACTAGATTGACATCTTCGCCATTGAATAAGAAACTAGGCGAACCTCTAGACTTGGTGCACAGTGATTTGTGTGGTCCAATGCCACATAGAACTCTAGAGGGGGCGAACTACTTTCTAACGTTCATAGATGATTCTACCAGAAAGGTGTGGGTGTATCTCCTTAAGCATAGGGAAGAAGTCTTTTCGACATTCCAAAAATTCCTCGCCATGGTTGAGAACCAATCAGGAAGAAAGCTCAAAGCTTTTCGCACGGACAATGGTGGAGAATACGTCTCCACAGAGTTCAAGGATTTTTGCAATAGAAGAGGCATTCGGTAGCAGTTTACTACTCCATACACACCTGCACAAAATGGATAGCTGAAAGAATGAATCGTACGATTCAAGAGCAAGTTGTCTCTATGATGTCTATGGCGAAGCTTACTCCAAAGTTTTGGGAGGAAGCTGTTTTGACAGCATTACACATCATCAACAGGTCACCTAGTTCTCCTTTGGATTTCAAAATTCCAGAGGAATTATGGACTGGCAAAAGTCCAAGCTATGAGCATTTACGTGTATTTGGATGTGAGGCGTATGCACATGTGCCCAAAGAACTTCGTCGAAAGTTATATCCCAAATCACACATGCATTTGTATAGGCTATGGTGCAAATGGAGAGATAGGATATCAACTATGGCACCCAGAATCAAACAAAGTCATTCGTAGCTCACATGTGATTTTCAATGAATCAAAAATGCACAAGAAGCCCATCAAAGATGTTGAGTACTGACGTGTTCGTTTTGAGGATGCAGCCTCCGAACCAACTCAGTTCAGTAGTGTTGCACCTACTCCTCAAGTGCAAGATACTACTATTGCTCCGGAGAGAGCAGAGTCCAGCAGTCAGGCACTGAGACACTGTGAGAGAGTATCACGTGCGTCCGAGCGGTTTGAACCGGGTATACATCACATTTTGGTCACTAACAGTGGAGAGCCAACCTGCTACAAAGAAGCTATACAAATGGATGATAGCGCTAAGTGGGAGCAGGCTATGCAATCAAAATACAATTCGATTGTGGCTAATGAGACATGGGATTTGGTTGAATTACCAAAAGGCAAAAATGCTTTACCTTGCAAGTGGGTATACAGCGGAAGATCCCGAGCCTAGATACAAGGCTCGTCTAGTTGCCAAGGGTTTCAAGCAGCAAAAAGGTGTGGATTTTGATGAGAGTTTCTCTCCAGTAGTCAAGATGACTACACTTCGCACCGTGCTTGGCTTGGTTGCTATCCAGGACATGGAACTTGTCCAAATGGATGTGAACACAACATTTCTTCACGGCGATCTAGATGAAGATGTCTACATGAAACAACTAGAGGGATTCGTATGTGAAACCCAAAAACCAACTAGGACAGAATTGGTTTGTAGACTTAAAAAGGCACTCTATGGCCTCAAGCAAGGTTCAAGGCAATGGTATCAAAAATTCGACAAATTCATGCAGTCTCACAGTTACATAAGAAGTCAAGAGGATCACTCCTTATACACAAAAAGATTGAATGATGGTCCTTTAATCATCTTGATCTTGTATGTAGATGATATGCTTATCGCAGGCAAATCAATTGATGAAATCAATCAGTTGAAAAAGATGCTAAGCACTCAGTTTTCCATGAAGGATTTCGGAGATGCCAATCACTTTCTTGGTATGCACATCAAGAGAGACAGGCAACATGGAATTCTTGAATTATCTCAAGAAAAGTACATTCACAAAGTCTTGCAAAGTTTTAGTATGCAAAGGGGGAAGTCATTGAATATCCCAATGCAAGAATACTCCAAACTTAGCAAGGAAGACTCTCCCAAGACAATGAGTGAGAAAGAGGAAATGGCGAAAGTACCATATTCTTCAGCAGTTGGCAGTTTGATGTATGCTATGGTTGTCACAAGACCAGACATTGCACATGCAGTGGGAGTGATTAGTAGGTACATGGCAAACCCTGGCAAGAAGCATTGGGAAGCAGTGAAGAAAATCCTCAAATATTTGAAAGGTACAGCTAGCAAGTGTTTACGCTTCGGAAACAATGATGCATCTATTGTAGGTTACACGGATGCGGATTATGAGGGTTGCGTGGATCGTAGAAGATCCACATATGGCTATGTGTTCATGTTTGCTGGAGCAGCCATCTCTTGGAGATCGTGTCTCCAAGATTTCACGTCTTCATCTACCACTGAGGGAGAATATGTTGCTGCGTCTGACGCCAGCAAGGAAGCCATATGGTTGGCTCGTCTAGTGGGAGATTTGGGCATTCACGAGGTTCCAGTACTACATCGTGATAGTCAGAGTGCCATTGCTTTGACAAAGAATCCGGTGGTTCACTCAAAGTTGAAACACATAGAGGTCATATACCTTGTCATACGAGATGTATTGGCTGGCAAGCATATCGAGCTTGTCAAGGTTCACACTGACGACAACCCCGCAGATGCTCTCACAAAGAGCCTAGCCTTGGAGCGATTTACACATTGTATAGAACTTATGGGTGTAGGATGAAGCCTCGGCAATGCTTCATCAACTTTGTATAGACTTACTATACTAATGCCACTATTGGCCACCGTGACCTTCAAGTGGGAGGTTGTTGGGGTGTAGGCCAGGTGGCCGTGGGAAACCGCCCCTGTTTATACTTTCACCTAAATGAATATAGGGAGAGAAAGGGAGAGGGTTGACCACACTCTCACTTTCCTCTCCACTAACCCCAACTCCCTGCTGTGTACTGTGCTTCATCCCCTTCCCCTTCTCCTTCCCTCTCTTGCACACACCCCATACACGCGCTATACGCGCACAACAAATTCCACTGCTTTTCCAAGCCTCAAACCATCATTTTTATTGTGCATATTCTTTTGAAGTGCTTGAACGACGATTGTGACATTTCTATGAGTAGTTGTTAGATCTTATAGACTGCATGTCTGACTAGAACTCGTCCTATACTACTATCAAATTGAGTTTCTCATGGTGGGAAAAGAGATACACAATTGACTGTGACTAGCATGTTAGCTTTAAATTATCCAAAAACAACATGGTTCCAATATATAGTTCCAAGTTCTAGAGTCACTGCAAAATATTTCAGTCCCCCAAAAACTTTAAAAATGTGAAGTTTTGGTGTGAAACGAAACACCACATAGGAAAGAAAATCCCAAGTGCCCAATAAAAACATCAATACCCAAAAACTCAAGAGAAATGAATTACCCCAAAAGGCTTGAATTTTAGGCCACGTAAATTGCCAAAGAAATAATATTAGGACCACATGGGGACAAGGTCCCTAGGCAATGCCTGCTGGACATGCATGTTTAGGGGAGTCCCAAAAGGCAAGCTACGAGCCTATAAAGGAGTGTGGTTGGGTGGATTTCAACATACTCTAGTTCTTTTGGTCTCACATTGATATCAAAGCAAGTTTTCATTCTCTGGAGAGGAGAGAATTGCAAAGGTTTTCTATGGGAAAGCATGCATGCAAGTCAACATGATACCTCTAACCTCTATCCAACCATTAGGGGTGTTTATAAAATGGGGATTGGATTTATGGGTCCATTGAAGGACAAGTAAATTGTGATGCAACATCCTATGTCAATAAATGGGTTCAGGCTAAAGTGTTGCCTAACAACACTACCAAGTAAATAGCATGCTTCTTGTATGAGCATGTGGTTTGCCAATTTGGTTGTCCAATTGAGATCGTTTCAGATCAAGGAACTCATTTGATCAATGAGACAATTTAGAAGATGACTAAAATCTTCTCAATCAAGCATCCAAAATCAACACCATATTATCCCAGTACAATGGACAAGCTAAAAGTAGTAATAGGACAATCTAAACCAAACTAAGAAGAATTGTCCACAAAGAGCCTCTCCATTGTGAGGAGATTCTTGAAATATATTATGGACATACAAAACTACTCACAAGGTGACTACTCGTATGATACCATTCCGCATGGTTTATGGAATAGAAGCAATTATGCCTATGGAATTTGCCATTCCCAATCTCAGATTGGCCGTCAAACATGATGGCATGGATTTGAATATGAATTTACAAAACAGAGTGGATGAAATCAGAAAAAGGGCTATGTTAGAGCAGGAGGTAGTCCAACAATGGAGAAAGCATTGGCTTGATAGTGATAGCCGTTTTTCGGCTCTCCATAATTGCTATACTAAGTTACTCCACCCTACCAAATTCACCCAAACGCTATGGCTATCCCTACCATTTCATTGTACATAGGCGTGTGTGAGTTAGGGGGCTTTTCCCATATCTTCTTAAAAAACCCTCAGCTAGCTAGTCACTGGGCTAGGTGAGCCAAAAAAAATAAAAAAAATAAAAAAATAAAAGTATATTATGGCCTCTTTGTGTGTAAATATTTTATTGTATATATGGCCTAAATATAGGGATTTTTTACAATTATTTTGGTATTTTATTTAAATATTTCTACTTAGGTGTGTGTTTTATTAAACCTATGTACACCTTCTTTCATCCTCTTACACCATAATTATTTTATTATTTTATTTTTTTTGCCAATATGTACATACTCTAACCTCATATTTTTCCTTTATACAAATCACTCCCACATTTTCACCCTCACCCTCGTGAAAACAAAAAATTGATTTCTACTCATTGGTCAAGTTTATTATATTATTTACTTGCATACCTTTTCCTCTTTCACCCAAAATAATTCAAAGAGGGACCATATCATATGATTCCAATATCTTTCCATATCCATAACTCCTCCATATTTTTATTATTATTTTTACTCATTATTCTAACACCATGTGCTCATTGAGCTAAAGTCCATGAATAGTCCATACACTAGTCCCACCATGTATATATTTCTTTATTCACCAATAATCCTCCTCCATGCATGTGTCAAGGGCAACTTGGATGCTTTGTATTATGATATGACAAAGGAGGGGCTCACTCTTGGATGCATTGTACAAATTCAACAAAGGAGGGGTCCACTAAAAGACTTTTGCAAGCATAAAAACAGGCTTTTTGGTGAGAATTTTGGCACCTATCTCCACTCCAAATTTGGAGCAGTGGTCAAAAGAGAAAATGTAGCCCACGCTCTGAATAATCACCTCAAATTTTTTCATGATTTTTGGAGCTACCAGCGGTGAGCTATGATTTTTTGAGTGGACCCCAATCTGCCCACTTTTTTCACAAGTAGCCCATAGTCTTCTCTCACCTCTTTCCACACTTCTACACACACACACACACACACACACACACATTTCTCTCAATCCCTCACTCAAACCTGCACCTTCAATGGTTTCTCTCACCTTCTTCACCATTAACCTCCCCACTTACTCCCATAGCTCTCATATGAGCTCTCCATGTACATACACCATCTCCATGCCTCTCTCTATTATCTCCAAAGTACAATTCCATCTTACTCCTTATATATATACATAAATTCAGCATGTGTACCATGCTTAACCTCTGCAAATCAAAAGATCTCATCAACGGAATTACCATTTTCATCACGATGATCAACCTTGGCAGCGGTGGCGTAAAGAAGAGAAGACGAAGAAGAAGATCGATGGTCATTTTAAGAGCCTACACAAGTAAGTCCAAAACTTCTTCAAGCTTCACCATCACAAGGATTTGTTCACTTCATTCAACCATCTTACTCCAACCATCCCACCCATTCTACCCATTGTAAATATATCATTAACTTTCTAGTGATTACTAACACTAACCACTAACATACTAACACAAAATAGCCATTGACCTAACCATAAAAGACACCTCACCTCAAGACATGTGTATAGTAACTCTCTCTCTCTCTCTCTCTCTCTCTCTCTCTCTCTCTCTCTCTCTCCCTCTCCTTACTTACTTTCACCTTATCTACCATCAATAATGCTCTCTTTTGAGCCCACACCCATGACTCAAGCAGACAAAGAAGGCCCACAATGTTTTGATATTCAAAAAAA
This sequence comes from Adiantum capillus-veneris, assembly GCF_014529385.1. NCBI lineage: Eukaryota > Viridiplantae > Streptophyta > Polypodiopsida > Polypodiales > Pteridaceae > Adiantum > Adiantum capillus-veneris. The sequence goes on along the minus strand of NC_140939.1, from coordinate 112,140,472 downwards.
TCATAATCTTGATTTTTTAGCTTGTAAATTAGGATTTCCAATAATCCTAATGAGGGGTCTCCAACCTATAAATAGGCCCCTCTCCTTCTTGCAAAACAACCTCCAATATTTCACATAGCACCCCAACACTCTATGCGTGAGGAGAGACTTAGGTGTAGCAACCACTTGTGAGCTTCACTCTTGGTGTGAGAGAAGCCTTCAAGCTACACATTGCAAGTGAGAGAGTGTTGAGTTCCACAAATCTCAAAACCACTATTGTATATGCTCCTTCATCATCAATAAATTGAGGTTTGGTGCATCAAAGGCGTGATTCGACGTTCAAATCTTCGTCCTTCTATTTGTGCAATACGGTTTGGTGAATTCAAGGTGACTTGTGTATTTTGAGTTTTTTATCGGTTGATCTTGATTTTAGGAAGTGTTTTAGTGTGTTTTTCATTGCCAATTTTGTGTCCATTGTAAGAGGGTATTGTGGTGAGAGGTCTCCCACACCCTAAGACAGTGTGTGTGTGTGTTTTGGCAATGTTTAGCAATCACTAAGCATTGAGTGAGTTTTGTACAAGTTCTACGATAGCATCATAACGAACCACTCCATTTGCAAGTCACAAATAAGGTATTACGCAAGATCCTTTTCTCTCTCTCTCTTCCCTTTGCTCTAGCTCTCTCTGGTCCATTTTGTGTGTGTCTTGGTGTGAGGTTGCTTGTGTGTGTTGTGTGGTGCATCTTCTTGGTTGTGCCAAAATCTCTCTTGCGTCCTAGTTCGCATACCATAACTAGGTGGTGCCCCTATCTTGTTTGGGTTTGGCTGTGGGTTTGTTGTTGTGTTGTGCTTGTGGTTGCCCCAGCCCCAATTGAGCAGCACGGGAGCCTTGAGGGGTGTTTAGAGGTCGCCTCTCTTGTTGCCCGCCCCGGACCGCCTCAATAGCAAAATAAAGGTTAGAGAGTTCAAAACGGGGGATTTTGTTTTTCTATATCAATGAAAGCTAGGTCCAAAGAAGCCTAATCTAAAAATGCATAGTCACGGTCATATTAAATTGATTGGGTCTTCTCCAATGAAGCCTAATCTAAGAGATGCATGGTCATGATCACATAAAATTGATTGGGTCTTCTCGAATGGCATAGTGATTCTTAAGGATTTATCATAATTACTATTGATAGAGATCTACAATGGAGCTACAATCAAACAATATTATGCCAAATTAGATACACTCCCAACACTAGTACCTCATAATCACATATAGAGTGTTTAAATCTGTTCGATCTTTCCTTTAATCATTACATAGACTAACCAATGCATGCGTTCAACATCAAAACCGATGGGGCATAAGTTTGAGAAAACAAGAGCATGGAGCATTCATAGCTCATATTCACATAACGATGTGAAGAGTACATGCTTTCGTGTTGTTTCCTCAGTGATTCGAGCAATTAGCACCCTGGCCTACAAAGCTCCCTACACTGACACCTATGTCTTCGTTGTCCACAGAGCCTACTGAGTCTGCATTGCCATTACCAATTCCTTCACTTCGATTATCCTTCCTACATAACCAAAGACCCCAATTGTTGTTGCTTTGATTCACCATCTTCCTCTAGTTCTCCTTCTTTACATAGGTTCTCTCATAAGCTTCAAAGATGAGTAAAAACAAGCAGCCCTTATCATGGGTATATATATACATGAAGCAATTGTTACAAGGACTTCTCAGCTTCTCGCGTTGTACCCCATCACAAGATTGTGAAATATGTATTTTTGTCACAAGCAAGAGTGCACATGAATAATCAACAAGTTGAAAACTAGCTAAAATTTTGACCAAAAGAGACGAGGGAGAAGATCGACACAATATCGAGGACCAGAACATGGGTTAGTCCCCCCCTTAAAGAAAATCTTTATTAGGGAGAATCCTTTTACAAGCACGAGAACTAGAGTAACCCCTCTGTTCTAAAGCTTCAGCTCAATATTCTATTCCTTTCGATGCAGTAAAATTTTGAAAGACGAACTCTCAATTTCGTTTCCATATGTACTTGGATTGTGAAGCTCCATAGACCGTTTTTTATTCCATTTCTAGAATCCTTGAGCGTAGGCTAAGGCCTTCTTGCTCCTTCTCCATGACAGAGTACTTGCCAAAGCACAAGCACATGGACAAAAACTTGTAAAGTGTATTCACAATTTGTACCTATTGCTCCAAGTGCGAAAAAGAAAGCCCCGTGCTTTGTCTTCCTACGAACACTTGCAGATTCCCGGCGGTAGTTTTTCCTTGCTCTAGGATCTAGCAATTGCACTATTGAAACAGAACAGGATAGCACTAGTAGACGTGATGCAAGAAAGGGAACATGGGATACTTTTATATACACCTAGCCACGGAAAGAATAGCCGCTTCGGGGACAACAACAATGCATTAGAGGGGGCATTATAAGAGAGGCCGAAGATCTGATGGCGAATTTGGAGCAAGAAATAAGTGATCGCATGCTTTTTTTAGCTTGTAGATAACGTTGAGTTTTTCTTTTTAACATTAGCCTTGCTTTTTTTAATAATGATAATGTCCACTTATGAAGTAGGTGGCCGACATAAAAAACATGGGAACCTATTTAAAAACTCAATAAAACTTGGTGAGCTGAAAACTGATGCTACCCAACACTTCCCAGGTAGCCTTGAATGCAATTCTCAGACACACATGTAATGCGCACATAGATTCCTCATAGGAGCATATTTTTCTTTTTAGAATTTATTTTTATTCTTGTGCCTGCGTCTTTGCACGTATTCTTTATTCCATGCTAGAGTACATGACACACTTCACACCTTCTATGGAACCTCTCTCTAGCCACTTATGCATGCCTAGCTTCTCCAAATAATGCCTATACATTATTATATGGCCCATGGGTGTGTTTTTACACATGTTCCCATTTCATATGAAAATAAGAGATAAGTCAAAGAAACCTCCATCAAGAAGCATATGGGTTCTCAATTTGAACTTCTCCTTTTCTTGTAATCATTGATCCCTCTCATATCTCATCCATGATGTAACCATAAAGCTCTACCTCAAGCATATATATTAAGAAACCAGCCCATATAACAAGCTCTACCTCAAGACTATCCATTAGCTATAATCAGCCTTTGTTAGTGCAATTAATCGTTCAAACAATTTCTTGATTAGTGCATCATTAGTTTTTGTGATCTGTACACACCCTTAGTCTTAGAAGCGCTTTGTGCGTTTGTGTGTGTGTGCGTGCGCGCACGTGGATCATTTAATGCTCATAACCTTTTTTGGTGGGGAGTTTTATTAGCTATTGATCGCACAAGAAGAAACCATATTTTAAGGGTCAAAAGAAGGGAGCCCAATTCTAATTAAGGTCAAAGGACTTCTAAGGGCGCTCACACACGTTCTTCGCTGCTGCTGGAATTCAAAGCAAACGCCAAGGTCAATTTGATAAAGAGATTGGGTCCATAGAATCTTCCACTGCCTGCACTTTCCTCTCATCTAAAGCGCCAGTCCCAAACTATGTACATTTTTGTGCCATTCAATTGCAAGTAGTCGTCTCCTGCTGTGCTCAAAACTGCACTACCCCAGCGTGGCTCCAAGACTTGACTATCCTGCCTCAACATCAGCACGAGTGCCTATCTGCATGTGTGACTTTTTCGAAAGTAGAATTCAATTAAAAAGAATAAACATGAAAAAATTACCTCAACAAAATATAAGGAACCCACAATTGTGGGGTGCGTTACCCCCATTACAAAAGTTATAAGGTCAGGAGATCTTTCATCCTAAACCTAGTGGCTTGATAAAACAAGGATACCACATTGTTCCATTGTTTCCACTTGGTGCACTTTATAATACAAGAGACAGTTTCACATTCAAAAGGAGCATCAATTGATTTGTTACACAGATGAAGGGCTGACTGCAATAGATCATGCTTGAGAAGGTTTATGGGAAAGGAAGAGGTATGCTAAATAACTGAGGCATTTCTTTGTAGCCATATAAATCATACAATGATCCCTCTCCATATGTTCCATAAAGGGATATCTAGACCCTTGTAGTTACCGAAGAGAAGATCCTTAAAATCCACAGTCCTGATATTTACTTGGAAAATGATATATTGCAAAAATTGAATCATTGATATGTTGTCCTTGTAATTGAGCCAGATATGGACATGGTGCATAGGTCATTGCTGACTCCAGCTTTGAGAGCTTTCTCCTCAGTTCATATGCCTTGATGCATGATTAGCCACATTAATGTGTTGGGTTTATTGGAAATTAGGTATGCACATAAATATTTTAACGTGTATGACCATTGCTTGTAGCTCCAGCATACCTTCCAAATCATGTTGCGTCTTTGTTTAAGTGAATTTTCCACACCACCTTTGGGGTAAAATTACTTGTAAACTTCAAAGCTACAGAGAAATTATGCTTCAGGTGTGGAAAACTTTGACAGAGACCTTGAACTGGGCCATACTCAATTTTGTGCTTTTATGGCACCGTGTAGCATCAGCTATAGAGATGGAAAATTCCCTATGGAGAGCTTGAGGTGACTTAAGTTGGCCTTGGTCAACAACATTATTCCATGCTTGGACTCCCATCTTGAAGCATTTGTGAGATTTCATATAGATTCTATTTTTGGATTTGCCTGCAAATACACCAAACTAGGAGTCTAGTAGAAAGACAAATGATTAGCAAAAAAATTCTTGGAAGGTTTCCATGATCAATTGATGCTATTCCATGCATTCCAGATTCTGCAAACCACTTGGATGCATAAGTGGAAAAGAGGCAAGAGATAGGAGTTCTCTGAGTTGCGAGTTGGTCCATGACTTGTAATTTTGAAGCTTGCAATTGGGTAGGTATCTTTTAAGGAGGACTACCCAATAATCATTTGAATCTGTAGCTTTACAAACCTATTTTACAGCCATCTTGATAGGAGCTCAAGGTTGAGAGTACTAAGACCTCCTTTCATTTTAGGTAGGCAAAAAATATCCTAGGAGACCTTTGAGATTTTACGATGATCAAAACCCCATAAGAAAGTCTTAGAAAGATATGCTAATTTCTTCAATTGATATTTATCTAGACACCAACTAGACTAAAAGTAAATTAGAGAAGGGAGAATGTGGTGGTTGAGCACAAATGCTCTAGCTGAGATAGAAGCTTGATGATGCTGCCGCTACTTGACCTTCAATTAAAATTTATTTAAAACCCATTCCCATCGTTTTCCTTATGTGATCTTGAAGCCCATGGGGATACCAAGTAGTCTAAACACTTGTCCATCCCTGATTTCCATACAGCCAATTTGTAGTATGATCTGAGGAACTTGATCAATTGATAAGTTGTAACCAATCTAAGCCTGATTAATGATAGCGCCGATGGCTAGGTAGAAAGTATCTAGACATGCCTAGACCCACTCCACCGAATCTCTATCATTCAACATTACGGAGTTAGTATCATTTGCAAATTGCTGCAATACCAAATCTCTAGTTACACCAAGGATCTTGATGCCTTTCATGATACCCTTCTCTAGAACATCTTGTACCAGCCAACCCATTGAATCACAACTGAAGAGATACAAGAGAGGGGCAATTAGACACCCCTGCCTGATTGATCTTCTTAAGGGGAAAACCTCTAAGAGATTGAAGAATATGAAGCCTTGTTGACTGTTCAGAACAAAGTCTATGTCCTCCCACAGAGTGATGATAGCATCTAGGATAAATCTTTCTTTTATGAACCCTTCTTCTCTGGAAAAACAATCCGGTGCATAAAGGGGAGATAAAGGGACTCAATCTCCTAGCTAGAGACAAAGAAAACACTTTGTATACAGAAGCCAGACAAGTGATGGGCCTCCAATTCCCTAAGTGCTCTTTATTGCCCCTTTTGTGTATGAGCCTAATAACACCAATGTTCATAGAGGTAGACAGAGCTCCTACTCTCATGACCTCATTCCATATGGACAATAGATAGGGATCCATCAAGTATTTATACATCTTGAAAAATCCATTTGGGATACCATCAATACCAGGTGATTTACCATCCATTAGAGAAAATATGAAACCTAAAAGGGCCCTTTAGGGTCAAAGATGCTTTTGAAATATACTCTCTACACCAATAATAATGGGCATGTGGCCACGATCCCACCAGTTTTTGTAATTTTTTCAATGGCCATATTTTGAGAAAATTAACTTCAAATTTTTCGGAGAATGGTGTATTTGGATCGCATTGCGGATCTATTTCCATAGATATGTTACATGACATAGTTTTGAGGTACATAAACATGGTCTATCCATGGCCCAGGCCCTTTTATGTCCTATTGTTGACTAAACTCTGCTTGGCTGCTCTTACAAGGCCCTCTTGGGGCTCATATTTTTCCTAATGCTTCAAGCAAGGAGATAGAATCTTTTAACTCCCCCTCCGAGAGGGACTGCTCCATCAATTTAACTACATGCTCACGTACACTTTTGTTCTTGATTTTGTTAATAGTGGCTCTGAAACTAGTATGAACAATCCCTGTTTTGGAAGGGGAAGAATAGATATCAGAAAAGAATTCCTTAGCTACATTCAGGTTTTCTTGATGAGAACTCATTGTCTGCCCTTCTTTGTTTTTAAGATAGGGAATAAAATCCTTAGCCTTCTTTTTCTTTAGAAGGTTGAACATGCCTATTAGGTCAATCAATTTTTCCAGCCAAAAATTCTCTTGCCCATTGGATTGAGGCCTTAGCATCTAGTAGCTCTTCTTCTCTAAGTATGGATTTTAGATCAACTAAATGGGGGGAGGGAGGACATCCTAGGACCAAGCATCCTTCCAAGTCATCATTTACTTATCTCCTAATCATCATTCTTCTATTGTTTCTAATGTCTCCAGCTTTCTCTATATACACAATTAACACCTTCTAAGTTTCTTTAACAGGTTGATCCCAGACTTTATAAGCAGAGGCATTATTAAAAAAAGAGGAAGAAAAAATATTTTTCACTTTCTCTTTAACAATTCCTAATGAAAGTAGAGACTGATGTAGATGAGGCCAACGTGCTTTGTACATGAAAAATTCTTTTTGGAGTTCAAACACAATAGGAGCATGATCGGACATCAAAAGAGGTTGTCCTTGATACAACTTAGCTACCATTTAGTCTTGAATAAGGAAAGAGCTCATATATACTCACTCTTATCTTGCTGCTCTGTAATGCTTATTACTCCATGCAATATTTGTTTCTTTAGAGATATCCAAGAAATTCAGCTTTGTCATTGCATCTTTCCAATCAATCTTTACCTTTACACTTATGGGTTGTCCAAGATGATTCCACGTGTTATAGACAAATTCAGCCCTTTTAAAATCTCCTGCACAGATACAAGGACTAGGGAGATTAGAGAGCTTTTTCCATATTTCAGCTCTATCTACCATAGACTTTGAGGGATACAAAGAGATCAAAGTATAATTAACAGGTATATCTAGAGTATCTTGCAACCCAATTTCCTCTGGTAGAAATGTGACTCTGTACAACCAAACTACTGTATTTTTCTGTAATGCCTAGAGATGCTCCCCCTCTTCTATGTATATGATTGGTGTTGTCCCACTTGTAGTTAGCTCCTAGCCTTTGTAAATTGGAAGCCAATAGCTCTCCAAAGACTTTGATCTCATGTAGACATATGAAGTCAAGTTTCATATTAGAATCCAAAATCCAATTTTTTATGGCTTGTGCCCTAGTAGGGTCACTTAACCCCTTGAGATTGAAGGAGAAATCTTTGCACTTCATTTTTTGCTACCTTTTGGGGGTTTAGCAAGTGAGAGAGAAGTTCTTGTATGGTCCTTTGAAGATTTTTTTTCCTTTTAAATGAGATACCATATGGCATTGGTAATCTTTCTTCCTCTGCTTGTGTCATTATCCTTATCCACAAATTTCTATGACTCTGAGCTGAGATGAGATTCAAAAAGGTCTTCTTTCATTTTCTACTGACCCTTGTCCTGAGGGTTAGAAATAGAAAATTCTTCAAAATCAGAAGATGCAAAGGAGGATAGATGCTCAGTTTGACTAATTGGACTGTCTGGTGAGAAGGAGGTGTTCTAAGAAGGGATCTTGTTGGAGGACTCTGAGTTGGGAGGGAAATCTTGAGAGACATTTTCTTTTCCATATCCTCATTTGGAACTACTAGTTAGCATTCCTTGTTCTCTTCCAAGTCTTGAGAATCATAGCTGAAAGGATTTCTGGAGGTGGATTGTTTAGGGTTTTTATTGTTTTTGGCATTGTTCTTCTTTGGGACTAGTTAGAAAGAGTCTTTCTTTTCTTGAGGGGGCTGAGTTTTAAGGCCATGGAATTCCTTAATGTAATGATCTTGCTTCACACAACGGAAACAAGAAGTTGAAAGGTTCTTATACACCATTTTTTGAAGATGAAGGAAATTGCTAACAGAATCCTTTATTGGAACTAAAACCTTTAAATCAAATTTTAGGTCCACTTCAATAATCAATCGAAGGTCCCATTTAGAGTTTTTACCTCCTCTGGATCTTTGACCTAGGACTCTGCCAATGAATGAACCTATATTCTTAATCCAAGGACAATATTCTACTGAGACCCCAGATTGGAGCCTTCGTTGGCTTAGGTACTTTGGAGTTAATACCTAAAAACGCGTTTAAAAGGGGAGGCCACCACTCGTGAGATTACCCGCAAGAGAAGAAAAGGAGGGAAATCTTAGATCAGCTGGCACATTGAGACGAAGGTAACAGTTCTCAAAGAGTGTGAGAGTGCATGCAAGACGTACATACCATTCAAGGTGTCGTTCTCTACTACAAAGACTCCTCACTCTTGCCTATCTGCAAGTTTCTGCTCTGAAGAGCCAGCCCACCTATATATTCGTTCGTTGTCACGGTTGTGCATTACAAGTGCTTGTGCCAATTGCTACGTGACACCATCATTTGGCCACTTCTGGTCCAAATGACTAATGTTAATGTGGCAAGGTAGCAGTAGTTTTTTAGCAGTGCCTTGAAGTCACCGAGTCATCGGCCTATCATCTCCCTTTGCTAATGTGTTCCATCTACTCCTGTATTGCTTGACGCTTTATGTTGCACGACACTACGTCATGTGCAACTCAATTTTATTTGTGATTTTGGAATTATTATCAACAATTTTAGAATAGAGTGGTTATTAACACTTGCTAAAGTACCTATTCTCACAAGCTCAAAGTGTTTTGGCATCGGCTTCCATTTCACAAGGTTTTTCATAATTTCTTGCATTCGCTCTTATATTGGACACAAATCATAATCACTATTGGCTTTATAAGAGAAACCTTGTACACGGGTCAAAACACTGCTCGACAACGGCGGATAAGACCACCCTCACTAGGACATATTTGCACAAAATTTTGTACACGTGTTATGACGCCATCAGCATGCACTTTGACCGTTTTGACGAAACGTTTGCACGGGAGGAAAATCATCAATAATCTCGATGACCATCACGTTGTCAGGAGTTTTTTGGAGCAAGGAATTGCGCATATGTACATACACATGCATGGTGCATCAAATAAGGAATTGCCCATTTTCCAGAGCCAGGTGGTTACGTGGGGCCCACATGTGTACAGGTAGGACAGCATGTACATAGTGCAGCGATTTTCACTATTATCAATACTAGTGTGTTTTTTCTACAATAAGGAGGAGTTGGTAGTGCGTAAAACTTCTCGAGGAAGCTATCCGCGGGCCGACGACGTGAGGTCAACAGGTGCGTCAGATGGCATCTAGTGGCGTCAGGAGGGCGAACGAGGTCAATATTTGCACGCGGATGAGGACGAACACAACGTGGGTGTTTTTTGGTGAGAGTTATGCAGAAAGGTCATCATTAGGACCACTTTTTGGGGCCACTTCACGTGGTGGTGAGATGCATTATTGGAAAAAAGCTGAGTGCCAGGTGTGTGAATGATGCAAAAAGGTGACAACTATGCACTGCGAGGTCAGTTTTTGGCCTGTTCGGGGTCTGTTTGAGGTCATCTAAAAGGCCAAGGGTGCCCAACTAAAAAAGCTAAGTGTGGGAACTGAAAAACAAGAGAGAAGACCAGAAAAAACGTGGAGAAGAGAGGAGGAACAGCCGCAGGTGTGTTTTTGCCCATTTTGGAGCCTGTTTTGGCCGTAAACTGCTCATCCGATGTCGGATTTGAGCACTTTGACATTGTAGACTGCGGTTTTGGGCCGTTCCGGACGCGATGGCGCTGTCCATTTTTCCAAATCTCTCACTCTTTGCTGCTGTTTTTCTGTGTAAGTTTCTCCTATGAGCGAAGTTTCTGCTCTAGTTTGTGATTGTATCTGGTATCTTTTACCCATATTGTGTGAGCTGTTTGCCCCATTGGTGTTGGCCCAAGCTCATTTGTATCTAAACATCAGAAATTCTCCTCTTTTGAGCTGAGTTTTTTGGGTGTGTGTGTGTGTGTGTGTGTGTGTCTGTGTGGAGTGGGCAAGTAAATAGTCTCTTTCCTCTCACTCCAGAGGTGTGTTCCCTGTCTCGGCCAGGTGTGTTGTGTAAGCCGAGTGGTGCCCCATAGTGTGTGTGTGTATCTTCCCAAGAGTGTGTGTCGGATCGTTATAGAGACGCTGTGTGTGTTTTCATCCCGCTCACATTCTTTTGGCGCCCCCACGGAGGATCTTCTTCGAGTACCTTCTGCTTCGAGCTTCGAGCTTCGGGATTACAGGTTTCAGGTTGCAGATTACAGGTTATAGGTTACAGGGACAGGTACAGGTACAGGTACAGGTGATTGTATCTGGTATCTTTTACACATATTGTGTGAGTTGTTTGCCCCATTGGTGTTGGCCCAAGCTCATTTGTATCTAAACATCAGAAATTCTCCTCTTTTGAGCTGAGTTTTTTGGGTGTGTGTGTGTGTGTGTGTGTGTGTCTGTGTGGAGTGGGCAAGTAAATAGTCTCTTTCCTCTCACTCCAGAGGTGTGTTCCCTGTCTCGGCCAGGTGTGTTGTGTAAGCCGAGTGGTGCCCCATAGTGTGTGTGTGTATCTTCCCAAGAGTGTGTGTCGGATCGTTATAGAGACGCTGTGTGTGTTTTCATCCCGCTCACATTCTTTTGGCGCCCCCACGGAGGATCTTCTTCGAGTACCTTCTGCTTCGAGCTTCGAGCTTCGGGATTACAGGTTTCAGGTTGCAAATTACAGGTTACAGGTTATAGGTTACAGGGACAGGTACAGGTACAGGTGATTCACACAGGTACAGGTAGCTGGAGTACAGTGATATACTAGCAGTGATGTCACTTGCAGTTGTTGTGGGAATGCATCACTTGGCGCCTATTTGAGCGCATTGTCTGCTGGATTGTACGTTACTTGTGGAAACTGCCATTGTACGCATTTGTGGAGCCATACTTGGTTGTATTTGGCAGTCCCATCCATTTCTAAGACTTGGTCTGGAAGATAGTCATTTCTGAGACTTAACTATACGCGATTTGCATTAGCCTTCGTGTGAGGGTCGATAGTATGAGGTTTTTATTGAGCTGGGGGATTCTCAAATGTGGAGATCCTTTCGGTGATACAAGTAGCTGGAGCACCCTTTTCATGACCTCGCCATAGGCTATGTATTAGTGATTCCTATTTGATGCTTGGGTTCTATTGTTGGCAGTTTATGCATACAGATACAGTCTATATTTTGGATTCTCATTGCTCTACTTCTAGGGAAACTCTGTCAAAATTTTTCCAAGTTATGATGGTTGGTCTTTTGGTCTTTTGAGCCATTTTATGCTGTTATGCTGCTGAAATTTTGGCAAAATCAGAGGATAAGACAGGTGTGCTTCCTTGGGAGCTTCATGGTTGGCTTTAATGGATGATCAAAATGGCCCTCATTTCACTCCTTTTCATTTAACTCAAAGGATTCAGATTAATGTTCATGTGTCCAGGAAGATCTTTTTCCAGCAGCACATAGTCTTTATGTTTGGGCCAAGAAGGTTACGAGAGATCTTGGAATGTCCTTTGCCTGTTGTCATTCCGATGATTAACTATGAAAACTCATTTGATGTGCATGTGTTTGTCCTTATCTAAAGTTGAGCTCCATTGAAGTTTCTGGGGATTGGGTAGTGAAAAGTTTTGGGTTCTTGCACGTGTGTTCGAAGGGGTTCTCAAAGCATCATAATTTGGGTAGCCATGGCTTTCTCTTATCCCGAGTTTCATGGAAGAAGTGATGAAGATGTGGAAGAATTTTTGGAAAAGATGGAGGTTGCCTGCATTAGCAACCAGATTCACGACCCTACGCAAATGTTACGCCTTCTCCAAATTTGTTTGAAGAGTGATGCACGAGTTTTGTCTAAAGCATTTGAAGAGGAGTTGCGTGTGGTTGATCCACCTGTAAGGTTGAGTTGGGACAATCTACGACATGGGTTGGAAGTGGAGTTTGTGAAGATAGAAGATCCTGACAAAGTGTGGCAAGAAGTACAGGCTTTAGTGCAAAAGGAAGGTGAGCCAGTAGATGCGTATATACGAAAGTTTTCATTGGCATGGGAGCGGATGTGCAAGGCCTTAGCACCACAGGTACCCCCGCCTGACATGATGAAGAAGGACAGGTTCTTGGCTGGTCTTTGGGAGAATATACGTTGGAGAGTGGAGCTAAAGAAGCCTAGGACATATGAAGATGCACTAGAGATAGCAAGGAGCAAAGAGTGGAAGCTGAGGAAAATGAGCCAGTTATGGGTGGAGTCTTTGCCAATGAGGTCTGAATTTCAGCCTATAGAGTCTTTACAAGGGCGCATGTCAGGGGTTCATCATGAACCAGTGGTTCCTGTTACTACTCAGGTTATGCCAACAGTGGTCACTATAGCAGTGCAAGATGATGGGCTAAGGCAAGCCATGAGGCAAATGGTAGATTTGATGAAGAATCTCAGCCTAAACATGCTAGGTCAAGTGGAAAATAATCGAGGTCGAGGGAGGTTTACAAATCAGCCAGGAGGTGAAGAAAGGCCTAGGAATGTTGTTGGACAAAGCAATGGTAGGTTTTGGAGGCAGACGCCCACATGTTATAATTGTGGAGAGTTGGGTCACATTAGCCCGCAATGTGATAAGCCACCAAGGATGGGGGGAGACATGTATCCATTGCCAAGACAGGTGCTAACTAGGTCAAATGATTATGGCATCGAAATTAAGGGAGATGAAGGAACCAGTGGACTGACCCAGGAGGAAAAGGGAAAGACAAAAGTGCTAAGTGTAGTCACTTTGGAGAAAGCATCAAAGCTAGAGGATACATTAGTGATGCCTATTGGGAAGAGGACCACAGAGGATAAGGAAGGAAGAAGTGCCCCAGGTCCTAGTAAGAATAAAGGAAAGAGCCATGAAGGCGAGGATGTCAAGGCCAAGAGGAAAAGGAGAGCTCGTCGAAAGTTTCATGTTTCAGATTTTCCACTAGGGGATGGGCAATTAAGCTATGACTTGAAGGAGGATCTGACGAGCAGGAAGGCAGATGTTACTTTTGGGCAGCTTATAGAGATGGTGCCTAAGCTAAAGCGACAGTGGAAGAGGATGGTTAACCCAATGGAGAAAGAGCCAGAGAGAGGTTCAGTGAAGGTGTTGGCAATGGACAAGCTACCAGACATTTTTCCAATAGTAGATGTGTGGCATAAAAGGAAAAATTTGGGACAAGGTTATGTGGATGGCGGAGCCCAAATATGCGTCATAACACACTCATGCGTTGAGAAGATGGGTCTCACAGTGGCTGGGGTGTCAGGTTTTCGGATCAGATTGGCAAACCATCAAAAAGTAAAATGCTTAGGTGTTGTAAAGAGCTTAGAAGTGGAGGCATATGATGCAAAGGCAGTGGTTGATTTTCATGTGATGCCAGCAGGGTTGGGAGCATATCCTATTATACTAGGCAGACCATGGTTACGTGCAGTGGGAGCTGTTCAAGATTGGCGACATGGTACGATTAGCCTCTATGGAAAGACAGGTACCAAGAAGCTTTATAATATGGACACAAGGAAACGATTAGAGGAGCTTTATGAAGATGAGGATGGGTCTAGTGATGAAGACTCTTCCATGGTGACAGACGAGGACAGTGATAGCACTATCAGCAGTGATGAGGATGTTGATGTTGCATTTCTTTTGATGGATAAAGAAATCCAGGAGTCTGGTTTAATCGCATTTGCAAATGAAGTCGAGGATGAAAGTGAAGGGCCTTATGAAGTGATTGAAGGGATGATGCAAACCAAGGTTGAGTTGTCAAAGAAGCAGGAATTAATGACGCAAATGATTAGTGGAGACCTCTCAGCTATGGAGAAGGATATATATTTGCATATGCTGGCTAGTTTTCCTGATTTGTTCATTACTTCATATGAAGAGATCAGAGGGTTCAAGGGTGAAGAGATGCATATAGAGCTGAAAGAAGGTGCTAAGCCTGTGCGGCAAAGGCTAAGAAGGATGGGTCAAGAGCAAATGGAAGCCTTGCGAGAAGAGGTGGACAAGTTGTTGAAGGCAGGGTTCATAGTCCCTGTGGAGACCACAGAATGGGTGAGTCCAGTAGTAGTCAGTCCAAAGAAGGATGGGAAGTGGAGGATTTGTGTAGATTTTAAACCCTTAAATGCAGCCACTAAGAATAACCCATATCCTCTTCCATTCATTGATCAGATCTTGGATTCAGTGGCAGGTTATGAGAGGTACAGTGTGTGTGATGGTTTTTCAGGCTATTCTCAATTGAAGATTGCTCTTAAAGACCGCACAAAGACAACTTTCATTACGCCATGGGGCTGCTATTGCTACACAGTGTTGCCGTTTGGGTTGTCAAATGGACCATCTTTCTATCAAGAGAGAGCGAATTGGGTGTTGGAACCATTCATTGGTAGTTGTGTTAAAGCTTTTATGGATGACTTCTGTGTCTATAGCAGTAGGGCTGAACACCATGAGAAGCTGTAGATGGTATTGGCTCGATATGATGAATGTGGAGGACAACTAAATCCAAAGAAATGTCATCTAGCACAGCCAAGGGTGAAGTTATTGGGCCATATGGTGTCAGAAAATGGCATTGAGGCTGACCCAGATAAGGTGAAGTCTATTATTCTTCTTCCATCACCTACGAGTACGAAGCAATTGGCAACCTTTATACACAAAGTGAAGTACATGGCACGGTTTATTCCATTGTCTTCACAGCTTCTTTACCCATTACAGCAAGTGGCAAAGCATGATCCATTGCAATGGGATGACAAGTGTGAAGAAGTGTTTCAAGAGGTGAAAGAGGTCAGTAGGGGATGATGCCATTGGAGCTATGCTATTGCAAAAGGGGAAGGGCAGCCATTATATGAGGCCAGTGTATTGTGCAAGCCGAGTGAAGTTGGTAGCAGAGAGAAAGTTATCGGAAGTAGAGCTAGTGATGGCCAGTGTAATATTTGCTTGTCGACGATTTCGTCATTACTTGCTACCACGGCCTTTTGTTTTCTTGACGAGTTATGCCTTTTTGCCACAGTTAATTAATGGTACTAACATGTCAAATGTGGTGAAGAAATGGGTAATTGAGCTGCAAGAGTTTGAGTTCTCTTTTCTAGTGGAAGATAGTACAAGGGCTACCCTAGCTGATTTGTTGACCTACAAGGAGAATCCCCTTATTGTTAAGGAAGAGGTGGTGAGAAAGGTAGTTGAAGAAGTGCCACAGATTAGCAATGCACATGTGTTGTTCTTTGATGGTTCATACAGAAAGAGCCACGATGCAGCTTCAGGGGGTATAGCACTTTATGATCCAGAGGGGAAGCTAGTATGCAAGAGAGGGTTCAAATTGGATGCGCATAGTAACAATGAGGCTGAATATGCTACATTGGAAGCCGGATTACACATTTGTTTGAAGCATGGGGTTCGAAGGTTGAGCATAAAAGGTGATGCCTTGTTAGTGGTGAAGCAAGTGCTGGGTGTGTGGAAGAGCAAGAACACCTCATTGAAGGAAATGTGCTTCAGAATTAAAGGCCTGTTAAAAAAGTTCGAAGCATGGATCATCAGACACATTGAACGTGCTCTAAATGGAGAGGCACATGAAGCAGCTCAAGGCATGATTGGGGAGCTATTTGTGTTGAGGACCACTTTACCTCTTTATGATGGCCAGGAAAGTTTGGCTCAAGAAGAGGAGTTTTTGCTAACAGGAATCATTCCAAAGGAGATTCAGAAGTCTAAGAAGTATGTCTTTGTGCGTAGAGCATACAGGTACAAATTGATTGGTGATGTCTTATACATGAAAGGGGCTGATCTCGTGTTGAGACGTGTACCTTGGCGGGAGGAGCTTTACAGAGTGTTGGAAGAGAATCATGAAGGCGCATGTGGTGGCCATTTTGCTCTAAAGATCACCTTGCATAAGATTTTGCAAGAGGGGTATGTATGGCCTAGTTTGCACAAGGATGTTCACCATTGGTGTAGGTCTTGCAATAGGTGTCAAGCGTTTGGGAAGAGAGTGTTGAAGCCAGAGCTACGAAAAACCATTATGGCGTTTGATGTGTTTGAAAAGTGGGGGATTGATGCAATAGGCCCGTTACCTATCACAAGCAGGGGGAAAAGCTATATTTTGACGGTAGTGGACTATCTTTCTAGATGGGCAGAGGCTATAGCAGTAAAACAGATCACTGCAAAGGATGTGGCAAAATTTGTGTATGATGAAATATGTTGCAAGTTTGGGGTGCCATTAGAGCTACTTTAAGATAAGGGGCCAGGATTTAGAGCTAAACTGCTAGACTTCTTATGCACAAAGATGAAGATTAGGCACCAGCATACCACTCCTTATTACCCACAGTGTAATGGCTTAAATGAAAGATTCAATGGTGAGTTGGTACAGATTCTTTCGAAAGTGACAGAGCACCAAGGAAAGAATTGGGATTTGGAATTTCCTAGTGCATTATGGGCTTACCGTACTTCGGTGAAGACAGGTACAGGGTTTACTCCATTTCATTTGGTGTATGGAAAAGAAGCACTATTGCCTGTGGAAGTAGAGTTGCCTGCGGTCAAAATGTTAGAGAAGTTGCTTGGGTCGCCTAGTGCTGCATTCAAAGAGAGGCTCTTGCAGTTACAAGAGGTCCAGTTGGATAGGATGAGCGCATTGGAGCATTATGAGCAGATGCAGGATAAGGCTTTGGCAAAGATAAATGAAAAGGTTAAAAGTAAGGGTATCAAGAAACATGACTTGGTTTTGCGCTACAATAGTAAGTTGGACAACACCTTCCAAAAGAAGTTTCAAATTAAGTGGGAAGGCCCTTTCAAGGTAGTGGAGTGTTTCCAAATGGCACATATCAGCTGGCTAACCTGGATGGTGTTCTACATAAGTCAAGGGTAAATGGGTTGCGTCTTAAATTGTATCATGCTAGATTGATGATGGTGGAGCAAGATGAGCTGTCTGTGGATCAAGCAGTGTTGGTGAGGGATGAGGAGCCCTGTGATGCGGCGAGTCTCATATCTCTCTTTGCTGCTGCTGATCATGAATGATCTAGCAGGCTAGGGGATGGGCAAATTATGTCAGGAGTTTTTTGGAGCAAGGAATTGCGCATATGTACATACACATGCATGGTGCATCAAATACGGAATTGCCCATTTTCCAGAGCCAGGTGGTTACGTGGGGCCCACATGTGTACAAGTAGGACAACATGTACATAGTGCAGCGATTTTCACTATTATCAATACTAGTGTGTTTTTTCTACAATAAGGAGGAGTTGGTAGCGCGTAAAACTTCTCGACGAAGCTATCCGCGGGCCGACGACGTGAGGTCAGTAGGTGCGTCAGATGGCATCTAGTGGCAGCAGGAGGGCGAACGAGGTCAATATTTGCACGCGGATGAGGACGGACACAACGTGGGTGTTTTCTGGTGAGAGTTATGCAGAAAGGTCATCATTACGACCACTTTTTGGGTCCACTTCACGTGGTGGCGAGATGCATTATTGGAAAAAAGCTGAGTGCCAGGTGTGTGAATGATGCAAAAAGGTGACAACTATGCACTGCGAGGTCAGTTTTTGGCCTGTTCGGGGTCTGTTTGAGGTCATCTAAAAGGCCAAGGGTGCCCAACTAAAAAAGCTAAGTGTGGGAACTGAAAAACAAGAGATAAGACCAGAAAAAACATGGAGAAGAGAGGAGGAACAGCCGCAGGTGTGTTTTTGCCCATTTTGGAGCCTGTTTTGGCCGTAAACTGCTCATCCGAGGTCGGATTTGAGCACTTTGACATTGTAGACTGAGGTTTTGGGCCGTTCCGGACGCGATGGCGCTATCCATTTTGCCAAATTCCTCACTCTTTTCCTGCTGTTTTTCGGTGTAAGTTTCTCCTATGAGCGAAGTTTCTGCTCTAGTTTGTGATTGTATCTGGTATCTTTTACCCATATTGTGTGAGCTGTTTGCCCCATTGGTGTTGGCCCAAGCTCATTTGTATCTAAACATCAGAAATTCTCCTCTTTTGAGCTGAGTTTTTTGGGTGTGTGTGTGTGTGTGTGTGTGTGTGTGTGTGTCTGTGTGGAGTGGGCAAGTGGATAGTCTCTTTCCTCTCACTCCAGAGGTGTGTTCCCTGTCTCGGCCAGGTGTGTTGTGTAAGCCGAGTGGTGCCCCATAGTGTGTGTAGGTATCTTCCCAAGAGTGTGTGTCGGGTCGTTATAGAGGCGCTGTGTGTGTTTTCATCCCGCTCACAACGCTTTGTGGCTGATAGTGGAAACACAAAAAAATATCAAACACTTTTGAAGAACGCAAAGGAGAGTGCACCCTTTGGCCCATCCGACATCCAAGGCATACAAAGCACTAACATTTTGTAGCCAAAACCTTGATGAAATACATTCGTCAAGAGGAGGCATTTGCATCTATTTCTATTGTGAAATTCTCTAGGATAGATTTTGATTTTCTACACCCTATTGTTCAAATTCTCTAGGGAGGATAATTTGTTTTCGTTAAATGCTCCATATGACCCACGTCGGGAGGATTACTGGAGTGCGTGACACACTTCCCACTTTCTATGGAACCTCTCCCTAGCCACTTATATATGCCTATATTTTTTTTGAATAATGCCCGTACATTATAATATGGCCCGTGAGAGTTTCTACACATGTTCCAATTGAATATGAGAATAAGAGATGAGTCAAGGTAGCCTCCAAAAGAGCATACCAGTTCTCAACTTGAATTTCCCTCTTCTGCCTAATCATTGAGCCCTCTCATACCTCATCCATGATGTAAGCATAAAGCTCTACCTCAATCTTATATAGCAAGGTACCATTGTACTCATTTTTATCATATGAATAATCAAACTTTACTATGCTAGTTTCTCCCCATGAACAGCTCATTTATATTTCTTCCATAGTGAAAATTTCCAAAATTCCAATTCAGATTTCTTGCTAGACCAATAAAATATTTCCTCTTTGATGTTTCCATCACCCATCATGTGGCGCATCAAGAATATTTGTTTCTTGGTCTCTCCCACCAAACTAGCAGTACAACTCTTTTGTGATGCTTAATGTCACCATTATACATGACACATCAGAGTGTTGTCTGTTCCTAATGGCTTTTATCAATCAAGTAGATCTGAAGTGTTTAACCTTTATTGTTCAAGTGTACATATTTAAATATCCTAATTTCCATAAATAGAAACTACTCACAAAAATAAGAAAATAGTCTATTTAGCAACATCCCTCTGGCCTCTAAACATTTTTCCTCAATTGTACTGCTTGTACATATCCTTCCAGAATCTCGAGACAAAATGCTAATTCATGCTTATTCATTCACTGAGCGTCTAGCATAGAATAATTCGTGAACTTTATCAAATACGTCCATGTAATCTTTTTGAACTTTAGTGACTGCTCTTGATGATGAATAATCTACTTCGGTTAGAGTATTTCTTTAATTTCCTCAACCTCGGGAAGTTCCTCAATAGGAATAGGCTGACTTGGAGACGGCTCCACACATGGCCGGAGTAAACTAACGTAGACAGCATTATGGATCTTCCAATTAGGTGGTAGATCTAATCACAATTTCTCACCATTCACCTAGTCAATTATCTTAAATAGCCCATATTAACGATTAAAAAATCATTAGGAAGAGAATGGGATCTAAGAGAGCCTCTTTATTTGACAGTTCAAGGGAGTCAAACCTTTAGTATTAAGAAAGCAATCAAAGAACAGTTTTTGAATTCAAACAGTTAAAACCTCTAGCTTAATTGAATTCAAAATTTCCCCCAAAATGAAATTCAAAATCTAGCGGGAAAAACCATATCATGTAACATATCTATGGAAAGAGCTCAGTGTGTAGATTACAGAACTACAGTCGCTGATCAAATCCGAGATAGTATGTAGAAGTTAAGGAAGGCCGAAAAACATAAAGTTATCCCCCCTTTTTTGGGGGAAAAGTGCATCCTTTGACCACTCTTACATCTCTCTTACACACCCACCATTCTTGCACACATGGCATGCACCTATCTGTCAAAATGCTAATTACCTCCATAATCTCATGGAGAATAAAGAGATGAGTCCCTTGTTTTTTAGTTTTGCCTTCTCAAACTTGAGTTTTTTAGTTTTAACAAGCGACTACAAAACTAGAAGGCCACTTACATTCATGAATTTTTGGTGATGAAGATGCATATTCAGATTAGGAACGTTTTTAGATGCTCTAAGTGCGGGCCAAAAGGATGGTACAAGCTATCATAAATATACTACTTACTAGGCTTACCTCCTCGTTCGAGAACAATTCATATTGCTTGAGTAAGCTCTAGAATATCTTCTTTTTGCTGATGATTTTATAGTTAACCCTCAACTGCAACAACAGACTTCTACAATGAACTTGTAGAGATTGGAACTACAACTCGAGATGCTTTTGGGGGGTTGAACAACGTCCCGGGGAGGTCACCTAATAAAAATGTAACCTATCACATGAGTTCAACAAAAGGGTATTCAAATTTCTTGAAACTTACAGAAATATATATACAGAAGGGCATTATTTTTTCAAATTTGAAAAAAAATTACAGATTTTAAGAGAAAAGGGTATATTATATTCCTAAAAAATTTCACAGATAAGGGGTTTTACAAACATGTCTTGAACGCACGTGATATGGTAGTTTTACACATAGTGAACCCCCCAAGAACAACGTATAGTTGTATGGATGATATTAGGGTACGAACAAAGCTATGTCTATCAAGCTACAGAGTGCTAGAAATGTCTTGGATCAAAAAGTCAAAATATTGCTAGAGAAGAAAATAGCAACAGAGGACCTAAAACCAAAATGAGTTTGCAGTCCTGAGCAAGAAATGACTCTGAAGAGCCTCTTTCATCAGATTGTGATGAATTTTACTCAGTTTGTTCTAGATTCTCCTATTCACTTGTATGATTTGCCAATGAAGGATGAAGAACTGCCAAAATTTCACTCCAATCTCTATCCTAAGTATAACGAACTAGTTGATCAATCGAAGTAAATAAAGATAGTTGACCAGTTAAGAGAGTGGTATAAGCATAGAAAAGCAGATTGGGTAGCATGAAAGAATGTTCTCAATGACAATGAACAACGAATGATTGTGTCTGATTTGAAGAATGACTTGCATCCCTTAAAGGAAGGATGGATCAGTGGAGGATTCAAATTTGACAATTGATTCAATTAACTAACGAGCTCCTACAACTGCCACTTCAGGATTTTAAGATTCCAAAAAATGATATAGAAAATAAAGCAACCTCAGAACCACAATTTAGGGAAATGGCTGAGGTATTGTTTTAGGCATGCATCAAGGCAAATCACTCATTACCAAAAGGATGCATCTACACTACGTCTATTTGTCACAAACTGCTAGAGCCAGATGTACCAAGATAAGGTGTACCTTCTCTGATGTTGATACAAATATCTGGAATGCTTTGATGCCATACAAAATGGAGACGATGACTAATCAACCGTAGCAACTCGAGCAGAAAGCTTTTTTTTTGGCTTTATATTCAGAACAAGAATCCTGGCACCAATGCTCAAGGTATGGGTCAACCTATGGAAACTAAGGCTCCACCTCAATCCATTTGGAATCCCACAAGGAAGAAGGCTCCAGATAAGAGAAAATGATGAACCCTAGAGTGTGTACCGATATGAAAGCCAATGCACAAGCATCGTAATCTAGTGCACAAGCATGGACCTGGCCGGACAATAAGGAAATTCAAACCATTTCCGCAAGGATATTAGTCATTTTCAGTAGCATACGTAGAATTTTGAAACATTCCAAAATTCAAAGAAAAGGGGGAAGGAAATGTAGAGAGTGGTAATAGACCCTAGTCGAGAATCAAAGCAATAGTAGAAATTGGTAATTATCGGATATACTTAATATGGTAACTCTACAATGCACAATTAGTCAGAGGCCTAGTCAGATACCTAAATAAGGTCCATCAATCATTTTCCAGGCTATTACTATCACTAGCCATTCCAAAGTCTAATTCTACTCTTGTACTTTTTGGCATTTGATATGAACATTGCTCTCATGGTTGTACTCGGTGCCAATTGTACTCTCGTTATCTGAATATACATTCCAATTCCAATTTCAGTCTCTTGCTTCTATCTCCAATTTAGTCATTTTCTGATCTTGTTTGTGAAATCTGAAGTTCATGTCTGCTTGCCTGATCTGATCTAACTAACTCTAATACGCCAACCTAGAATAGTTGCTAGAAGTGACTAGCTCATTCCACTAGTAGGCATGGTGATTAAAGTATGGAAAGTAAAGGTAACGAGAGGAACAATAAAAGGTAGAAAGTTCATAGTCATAGTCGCAGACATTCTCAAGATTACAAGTATGCACGTAGCAAGAGCGTTAGATGTGACATGAGGAACATTAATTGCTAACATTGTCACAAGAAAGAACACATGAAGAAAGACTACCATTTATTACAAAGAGAGAAAGATGGATCAACACTACATATGTTTGCCAGAAGGTGCCTTCTACTGAGTTGTGGCATAGCCGATTTAGACATATGAATCAGAAGGCAATTAAATAGCTACAGCATTTTTCCTCTATCCTTTTGTTGAACTATTCTAATTTTAGTTTTTGTGAGCATTGCATACATAGGAAAAGAAGTAGGATTACCTAATCGCAATTCGATAGGAAGTTCTCTCTAAATTTGGTTCATAGTGAGAGCATTATATTTCTTGACTTTCATAGATGACTCTGCTCTAAAGGTGGTGGTCTACCTCTTGACCCGGGCCTCTTGAAGAGAAAGGAGTTATAATGGTGGAGAGTACGTCTTCATTGATTTTAAGGACTTCTATATCAAAAGGCAATTAAATA
The DNA here is from genome assembly GCF_014529385.1 of Adiantum capillus-veneris. Classification (NCBI taxonomy): domain Eukaryota; kingdom Viridiplantae; phylum Streptophyta; class Polypodiopsida; order Polypodiales; family Pteridaceae; genus Adiantum; species Adiantum capillus-veneris. The sequence continues at coordinate 112,117,321 of NC_140939.1, read as the reverse complement.
GCTATAGCATTTTTCCTCTATCCTTTTGTTGAACTATTCTAATTTTAGTTTTTGTGAGCATTGCATGCATGGGAAAAGAAGTAGGCTTACCTAATCGCAATTCGATAGGAAGTTATCTCTAAATTTGGTTCATAGCGAGAGCATTATATTTCTTGACTTTCATAGATGACTCTGCTCTAAAGGTGGTGGTCTACCTCTTGACCCGGGCCTCTTGAAGAGAAAGGAGTTATAATGGCGGAGAGTACGTCTTCACTGAGTTTAAGGACTTCTATATCAAAAGAGAAATTTGGTATTAGTTCACTATGCCATATACACTTGCTCGAAATTGAGTTATTTAGCGCATGAATAGGACTCTTCAAGAAAGGATCACTTCCAAGTTCCATGCTATCTATGAAAAAATTACCTAAAGAGTTTTGAAGAGAGGCTATAATGAGAGTGGTGCATCTAATCAATAGGTAATTTAGCACACCGTTGAACTACAAGATTACGTAGGGGATGTTAACAAGCAAGAATCCTAATTATGATAGATAATGTATGTTTAAATGTGAGGAATTCTCACATTTGCCTAAAGATTTTAGAAAAAAATTGGACCTCAAGTGACACAAATTCATCTTCATTGGCTATGGTGAAGATGGAGGGATAAATTATCATCTATGGCACTCAGAATTGCGGAGAGTTATTTGCAATTCACAAGTGATCTTTAATGTATTAAAGATGCAGTGATGCCCATACAAATTGTGAAAGGGATTGGCTATCACAAAGTAAGATTTGAGGACATAGCTTCAAGTCCAATTACACAAACATCTCAGTCTACTAGCGATGCACTACCATTAGTAGTGGGTTAGTAGTGCTCCAGAGAGATCTAGTGATGCTCTTGAGAGAACACAGTTCAAGAGATCTACACGCGTATCTAATGTCCCTGAGCAGTTTCAGCCTGGATTATACTATCTATTGATCACTAAGTGCAAAGAGCCTACCTACTACGGGGCGGCTATTGAGAAGGACGATAGCATGAAGTTAGGGTAGGCAATGCACTCTTGAGTATAACTCGATTATGCCAAATGAAACTTGGGAATTGATAGAGTTTCTAGACAGACAACAAGCCTTGCCTTGCAATAGGTATATAAGAAAAATACACAAAAAAAAGATCCCAACCTAAGTATAAGTATAGATTGGTTGCTAATGGATTCAAGCAGAAAATAGGCATGGATTGAAATTCTCTCTCGAGTAGTCAAGATGATTACATTACATCTTGTGCTTGGAATAGACTATAGTATAGCCACTAAGAACATGGAACTTGTCTAGATGAACATGAGGATAGATTTTCTTAACAAGGATCTTGATGAGGATGCCTACATGAAAGAATGACCGTCCAATAACCAAAAAAACCATGTCCAATCCATGCAAGGCATGGTGGTAATGGTAGAAGATAGTGGTAGATTTCATTCTATCGCAGCCATGGGACTTTTCCACGGGAGACAACCAAGACAAGCTTGACAATCTTGAAACTTCCTCGAGATGGGATAAAGTAAGTATCAAACTAGAGTTAAAATTCTATAATTGATTCAATTGTTCATGTTGAACGAGCATGGATATTTAACACGATGGTAGCATCCAAAGTTGGGCTACTGAGATGTATCATGCAAAGGCAAGGACTCACCAATTGGTGAGTCAATCAATTGTTTTATGGCAAATTAAGGCAAGGCCTATTGTTGGTAATGAAAAGGTGCAAGAAATCGGATTGTAGCCAATAGAGAACTGAAGTTGATTTTGGAACACAATTTGGTAGCATTACAAACAACCACTTGGTCACAAGGCATGCGGCAAACTGCTCCATGGTGGTGTTCGAATGCATGCAAGGCATGAGCGAAAGATCATGTAGAGGCTTCGATAAGGGAATCCAGATGATGGAGATATTCACATAGTTTTGCCCACTATTTCAATAACAACAAGGTCTTCAGGTTCAGCAAAGATTTGCAAGTACATGTAAGGCCTGTGTGGCATGTAAGGCAATTCTGCTCGGCATGATCGACTGCTTTCATTTACGAAGCCGGAATGCTGCATTCAATAGAAACTTCTATGCAATATGCCCGAGATTAAAGCCTTGCTTTGCATAAATATATATGAAAAAGATAATTTACGAGGGAGCCTATGTTCATAACGATCAGCTCCTCATACTGACAAACACACGTCAATGCACAATAAAAACAAGCTTTCATAAAGAAATGGTCTTGCTGAATCATGCAGCTTATTAATAGTAAGAAAATTGCGTAATATTTAAAGACATAATTGAGTTTTGTTTCAATTTCTTGTGGCACCAAAGTCGTACGTAGTGTGGCTGTGGATGGCAATGTGCTTTCAATATGCTTCATGTATGTGTTTTGTCCACATTCTGGCAAGCTATAAAGCTTTGGAGTGACCATGTACCCAATGTGCATACGTAGGTATAGAGTCCTACTCCTCAAAGACTTTCTTTTCCATAGCGTTGAATGGATTTTCCATTTGTCTACACTATGTTGGAGGAACAAGATTCAGATGTTTTGAAAGCAGTTGTCCACACAAGACTTGCTCATGGATAGCCTCATACGGAGTCGTACTTCATAGACAAAACATGGTCTATTTACCATGGTCGTACGGAGCCATGCTCCAATCTTATGACCCTTCATTGCGGATACACCCATATTGTCATAATAACTAATATCTAATTGTCCTAAATGATTTTCTCATGTTAAACTGATCATTTAATATGGGAAAGTACTAGTGGAGAAAAAGCTAGATTATTGATAAGGCTAGAAAATTGGTCACATCAGAGATCCAAAGGAGGGAAAATAGGGATCCAAAGGGGGATCATTTGCAGAAGAGCAATGTGCAAGCAATGGGCTTCAAAGACCTAAAGTTCAACCCACCACACACACATACACACACACAAATGCTTCAAGGTCACGTTCGGTTCCTAGGACAGTCCTCCCCAAAATGCATTCAAGTCCTATTGGATGGCCATAGAGGTGACCCAATGAGAATTAGGCTAGGGTATATTTAGTTTAATTCATTTTAAAACACTTGGTGGAAGAACCAATAGAAATTAAGCTCTCTAGAAGACTATTGGACAGTCTCCCAAGGGGTCCAATGAGAGTTTAATTGCATTAATTAAATACCTAAAGCTCTCACAAAAGGGGAAAGGGGGACACAAGTCAGGAGGCTATCACTTATGCTTCTCAATTATCATTGGCTAAGCTTTGCAAGGTCCAATGGGATGCCAGCATGAGTAAAAATCGTGAGGGGTCGACCAAGAGAGAGAGGGGGAATAATTTTGGCAAGGCAGTATCACACACACTCCCACACAATCTCATGTGTGAAGTAAAGAAAACACTCTCTCCTTCTCAAGCTTTAACGGAAAGCTCGTCATCTACTCCAAGTTTGTGAGAATGCAGGCCTATACGAAAAAATATTTGCTTTGTGAGGAAAATCCAACCAAGAGCCAAGCTCCAAAGCATGCTAATTACTAAGCTATGCTAAGCTTTTATGAGTGATTATGTGAGGAGATATTCTTCTTTCTCGTAAGAATACTCCTTCTTCCTCTCAATCTACTCTCATACCCCACTAGCTCTTGTGTGAGGTCTTGGGTCTGAGACCGTGAGGGAATTGATGTTGTGTTTTATAAGTGTGTGCACGGTGCTTGAAGCTTCCATCTTCATTGCACCAACAAGTTGTTGAAGGAACACAAATTATTGTATTGTAAAATGTCTCCCTTGATGAAAGAAACCTATAACACAAAGGCTTTTGGAGGAGGAACCGGCTCCATGTAAATCCGGTCCTCAACTATTGTCAATATCTTAATTTCTCTCTTTTGAAGTATTGTTAACGCCTATCTAACTAGGTGTTATGCTTTTTGTTGCTCTCTCCATCCAAACACTCTTGCTATGCTCATTAGGAATCTATTCTAATGAAATTCTCACTATGTTTATGCGATTTTCCGGTACATGCAACTTACTAGGCCATTAAATGTTACATTGCTATCAAAGCACAAGGTTTCTCTTTTCCTGCTCAAGAAGGGATCTCCTCAAGCTAACTATAAATAGTTGGTATTATTAATTGCAATTGAGTAATCAGAATAGGGATTTTTCAGCCTTGCAGTGTGCCTACTTCGTGTAGGCAACGGGGCATCATCGGCGAGAGCTATGGTCTTAATAGTGGAGTCCTATGGGGCTTGCCTACGGTTTAACCACTATTGAGCTATTAGAAGCTTGAAAGGAGCCTGTATTGTTTTGGTGTTGAAAGACCCTCTCTTCTATTCTTTGCAATTAATGATATTCGAGCCACGGATACATGAGCTTGAGTGCTTTTCTAAAGGGATAAAGATGAGTAGCAACTAGGGCTTGAAGTGCCAAAGTACACCTAAAAGTTGTTAGAATGACTGACAATAGTAAAGAGAGTGAAATTAAGTTTGATAGCTTTGATTTTGCTAATGAGTAGGCTACTAATGATGCCTCTATTCTTGTTAACTACCTTGTTTCTAGACTTCAACAAGCCATGGGTAATCCATCCCTCCAAAGTGAAGTGCAACGGCAGCTTTGTGCCCATAGCCTTCTCCAAACTCCCCATCAAGAAGAGAGTCTACCTAGAAAGCCTCCATGTGAGACTTCCAAAAGAGGCCTCTCTCCGATTCGGAAAGAAGAAGAGGATCCCTACGAAGGGCTCAAAAATCTACTGCTTGATGACGCATCTCCTTCCTAAAGGAGAACTCAAGAGCCCCCACCAAAAGAACGAGAAATAATTAAGTCTTCTGTCACCTTGGCAGAGATGGCTCCACGAAGACGGCGGGAAAAACGCTCTCCAACACCCCCTAAACGGAGAAGATCATCGCACACTTCTCCACACCATAATTCAAAGAGGGATGACAGAAAACAAGAGAAGAAAAAGGCAAGAAAGAGGTCACCCTCTTCTCCACCTTCTTCATCCTCTTCCTCTAATAAATAAAGTGATGGTGTAGACAAGGAAGACCAAGGGAAGAAAAAGGCAAGAGATCACCCTCTTCTCCATCCTCCTCAAATTCTTCTTCCTCTAAAGAAAGTGATGGTGCAACTTTTGAACCACCAAAAAGAAGAGGCTATAGGAAATCCTATGCCGCGTGGAAGAGATCGTCCAAGCTCAAGAAGTTCAAAGAGGGAGGAAAGAGAATCTCTTTCCTTACCTATGATGACACCTTTGGTGCCAGAGATCAAGTCTTGGCCTTCATTCATCAATTCGATGCGGCGGTTGGAGATGCAGTCCTCACGGAGTCCTCTAAGCTACGCCATTTAGCGATGCATTTTTGAAAGTCCACCAGGCAATGGTGGTCTAGTCTACGGACAAATGGTGAAGCCCCACAAACATGGAAAGCTTTAAGAGCTTTTATCATGAAGCAATTTTTGGCTACCGATGCCAAAGACAAAGTACTTACCAAATGGCGAAGCTTAAAGCTCTCTCCTTACGAATCTATTCACAAATATATAAACAAGTTTTGGGACTTACATCTCAAAGCCACTGTTTTCAAAAAGATGGATTTTGGAGAGCAAAAACAACAATTTTGTGTGGGCTTAACTGAAGATATGGTGGAATATGTCAACTCACAAAGGACGCATCATATCTGCGGTCATACACCATACCATGGTGGCTTCACAAATCAATTTCCAAATAGGGACTAAGAGAAATCTTAAGCCCACAGAGAACAAGGACCGTAACAATGAGCCTAAGGCGAAGGACAAAAGTCTCCTAAAGGCAACGCCAACAACAACAAAGCTAAGAAAAAGGGAGTTTATAAAGGTGAAATTAAACTCTCTTCTGAAGAGCTTGAGCGTTATCGTAAAGATAACCATTGTTTCAAGTGCGGGGAGCAAGGGCATGGCCCCCACAAGAATACACGAAACGAGCCTCATAGGGCTACCTTGGTTGAAATCCAAGAAGAGGAAACTCACCACAAAGGATCTCCTCTATGCCATGCTTGGGGAAAGGTAAGAGAACATAATGCTTTTTATTCTCCTTGACCCTCATTCTACTCATAATTTCAGATCCACAGAGTTGACCACCAAGCTAGACATCCAAGCCTATGAGATGGAAGATGTCCGACCCGCCGATGGTGCTTTCAAGGGGCAAGAAGCTTCAATCACTCGCTTAATTGGGAAATTGAGACTCCATGTCCAAAGCTATGGGGACAAAGAGGACTTCTTTATCTCTCCTCTCAAGCACGAGGATCAAGTCCTAGAGGCACCATGGTTTGATCGCATGGCTGCCAATGTTAAATTCCCTGAAAGGAAAATATACTTTAGGTTCAGGGGGAACGATATGTACATAGATGCTAAGGAGTTGGGTAACACCATACCCATTGTACATATGCAAGCTTTCAATAATTCAATAAAGAACTCTATTTCCATGTACATGATTTTTGTTAAAGATCCTCAAAATGAACCTAATGCTTTAGCAAAAGAAAATATAAGTTATCACAAGGATTTAGAGTTATACAATTTTCTCAAGGGCTTTCAAGATGTTTTTATTGACGACATCCCTTGTGAACTACCTCCTAAATGAGGCAATGATGACCATGCAATTGAACTTCTTCCAGGAAGTTCACCGCCAAATAAATCTCCTTATAGAGTTTCTCAAGCTCAAGAAGAGTAGATTATGCAGCAAGTGCATGAGTTAGTTGAGAAGGGCATGGTTAGGCCTAGCTCATCTCCATTTTGTTCACCCGTGTTATTAGTGCAAAAGAAAAACGGCACATATCATATGTGTATCGACTATAGAGCACTAAATAGGATCACTATCAAAAATAGGTTTCCTGTTCCACGGGTAAGGCCTATTTGATAAACTGCAAGGATCGACCTACTTCAATAGGATTGACCTAGAAAGTGCCTACCATCAAATAAGGATAGTTGATCAAGACATTGTAAAGATCGCATTTCGCACTACGTTTGGTCTTTACGAATACATTGTCATGCCTTTTGGTTTGCCCAACGTACCAACCATATTTAACCTCTTGATGGAGAAGCTATTCAGGCCTCACCGAACCTTTATTGGAGTGTTCTTTGATGATGTTATCATCTACTCTAAGTCACTAGACGAATACAAGCAACACCTCTAGGTAATATTTCAAGTCTTACGAGAGAATAAACTTTATAGTAATCGAAAGAAAAGTGAGTTTTTCTTACTAGAGATTCAATATTTAGGTCACATTATCTCTCAAGATGGCATCCAAATGGATCCATCAAAGCTAGAGGTAATAAAAGGATGGCCTACACCAAGGAATTTTCATGAAATAAGAAGCTTTATAGGTATGTGTGCATAATATAGACGCTTCATAGAAAAGTTCTCACAAATCGCGGGACCATTACATCCCCTAACAAAGATAAATGTTAGGTATACATGGTATGCCAAGGAGAACAATGCTTTCAAAAAGCTTAAAGAAAAGCTTATCTCTCAGCCTGTGCTTACAGTGCCGGATCTCTCAAAGCCATTTGAGGTCCAATGTGACGCTTGTGGTGATTGCCTTGGAGTTGTTTTGGTCCAAGAAGGGCACGCCATAGCCTATGAAAGTCGAAGGCTCAACCCTATTGAGCAAGCTCTAGGCACATATGAAAAGGAAATTCTTGCAGTTCTACATGCCTTAGACTCGTGGAAGCACTATTTATTGGGGACTCCGTTCATTATACGGATAGATCACCAAAGCCTTAAGTACTTCATGACGCAGACCAACCTCTCCGACAAACAAATGAGATGGGCAAATTTCCTTTCGAAATTTCATTTTCATATTTCTCACATTGCTGGCAAGCATAATCAAGTAGCCGATGCACTCTCAAGACGGCCGAGAGTGAATGCGGTTTCCATAGCAACTCAGAATGATGTATCTTCTATGATAGATGAGTATGCTGCTGATCCCGATTTTAGAGATGTGATTTCAGCCCTTGCACTAGGAAGAAAGAAGAACCATTTATCCTGCAAGATGGTTATCTTCTCTGTGGTAATATGTTAGGGTAAAGGCGCTACGCCTTTTGCCCGCCCAGACGTCTAGCGTACGGTCGCCCACCCACGTGTGTACATACCCTTATTCTTCATCACATATGAGAATAAGGAGCTCCTCATCTTAAGTCTTGTGAAGTTGCTCCACCCACAACAACTTGTGATTCTCCCCTTTCTAGCACACACCACATCGCGCACGCATTCAAACACACCGCACCGCATACGCACTCATCAATTGGTATCAGAGCTACGGCTAGGGGACGGCAGCGATCTCTTGACGGCGTTTCATGGCACCGGATCGGGATGATTTGGCGCGCATCCCGTACGGATCAGAGAGATTGACTATTCCTGACTACCCTGCGCGAGAAGCTCTCTTTGTCTTGGAGAGAATCTTGGAAGTTTGGAGATCTCAGTGTGCTGTGTGCAGTAGATCTGAAATTGGGAGCTTTGAGCAGTTCAATCGAGCTGAGCAAGGCATTGAGCTTGTGAGCGGGCAAAGCTGAGCTTGTTAGAGCTAGGGAGTGTGTGGTGTTGCTCACACATACACACACACAATGTTGGAAGGCAACCAAATTGGCTGAGCAAGGGAAGCTCTGCACAACAAGTCGACAATCAATGGCTCAGTCTAGAAATCAGACTCTGAGTCCAGGTGGCGTCCACGCAAGCTTGGCAACCACTTCCAGCGTGGCATGCGTGAAAGGACCAACTCCAGCGTGGCATTGCGTCAACAGAATGTACTCCTCCCTCGGTCCCTCTTGATTTACTTGCCGCTGCCGCCGCCTTCCAGCTTTGGACTGCTGCCAACCTTATTATATTATATTACCTTAACACTAGAATGGTAACAAGATACTTTTCTGTCCTTGGACACTTTTGTGTCCTGTTAAGTGACCATTTTGCTTGAATTATTTGAAGAGTATGAAAATGAATTTCTAGGTGCTATACATCCACAAAGTTGCCTTATGAGTTGAAAAACACTTAGCATTTTTTTTTTAGTATCGATCTCACCATTAACCTTACTCTTGCACAACATTTTTGAACCTAAACTGTGTGAAAAAATGTGTCCTGTTTTTGGTTTTTTTTTCAATTTTTGGCAACTATACCACTCTAAACTTCATGTTTGTGAGGTTTAGATGGCTAGAGGTTAGGCCTTCATAGTTCTCAACATGTTTTAATTCTTGTAGGGAGAGCTAAGTGTAAAAATTGAAAGTTCTGACCAATTTACAAGAATTGCATAATCCTGTTTTTTTGGCCAAAATTAACACTTTTATGATTTTGTTGGTGGCTTTCTTGATATCCAAATTCAATTTTAATTGTGTAAGTGTAAAGTATAACATAAAGCTAATCTTCCTTGAGTTTTGGCGGACCTAATATGCTATATAGCATAGTGTATGATGATGGTTTAGTTTTTTGATTGCTGAAGAATAGAAAACATGTTTATAGTATCTGTATTGAGCGTGACTATAGAAACTTTGATGATAGGTCTACTACAGAATGGCAAAAATGCAACTTTTTTGTACCTATTTTTTTTGCCCCAAAAAAATAATAGTGAGGTAAAAGCAACCATATGTTTTGGTCACGAACCCATTGAAGTTAACGGGACATTTTATCTCATGTCCTACAAAAAATCCCCACTTTTATTTATATGCAATCAACATTAAGAAATTGCTCTTTTGGGCAAAATGCACTGGCCCATCAACTTTGGAGGCTTGTAGTGACCAAGGGATTAGAAAAATTAGAAGTTTCTCATTTTTTCCATATGTAGTAGTTATTGAATTATAAGCTCATGAAAGGATTTTTCAAAATGAGTGGATCTACTATGGTTTTTGAATTTTTTTCCAAAACCCTGAAAGGACACTTTTATGTCCTGTTAGGTTACCATTCTAGTGTTAAAGGCAGTCCAATGTCCAAGCTAAAAAATGAAAATTGAATGACAATAGCTCAACGGGACTTAACTCTCTCTCTCTCTCTCTCTCTCTCCCAAAAAAAAGTACACACACACACACACACACACACATACAGGTCTTGTTAGTGTTCATTGAGCACACAATTGATTGAACATGCCCAAAATTAGAAAATTGAAATTTACACCACCCCCCAACACCTCTATCACACACACACCCACACCCACACCCACACCCACACGGACACAAGAAAGAAATCCCATTGTCAAAAATGGCTTAGTCAACCTTGGGTCTCCCCTCTCTCTCTCTCTCTCTCTCTCTCTCTCCCCCTCCCTCCACATCCACCCTATGTGGATGTTGATGTGATTTGGAAGTGCCAATTCCGTCACTCCCAACCTCTCTCTCCCTCCACATCCACACTATGTGGGGTCGTCAGCGCACGGCTTTTTTTCCTGCTTGCCAACCTGTTTCCACGTAGGTTGGGACGTGGCTGCCACCTGGACTGAGAGTCCAATTTCTAGGAAAAGCCCCGAGAAACTCTGGGGCTCAACAAGTCGGCAGGACTTGTGAGCTAGAAGGGAAATGGAGTTTTGGAAGCTTCAAGCAAATAGAGGTGCAACCCGAACAGCAGGAGCAGGTCAGCATTGAGCTCGTGACAATGGAAGCATAGCAATCGAATCTCGACATTAAGCAGCAGGGGAATCGGGCAGCAGTCGAAGGTCGGGCAATTCTAGCATTGGAGAACATTGCAAATGAAAATATTGCAAGCTTGGTGTTGTGTATAGCACAACACACACACACACCGTCTGCAGCACAGAGCATTGACAAGCTTGGGTTGTCGGCAACACAAGCAGCAGGGAAATCGGATCTCTGCAAGCAATTGAAGCCAAGAACCATGGCCGTGAGCAGACTCGGGATACACAGACACTCTCTGTGAGAGACAATTTTAGTCGAGCAGTAGGTCAAGAGCAAGCCAAAGGGAGGAATTGTGGTGGGTGTAGGCACAGAACCGGGAGCAGGGAAGCGTTACATACACAACCCTCTTACCTCGTCTGGCTCGTCAAGCTGCAAAAATCGACAGGCAAAATTAAATTTTTTCTCTCGACTCCCTCACACATTGAGTGTGTGCAAGGGGCTGCTCCCATAGGGTTCTCGACCCCCCCGCCCCCCCTCCCGGACTCGCAATCAACGGCTCATTCACATGAGCTACACCGACCCGAACTCTTGACCACGCTCTCACACACTCCCGGAATGGCTTACAGCTTGACAGACAGCTGAGAGAGTGAAAGCGAGTGAGTGAGAGGAGTGAGATAGAGCCCGTCTCTTTTGGCGTGCTCCCACACACACAGGCAGACGTGTGCAGGTATGGATAAGTAAGCCCGGACATCACCCGGCATCGGCCCAGTTTCGCCGCCCTTTACGGCGATTTTTTCTCCTCTTCTCCACTTCAGATTTCGGCAACCCGATACCGGTTTTAACACCGATTTTGCCTTTTTTTTCTGAACATCTCGGTATTCTTCTTCTACGGCCTTGAGCATTGACGGTTCGGCTTGGCACATCATTTTTGACACTGATTTGCGGCTATTCGACTAGCGCACTTTTGCTCGACGGGCAGGAGCCAACATCGAGCGTTTTCTCGACTTTGAGCAGAGACACCCATAGCATTGGCACTTCCGCCAGGCGGCGAAAGACGGCTCCAACGGCCATCCCCGGCTTCAAGACTTCGATGGTCATCTCCAATTTTGGCTTCCACGGCACATACCCACAGATACGGCTCTGACGGACCATTCCAGAGCGGATTCCTCCCTTGAGCGCACGCAGCTCTTGATAGGTTTTTTCGATCGACGTTTATACCTATCAATGAGGTAGTAGTTGCCAGTTCTTCAACGCTTTTGCTCAGAGGTTGCAGTGCAGCTTATGTGGAGCACTAGAGAGCATTTTTTTGCACAGTTTGGTGCAGTTTCATGCTATGTATGCATATGTGGATACAACTTGAGCTGAGATAGCTCAGGTAGCATATTTACAGGTTTACAGGTGTTTTTGGATAGGTACACATCCATAGAGACACTCGGTCAGGAGTGAATCAGTTTTCCAAGCTTTTGGCAGCCTATGTAGACCATTTGTGGATCTGTTTACTAAGACTTTTTGTGTCTAGTTTAGTTTTCATGCGATTTGGTGAGATTTTTTGAGTTTTTGCTCAGTTTCCAGGGGAAACTCTGCTAGATTTTTCCCACATTTTCACCATCCTTTGCACGTATTCACAATTTGCTCTCTAATGGTGTAGTGGTCGAGTTGACTCCCACTCTAGTAGTTTTCTAGCTTGCGGTTTGCGTTGAGTTTTGACTCATTTTGCAAAGGAAACTCTTTTTTCCCCGTCTTCTCGCCATAAAAGTTCACAGTGTTATGCCATCTTCAACAGTGGTCGATATATTCCCACTTTGACAGTGATTGAGTGCTTACTCTCACTTGGACAGATTTTGATAGGTTTTGTAAGTTTGGACACAGTTTGGTGTTCTTATATCCACTCTCGCAGGAGTGAGGAATGTGTATGCTTGTGTGGCTACAGACTTTGCTAGTCACAGGTTTCACAGATATTTGCAGATATTCTGTAAGCAGTTTCTCTCGTGGGATGTGTTTTGAGCTAGCTTGTTCTCTACTTGCGTATATGGTTATGCGCTTTACGCTCAGTTGAGCAGTTTGTCCCAGTTTATGCTTGCAGAGTTTGCAGATTGTGGAGTTGCTTTTAGGCATATGCAAGCGTCAGTTTTGATGCGATTGATCATGCTTTTAAGCATCGTATAGTGGTCGAGTTAGCTCCCACTTTGTTGCCAGTTTGACATGGTTTATGTTTGAGATTGTACTTGAGGTTTTTCTGAGTTTACAGGGGCGATTCTATCAAATTTTTCCAGATTTCTCGCCATACTTTGTCTCTTAGCCATTCTACCTCTTGCAGATTTGTCTATAGATAGCACACTTTCTCCACAGTGGTTACTAGATAGTGATGCAATTTTCCATGTTACACCATGTCGTGAGTGGTTTAGCACATTTTCTAGTGGGAGACTTGGCCGTGTGCACTTGACCGATGGTTCGACGTTTGTCATAGACAGTGCACGAGATGTTTTTTTGTGATTGCCTAGTGGTGCGTCATGCATGCTACGACATGTGCGCTATGTTCCTCAGCTGAGATAAAGCTTGGAAGCTTTTGGTTGTCAGGTACTGCTTAGAGAGAAGTCTTTCCAGATACATTCCGGTTCACTAGTGATTGCTAAAGGAGCCTGTAGCGGCCTGGTATATCCTATGCATGTGTCTAAGGTTCAAGAAGTGCCTTTTTCGCCAGTGATCTCCATCATGCTCAGGAGACAGAGCATTTGATTGTGGAGGACGTGCTAGTGGACTCCGTAGAGACAGAGATAGAGCGGTCGTGCTCTAGTGAGACACATTAGGCATTGTAAGACATTGTGCAGGCAGAGGTAGAGCAGGTCCGCTCCCTAGAGACACAGACATCCCTAGAGACACAAACAGAACTGACAGATATGGAGTTTTTTGACATGCTCATGCTAGAGGCTGATGAGTTGGTGCGAGGATGCACAGTTTTGCCTATGGGTGAGAGGGACGTAGCTTCTCCACTATCGGTGTTGACACATCCATACGCGATGGGTAGTCCTAAGGATGCAGTGATTGTAGATAGCGCAAGAAAGGTGAGTAGATTCAGTCTTGCACATATTTCTTCAGTGTTTGGGTGTCTCTTGTTCGACTTGTTACTGTCGAGGCCCGACCTAGCAGTTGCAGTGGGAGCATTTGCAGCAGGGATTGTCAGTCATACAGTGGTTGACGCTAGCATGATGCTTCGTGGAGCTTTGTAGAACACAATAGGTTGTGCTTCTCCCCTTTCTTGCATGCACCGCATTGCGCACACAAGCACGCATTCGCGCACACACGCACTCATCATAATAGACTATGCGTTACTAGCTCACTACGTGAGAAAGTAATGTATGAATCTCATGCTCCTCCTTATGCGGGGCATAGAGGAATTCAATCTACCTTAAAAGGGATTGAAACATATTTCTATTGGCCTGCCATGAAAGCATACATACAAGAGTATGTTTCTAAATGTGTGGTATGCCAAAAGACGAAGTTTGATAGAGGGAAGCAACCTAGATTTCTTCAACCTTTGCCAATCCCTAGTTCACCATGGGAGAGCATATCCAATTATTTTATGTTTAGATTTCCTAGGTCTATCCATGGAAATACGAGAATATGGACGATAGTAGACAGGTTCAGCAATTAAGCTCATTTTATACCTGTCAAAAAGACTATCAAAGCCCATCAAATGGCAACCCTCTTCATATCACAAAATTTTAAGTACCATGTCTTGCCAATGTCTATAGTGTCCGATAGAGATCCTAGAATGACCTGTAATTTTTGGAGGGGTCTCTTTGAGAATTTAGGCACAAGGTTAAACTTCTCTTCGGCCTACCACCCGCAAACGGATGGCCAAAGTGAAATAGTTAACCTAACAATTATTTATCTACAAAAATCCTACGTAACAGAAGTAGATCAAAGGTCCCAATGGGGGAAGTAATTACCCTTAGTGGAGTATGCCTACAATGATACTATACATACATCCACGGAAAAGACACCTTTCGAGGAAATTGAAGGAAGATCCACAACTCTCCTACGAGTACACGGGAAGATCTTCGTTGCAGATGAGAATAGCCGAGACTTATAAGAATGTTTCCAAAAGATTAAGGATGATTATCACACACACAATCTCATGTGTGAAGTAAAGAAGAATCTCTCCTTCTCAAGCTTTAACGAAAAGCTGGTCATCTACTCCAAGCTTGTGAGAAGGGAGGCCTACACCAACAACTCTCGGCTTCGTGATGAAAATCCAACCAAGAGCCAAGCTCCAATGCATGCTCATCTCCTCTACCATGCTAATTACTAAGCTATGCTAAGATTTTATGAGTGATTATGTGTAGAGATATACTTCTTTCTCGTAAGAATACTCCTTCCTCCTCTCAGTCTACTCTCATACCCCCCTAGCTCTCACCATCTTTGAAGGTGTGTGAGGTGTTGGGTCTGAGACCGTGAGCGAATTGATGTTGTGTTTTACAAGTGTATGCACGGTGCTTGAAGCTTCCATCTTCATTGCACCAGCAAGTTATTGAAGGAACACAAAGCATTGTATTGTAAAATGTCTCCCTTGATGGGGGAAACCTATAATATAAAGCATTTTGGAGGGGGGGACCAGCTCCATGTAATCCGGTCCTCAACTGTTATCAATAGCTTAATTTCTCTCTTTTGAAGTATTGTTGATGCCTATCTAACTAGGTGTTATGATTTTTGTTTCTCTCTCCATCCAAGCACTCTTCCTATGCTCATTAGGAATCTATTCTAATGAAATGCTCACTATGTTTATGCTACTTTCCGCTACACACAAGTTACTAGTCCATTAAATGTTACACATATGTTACCTTGTCTCGACACTCAGAGTCGAGACAGAGTTTAAAGAAAATTGTGCTTGCCTTTCCCAGGCCCTGTCAAGTAGAACACCAGATTCGAAGCATTAAAGTTCAAAAAGAATTAAATATCTTAATTGTATGAAAAAGATGTACCTGTACTCACTATCAATTACCCTTAGAACTTTGATGTTGGAATATTCTATTAGCATATAGCCTTCAAAAAAGTTGGCACCATGCATATTTGATTTTCTCTTGGAGGCCGGTATGACCAAAGCCACGATGCCATGTAGGCTACATCCGATAGCTCTAACTTTCTCAGTGTAGGGTTAAGGTGGATAGGTTAGTGTACCATTCATGGCACAAGCATGCTTGGAGAGGTTAGTGTAGAGTTTGAGAGAGAAACTATTGGACAATACAATATAGACTATACTTGCAAATGATAAAGCTTACAAATATTCAGCAGAACCTGCCTCTATATAGGCTTTACAAATAGGAAGCCTTTTGACACATGAGCACAAAAGGTGGCTGCCAATGCACAATACAAGTGGCTTTCTCTTTTTGCAAGAGGCTTTTCACATGGCTTGACACATAAAGATTTTCTAGGTGGAAGAGATTCATAAGAGATGCAACAAAACTCACATCCCAAAAATCCTCCCCTATGTGGGTTTTGGTTACATATCACTCACACAATCCTCCCCTCAAAACACACTAGGGTGAGGCACAAATTCACAAGAGCCTCCCCTTGAACACAAAGTTTGTTATGATAACCAATTGTAGGGTTAAGGTGGATAGGTTAGTGTACCATTCATGGCATAAGCATGCTTGGAGAGGTTAGTGTAGATTTGAGAGAGAAACTATTGGACAATACAATATAGACTATACTTGCAAATGATAAAGCTTATAAATATTTAGCAGAACCTGCCTCTATATAGGCTTTACAAATAGGCAGCCTTTTGACACATGAGCACAAAAGCTAACTTCCAATGCACAATACAAGTGGCTTTCTCTTTACAAAGTTTGCAAGAGGCTTTTCACATGGCTTGACACATAAGGCTTTTTTAGGCGGAAGAGATTGTTCACATAAGAGATGCAACAAAACTCGCATCCCAACACTCAGCATACAAGGCTAGGAGTCAGCTTCAAGCAAAGACAACCGCTCTCAAAGAGGCAACAAAGGTTAGTACATTTCAAGTTATACTTGTTTTTTTTTACTTTAACCTTTTATTTGCAAAAGATTTCTCTACTGTGCAAAGAAAAGTGATGTGCTAGCCTTCATGCGAAGCAAGGCTTCTATTTTGTACCAAGGTACTATCCATTGATTTCAGATCAAAGATAATGGCACACATATTTGGCACTAAGTTTATATAAGCTCAAGTTTAAGTTTGGCCAAAACGCACTTTGATGTATCCATGCCCTATAAGTGTGCAAGGCACGTATAGCAGTCACTCACAAGGTTGAGATTGTCACTGGATCCAGCCGCTTATTAATCTATTTTTATAATATGCATGCATGGCATGCAAGTAAGTTGGTACTATGTCCTCCCCATTGTTTACACTTTTGTAATAACAACAGATACTCTGTCTAACAAGAATTGAGGTTGGTATATGGGCTTCCAATTATTGTATATCTATATAGTAGTGAATACTTTACATCATTATCTCTATGCACAAGATACAACCAATCCCAATGAAGGTTTCTATAGAAAGCAAGTAAGCATGGCCTAGCTATCAAGCAACTGATTCATCGGAAGCCATGAATACATTAAGAGATCCCCCATGCAGGTAATCTCTTGTGTAAACACCTGAGGAAATCTAGTATAACTATTTACTTTGGGGTATTCGACATCTTTCTCCTTTTTTCATGGAGGGAGAAGATTCTTTCACGGTTTAGTTGTGAATAAGATTTTGATCGAAGAAGATATGTTGCTTAGTTGTAGCACTCATTATGTCTCCCAAAGTAGTATTTCCAGGGGCATGACCTCGCTAATACACAATCACTCCATAGGTGTTGAGGATCACACTTTGATCTCATCACAGTTGTACTTTCAAGAAAAGCTGTCCAAAATCTACCAAGGGATAGTGGACAAAATCAATTTTTCAAGTGGATTCCAATTTTTTTTGTACACGGTAGATTGTGTTGGTCACCGTTACCTACTAGTTTCATCAGTTTTTCATACAGAGTTTGACCAAGGGATTTGACATTGCAGATTTTAACCAAGGGGTTGGGTTGCAAAGTGCATGTGATTACGAATAAGTGAACGTTATGTTCAACCTCCATCTACCCATATGATTTGGTTTTATTCATTTCTACATATGCTTTGATTACGTTTTTCGAGTAGGACAGTCATGTCTCCGTTACACTACTACATCCTCTAGTTATGGACCTACATGGTAGGGTTTTGTTGGCACATGCTATCACATGGGATACAACATGGTCTAGGAGCTCATGGAGTTCGGATTAGCCAGTGTGGAGCAAGGTTAATGAGGGTCCCTCTCACTCATGTCACTAAATATTTACAGCCACCTCCACACACAAGTACATTTCGTACTTGAAGGTTGTTCTTTTTTTAGACATCCTTATTTGAGACGTGTTCCACATGTGGAGAACATGAGTCTTTGGGATTGACATTGGCCTCGTTATTGTAATTAGGTGTCGCGATGAAGTCCCTAGGTGCTAGTCAAATCTGTATATTATATCATTTTGAGCAGTTCATATCAAGAACAATTTTAGTGGCTAAGAATTGTTGGATATACCTAGTCAGACTTGTTAAAATACAAGTGTATCTAAACAACATTAACGTATGGTTGTTTATGCATATAGCAAGTTAATGAAAATTTTTCATTGTCTCTACCTAGATGTGATTTATGTTTCACATTCTAGTATGTTTCAAATGTTTTGGCAAGGCTTACAAGTGGTTGCAATAGCAAGGATTTAGTTCATTCTCAAAAATATTCATTCTTCTCTTCACATTTGCCATACGTATTGGCAATTACACTCATGAAAATGAAGATTCGGATTAGTTTTTTGCTAAAGGCATGCACACTAGGTGCTATGGGTCCTTGTGTTTAGCAGAGGCTGATTTGGAACAGTATGCAACTTCATGAAATGGATAGCTTATGAAGCATTTCACACTTTATGTGTAGTATCTCTACGAGCTTAGTTGTGGGTCTACCAATCATCAATAGAGGTCATGGATCGGTTTGGATGTTGATAGATAAATGACTAAACTTTGTACATTTAACCATGTTGTTTTCTGCATACCATTGTTGATTATTCAACAATGTCACAAGAAATTGTAACCCATCTTTACAAGTCATTTTTGAACAACTGTCTGTGAATCAGTGGGAAACACAACTCAGTATTCTTAGTCATCTAAGGGTGGATAAGCAGTTTACAAGTATTCATGTTGTGTTAAAGGTTCATCTTGTGTTAAAGGATGTGGTAAGAGCGTACATTACTACACCAAGCAATCCAATTAGAAAGATTCGCTCTCTAGTAGGAGTTTGCTAACCATAAGAAAAATCATGTTGCAACTAAGTTTAGTCCATTCATATTTAACTTAGGTTCTCAACCTCGATCAACAGTTATGGTGGGGTTGTCTACTAATAAAGAATGGCACCAAGTGAAGGACTTGGGCATTGCTGATGAGTTATGTCAGGAGTTATATCAACTATTACTTTCATGGAAAGTGAGAAGAGGTATTCTTTTTGACACCTCTTAGTTTTCATAATTATTTTAGTATACTCAAGTGAGTTCTATGGAGTCTTTAAGCTATGTGGGATATGGGCATGTTACACAAAAATGGTTGCAAAGGGACAACAATGTGGAAAATCAAGATGTTATTCTTGATTCCATGAGGGTGAATGAACTTCTCCAAGGGGGCAATAATGTCAAGCCTACAGTAAGACCTGACGAGGCCAAGGGAGAGGACGGACATGCGATCAAGGGGACCATATTATTAGCAAGGCAAGGCCTATATAGGGTATGGTCGGGTGGAGAGTTGCATGTTCCAGTCCCTAGTCCTCATACCTCTTCTCTCTCTTTCTCTCTCCCTCTACATAACTCTACCACACTCTTTCATTCCCTCTCTTGAGGGAGAAGTAAAAGAAACTATCATTCAAGATAAAATGAATCACTAACACAAGGAAAAGAAGTAAAGGATTTGTGGAAGTGTAAAACCTAGATCTTCTCCATTTCAATTCTGCTGCACTTGACAATTTCAACCCAGGTTTCATTTAGAAATTATAACACCATTTGAAATGTTTCATGGTTGACTGAGTTGAAAGAGTTGCTTCTACAAAGGTATATTCTTCAAGGATTCATATCAATGATCCTAGTGCTATGATGTACCACCTACAAGGCCAACGAGTAGGATGCTCAAGATGGTGATGAGGTAGGGCAGAGTGCCTCCCTATAGCACTAGAGGTGTGTGGCAGTGTAATAGGGAACGAGCGCAACAAAACCCAAACGTTCCAAAACGGCATTTCCGAGATGAGTCATGTTCCCGAAACGGAATCAGGACGGAACATCGTTCCAGAATTGGGTGTACCCAGAACGGTGTTCCGAAACGAGGGTAAGGGGGTGGAATGGGAAAAAGTAGGCGTTTGGGGGCAAAATAGTAGGCATTTGGGGACATAATTCGGGCTGTTTGGGAGACATATCTAGGGCAGTTTGAGGGCAGGTTTGGGGACAGATTTGGGAGAAATTTCAAAGTTGATTTGGGACTAAGCTGAATGGAGGTAATTCAAGCCTTACTTAAGTCGACCATTTTGGCCCCATTTCCATTCCGGTCCCCCCACCTCCCCATTCATGTCCCGTTCCAGACCCTCCCATTCCCATTACCCGTTCCTGTTCCGGGTAACTATGGTGTGTGGAAACGAGGATGGCTTGCCTCGGCCTAGGGGTTGCGGGTGAATCAGGAGAGAGAATTTGGGTCACTCTATCCTCCTCTCTCCTCCCCTAACCAACGACATATTTTTATTGGGCCTCGAGAGACCATCTCTCCTGCCTCTTCTTGGAGAATATCAAGTGTGATCGATTCATGAACTTCTTCCCTCGAGGATGTGCATTTCGCATGGTACTCTTGCTTGACCCAGTGGATGGTTGGTTTTGTGTCAGCCTTGCAACATGTGATGGATATTTGACCTCTGTGCTTGATGGAGTGGGAAACACCTATTCTCTTCTACTAGGCCTTCAAACTTTCTCTCTACACTAGTTTATACACGGTGGCTCCCTTGTTAACCTGTTATGATACAAACCTTGTAATAATTTTTGATGCTCCTGCATGATGATTGTGAGTAGCATATAATGTAATTTTTCATTATGCTAATATATTCTCTCCACTCACATTTGTGCTAATATATTCTCCCCACTCACATTTGTGAGCATGGCCCAAAAAAAAAGAGTGTGCTAATATATTCTACCCACTTACATTTGTGAGTATGCCCAGAAAAAACGATTTCGTTCCAAATATGTCACGTGCGCATCTAACCCTGTGTATATGTCAAAAATCTAACTCCTATTTTTAGGGTTTAGGACAACCTAAGAGGTGTTCTCACACCCTTGTGAGATTCTATGCATGACCTACATGCCTAGGAACTTTAGAGTAGTTGCATACACTTTGATTCCACGTGATCACAACCAATGTCTACTTGTTGTAGGTGTTGGGGAGTGCTCCCATATAGTTATATAAGTATCCTACTTATCTGCATTTGAATCATCTCTTATAAGTGAGTTTATAATCCATTAATAAGTGATGTTTTGAGAAATCATGGTTTTTAATTGGCATTGCCTGACCAACTTTAATTCCATATATAAGGTACCCCTAGGGTCATTTCTCAAGCATAAACCAATACACTTCGCACAAACATCAAGTACCTACATTACCTCAACATCTCTATCGTTTTTGCACCAGATCAGCCTACAACACCCCATCAACACATGTTTTCAGTTTTAAGCCATAACCTCACCGTACCATCGTAGATCCAACTATTAGTACCAGCACTTCAGTTTATTTCTTTTCCACTACCCATGGTGCTTATACGGTCTAGGAATCCCTATTGTTTTATGGGCGATCTACATTACCTCTACCTTCGACCCCTACATAAGTAGGGCATGGAGTTAAGGTTTAGGGTAATTATCAGTTGTATCTGTTGCCTAGTTGGTTGTGTGGTCGATGGTGGTTATGGGGGCTCATCATCCCCTTCTCTCTCTCTCTCTCTCTCTCTCTCTCTCTCTCCTCTCTCTCTCTCTCTCTCTCACACCACACACACACACACACACACACACACAACACACACACACACACACACACACACACACACACACACACAACATCATGTGCAATCACACACAATTGGGTTAGTATTTTGGTTCTCTAACCCCCCCCCCCCCCCCCCCCCCCCCCCCCCCCCCCCCCCCCCCCCCCCTCCCCACCCACCCCCAAACACACATGCCATGTTTAGCATATTTTCCAAAAGAAAATCTCTAGCATGTATAAGATATTCAAAAACTAATCCGTCATGGTCAAGTGCCTTACCTATACTTAGTCATTCCATAACATCATGTACGAGACTCTTCATGAAGATTGTAGAGGGTGAGAGTAAGAGTCTCGTGGATCTGGTATAGAAGGCCGTCATTTTGAGGTCATTTTACTCTGTAAATATCAAGTTCATACTGGCCCCATGCATCAATTTAACACTTATTTTGCGACTAACAAGGAAAACCGTAGCAGTAAATTTTTGACTGTTGCCATACATTTTTCGGGTAATGCCATGAATTGGTATAAAACCTGGTAAGAGATACATTTAACCAAGCATCTTGAGCATGTTGTAGATAAAGAGCATCTATCTTATAGTTGGGTTGACTTCCAAGGCTTGTTTTATTCAATTGAAATGCCTTGATAGATTGAAAGAGGATTGGAAAGGCCTCAGTCAAATGAGACTCTCGTTATGTCTTTTTCTAACACTATTTGGTAGATTGGTATTCAATTGCATAAGTCACATGAGGATCGCAAGGAGAATTTCTTTGGTTTGGACGAGTACATCAAATACAATGTAGAATTTCCAGGCCGTAAGGACTACAATGACACTGTTAGAATCACTCTCAAGCACGAAATGAAGCACAACAAAGGTAATATACCTAGATGAATCTAGGATAAGCTTGGATTCATCCTTAAAGGAAAGTGCACGGTATAGACCCATGGTAGTCAACCACAAGACAATATAACCATCAACTACAGCATGCATAGTATCGACTAAATACCATGACATCCTCACTAATGTGTTAGTGCCCAATAGTGGGTGTAGAACTACACACTAACAACAAAGGTAGGCCTACAGATAACAAATCATCTTCAAGTAACCCTCAAAACCACCAAAATTAGCAAAATGGTAGGAACCACAATATGTCTCCTTCCCAATCTTCCACTACACTAAAAGTACAAAATTCTTTACCTAACACTGATAATAAAGGAAAGGCTAAAACTCAAGAAATACCTACCTTTACACCTTAGGAAAAATCTCCTCAAGGAATAGTAAGAGGCTACCTAAGTCTTGAAGAATGAACTAAGTATAAAAAAGAAGGAGGATATTTCAAGTGTCACACTAAAGATCACATGAAAAGAGATTGTCCAGAAAACTCAGAATCCACATCTTTTGTTAGTGTCATAAATGAGTAAGCTAATGTGTCCCAAGTTTCTAATGATCATCTAGATGAGTCTCTCATGACGTGTTATTCTCATGTGAATGGTCAACACATTATGATCTTGTCTCTCATGACGTGTTATTCTCATGTGAATGATCAACACATTGTGATCTTGTTTGGTCCTAACAATATGCATGATGAGATTCTTGAAGAGGAAGAGCGCGAGATAATAGAAAAAGTCGAAGACATGGAGCTAGAGCAGATTATTATAATCCCTTTTGAAACGTCTCTAAGAAGCATCCATAGCTTATGGCAAACTACACGAAATCCGTGATGCTCGTTACCAGTACCTCACCTTATAAAAGAGGCGGATATCACGTGCACATCTAACCCTTTGTGCATGCGGAGAAGAGAATTCCGATTTCTAGAGTTGAGGACACCCTATGAAGTGTTTTTTGTCCCCTAAAGCCAATGCATACGACCTGCATGCCCAAGCACTTTACAATAGTTGTATACCCTCTCATTACACATGAGCATAGCCAGTGTCTGCTACGTGTAGGCACTTATAGGGAGTCTTTCTATTTAGTAGCGTTAGCACCCAGCCTAGGTATTTATCTACATATGAACCATCTCTTATAAGTGATGTAATAATGGACAATGTGAGAAATTGTAGGTTTATAGGCATTTCTCTCGGCTCAAATTTAATTCCATATATAAGTAACCCCTAAGGTCACTTCTCAATTATAAGTGAGTACCCTCACTACAAGAACCAATTGCCTATAGTACGTCTAACATCTCTGGCATTTTTGCACTAGTTCAACCTACAACAAGACATCAACACCAACATTTTCAATTTTTATCCATAGCCTCGTCATATTGTTGTAGCTCTAGCTATTATTAGTACAAGCGTTTTAATTTTTTGATAAGATCGCTGATCAGCCAACATTTTTAGATTCAATCCTTAGATCATCCAATTTTTTTCTTCTACTAGCCCGTCTTGGACATCGGCCATAACAAATGAACCCATAGCCTTGTCGAGCTTGCACATCCCATTCAATATCCCTATCTTTTTTTGTTTTTAGCCATGCAAATCGAAGAATCCACAATAAGATCCCATCAACATCTCAACATTTAGTACCATTGTATCAGCATTTGTACAATCTAAAGCAAATACCTATCTCGTGATAAGGGGCAAGGGGGGGGCTTGGAGGGGTTTTTGGGACCCTATGTGGTTTATATCTCCTATCTATCTCTCTTTTACTCACAAAACCATCATTCACACTATCATCCTCTCTTCTCTCTAGTCTTTGCACATCTCTCATGAAGTGAAAGGAACATTCTTGTGAAGTAAAATGAACCTTGAGTATGCATTGAGCACTCATCATGAACATTCACAATAAATCACTTCTGCTACACATTACAAAATATAAGCTCCATTAAATCTTAATATAAAGTTTGAACATAGATCCTTCTAAGGCTTTCGGGAACTCCCATGTTTTGGAGTTGAGCGGAGCTCTTTGAAAATATAGGTACAAGGTTGAATTTTTCTTCCGCCTATTACCGACAAACAGATGGCCAAACTGAGATAGCTAACCTTACAATTCTCGATCTCCGAAAGACTTATGTTACAGAAGTATATCAACGCTTATAATGGGAGAAGTATCTACCACTTGTAGAGTATGCGTACAATAACACCGTCCATAGTACTACAGGAAAGGCACCTTTTGAAATCATTGAGGGATGTTCTAAAAGTCCCTTGCTACTTAAGGGACATGGGAAGATCTTTGTTGCTGATAAGTATAGCCGATACCTACAACAATCTTTCCAAAAGATTAAGGAGGCTATATCCATCTCCCAACAAAGGAAAAAAGTTAATGCTAACAAGCACAAAAGGGCCTTAACAATCAAAGAAAATGATTGGGTCTTACATATTATCCTCCGATATCTTATTAAGATAAAAATTATCCTTTTGAAGATGCTAGATTGATGCAAGCAGCACAGCTTAAGGACAGTATGAACCTTGTCAATGGTTACAATGCTACACTAGAGTAAGCAAACTTAAAGGTTTCCTTTAAATGATCAATGTTTTTGTCTTATAAGACTAGATCTATCTTTTTATCGTGCAGAAATTTGGGTAGTATGCATGCTTAGAATCATGTTTGTGATGACGACGTCTCTCAAACACCAAGTAGAATTTGTCACTCAACTTTGTAAAGTATGATATGAAATGAAGACCAGACATGCTTGCTACATGCTGTAGTGGAAGTGAATGTTGAACTTTGCTCAAGATGAGTGCTCCGAATTGTGCTCAAGGGTTCCTTTTTGTCAGGACAAGGGTTTTACGGGGCAAGGCCCAACCTAGGGGGTCAGGGACCTAGGCCAAGGGCCTCGACTGGACCAGTGCGGACTGGGGATCCGCTTAGGGAAAGAGCTAGGAGCTAGGCCTATATATAGGGCGGTAGGGAGGAGGATCCGACATCTCAGTCTCCTAGGTCTTACATTGGTATCAGAGCTCAAGGGAGAAGAGGGAGGAAGAAGAAGAAGGCATGGCGTTCTCTCTTTCTCTCTCTCTCCATGGTGGATTACTCTCTCTCACAAGACATGGATTTTTGTCAAAGTTTTTTGGTTTGGCAAGCTTGGATCAGCACAGAGCACGCTGGATTAAAAAAGAGATTGTGTTTTGCATGTTTTTTCCATGGCGAAATCCTTTTCTCGAACTGCAATTCCTTGGCTAGGTTCATCGATCAGTCAAAGAGGTCTTCAGTCGGGGATGATAGAGAGGGGGCCTGTGGGCAGCACTCCTTGCATGCAGGAAAGGCGGGTTCTTGACTTGCATGGAACGGCAAGGAGACGCAAGGAATGCGTTCGTGCTGCTCTATAAGAAAATTTTTGTCACATGGGGGCAAGGAATTGAGCACCATAGAGGGTGCATGCATGGTTTTCTTCCCTGCATAGGCTCACAGGTCGCCATGTCCAGGTTTGCTTCAAAAAAAGAAGCTATTTTTATTTATTAAAAAAACTCCAATTTTGCTAAGGGTTGCGGCCCATGCTATGCATGCAAGGCCGCATGCCATGGATGAGCAACCAAACAACCGTTCTTGTTGCATGGCATCATCCGGGCCATGGGCAACCGTCTTGGGCTCTCATATTTTTTGCAGAAAGCTGAGAATGTATCCACGTCGGCATGCTACACTTGTTGATGGCATCTCATCAAGTGCGTTCACATCACATACAATATGGAACATCCGAGATGGTAGCGGACACGGTTCCGCGCTGTGATTATCCCAGGTATGGTAGCGGACATGGTTCTCCGCTACGGTGCTCGCAGGTATCAGCAAAAGGAGCCAATTAACAAAGGCATTGGCCAAGTCACGTCGGGGAAGCCATGGTGGTCGACCGACATGTTAACCAGGCCTATTGCTCGTTTGGCTCATGGATGCAACGCTGGTTTCAAGAATTAAGAACCTGTTTTCCCGTCTTGACAAAGAAGATTATTCTACTTGGAATTTTTAAAAGATATCACTGGACAAATTTTCGATGCTGGAGACAAGCACGGCCTTAATACCTGGACATGCAAAGCATCTGTCATAGTCCTAATTGTTAACTACATGGTGGTTAAGGCTTGAAGCATATTGTTGAGGTATGCTATGCATGAACTAATGCCAAGGTATGCCTTCTTGTTTCAGTAAATCATGTTTTTAAGATATATAAACAATAGTTTGTACGACATAACTTTTCATGGTATAGTTGTTGACATGTACGACATGTTATGCACTTACTTTGATCTTGGAGTACATGCCACTATTTTACGATGATGCGACCTAGACGGTGAGCACATTGGGCAACATGTAAGACACGTAACAATAGCTTGTCTACATGTCACTAGGCTATGAGTCTATGTCTACAACTTGATACGGCATCACGTCTATGGATTACAATATCCTACAAGGATTACAAACATATTTTTATGTTGCTTGAGTCGATATGACAAGCTCTCTCAAGGAGATTCAAGAATGCATGGCATGTTATTTTGAAGCGCTTGTAGTGACTTACGGTGCAATGATGGTTGTTGCTCATGGTAAAGTCACCTAGTGCTTGAGACTATCCTACTTGCACCTATCCATCTTTATTCTGTATGTATATGATGGTTAGGAAGAAGCGGCTTTCATGTCGTGGTATGCTTCTCACTTATCAAATCGGAGTCATACACAAGAGGTGTATGAGCTGATTGCACATCCTACAAGGTTTGTGAGAAACTTACGTTCTTTTATCTATCCAGAGTACTTTGAACTTACTGCCATGGATGCCATGTCTTTGTGCACATATGCACACTCCCAGTTGCGAGGTCTTATGAAGACTACAGGTAGTTTCTGGCATGTAAAGCATGTCCCGTTTGTATCTACGAGACATAACCTATGAATTAAAGCATACATACTCTTCGTCACAAGGTGGGTAGAGTGGTCACACAAGGTGTATGCTCTACTGGAGTACTAGTAGACCATCGTATGTAACATGTTGCTTGGGACTCTCTTGCTTACATGAATTGGTATCCCTCCTACTCGCATGACAAGGCATACTCTATGAATTGGGCATGACCTCGTATGTTGAGTAAGGGTACATCTTTTTTGATGCATGAAGATGCTGGCTCCCTTGTGATTGCATCTATTATGGTTTACTTGCTCCAGATCTACATGACACACAGCTACGAGCATTTGTTAGCAATTTCAACAGGGAATATGCAAGGCATAATTCCAGTGGTTGTCCACTTGCGACTTTTGATACTTTGGTGAGACACGGTTTCTCCTTTGTGTGGGAAAAAAGAGTTGTGTTCAACTCTCTTTTCTTTGAGATAACCTCTCATCAAGCTCAGTTTGCATACTATGTATGCACCACATATAAGGCATGTGGGGAGTTGTAAGATGCAACACTAGAGATGCTTGAGTTGTTGTTATTTCTTGACTTGTGTAAGACACAACTAGGATTTGGTAAGCAAGGCTTGTCCGACTTCAAGCTAGGCTAGGAGCCATGAACTTCTCTTGTGAACATCTAGTTGTTTCACTACAGTGTTGGGATTTAAAGGATGTCTACACTCATTATGCACAGTTACAAGTGTAGATTACACTTGAGGTGTTTTGTCCTTACATGCAAGGCATGAGGATCAGTTTCAGCAGATGGATGACACTTTGTCTTGGTGGTTCTTTTACCACAGTTTTGACTACGAGGTACACTGTTGTACGTCACTTGGCTACGAGTCTCATCACTATGAGTCATTTTTGTTTTCTTGTGAGGTGTTTATCTCCTTAATGCCTGTGAGATAGTTTCCTTTTCCTATATGACAGTTCAAGGCGAGTACGACTCTTTATTAAGATTTTTTTTATGTGTAAACAATCTATATCACTTACCAATCTCTTGTAGGTAGTCCCAGTCTGCAGATCAAGGTCACGGCATCTTGTCTATAGCATTCTATAGCCTGAGGTGGTTATGATGTTTTGTGGTCACGGTACCACCTACGATCTTAGAAGGATTAGCTTGATTTCATATTTTTCTATCATGGTGGCACAAATTTGGGTTTGACATAAGCTAATATTCTGGAAAAGTACACATGGTTGTTTTCATAATGTGAAATCATGCACTAACAGAATATTTTTATGCTCATCAATTAAGAAACTTTTGGAACCATATTTTTTCAATGTGTTAAGGTACGATGGTTAGTATACGGTTTATTCTGCAGTTTTACCTCGGGTAATATTACCTTCATAAGGGGTGAAGGATATTGTATCAAAACTCAGGATGGTATATACCATTCCTAGTTAAGTTACCTGGATAGTACGACTATCCTATACGTTGTGTTGGAAATACGATTCCAACTTAAGTGCTATGTTGAGAATATTTCTCGCCTAAGTAGGCATAACAGCTCTAGAGAGAAGTCCTTAGTTGTTAGGTCTAAGCGCATCAGAATTCTTGGCTTATGAGATATAGTTTGTCAGCTAAGTCATGGTTTTTAGTTGTCTATGTTTTTAAATAATGTTTGTTTTTAGTGCTTAGTTCACAGATTCGGGCATTGGTTCAGGTAACACCCTTTACTTCTATGGCCTATTTCGTCAAGGTAAGTATGAGGTACTTTTCCTCTTCATGGTAAGCATTTCTTTTACGCTATGCTTTATATCTGAACTATATGTTAGTTTCTGATTTTCTGATGCACATGACACGGTCATATTTTTTGGTCGGAATTAGAGGTTTGTGTACGCAGTACCTACCTTTCCTTTCCACATATCAGCTTTCCATACGATGGACAAGAAGTTGCCCCACAGACATTACCTATCTTTTGGGTCAACATGTTTAAGACAAACATAGGACTACAGTGGTAGAGATCGTTCTTTTGGCACATGTTTTACATTATGTGGACGTTCAACATGGTCTAGGAACTCAAGGAGTTCAGTTTAGCCACGATGTGGAGCAGGTTTAATAAGGGTCCCTCTCACTCATGTCGCTGAGTGTTTTACGTTTCCTCCACACACAAGTACATTTCGTACTTTTGACGGATGTTACATTTCTAACATCCCTATGTGAGACATATTCCACATGAGGAGAATATGAGTTCTTAAGGATTGACACTGGCGCCATTCCTTAATTATGTGTCGCGACAAAGTCCCAAGGTGCTGGTCAATTCCATTCCCCAAGACCATTCTAGCACAAGTACTGGGAACAGTTTCAGTGGGCCAGAAATTGTCGGTACTAGGTAGGGCTTGCTTACATTAGCAAGTTATGAATACAAGATGGTAGGGCTTGTTTATGGTAGAAAGTTCTGACTACCAGATGCAAATTTAATGGATAGTTGCTTAACAACAAGTTTCTATGGATACACAAGTGCATTTTAGTTACACACTTTAGACATGGAACATGTGTTTTCTGTTATGATCTAATATGTTACCTAAGTAAATGAATGCTATCAATCTATGTTGATTCATGCATTCTTGTATTCTACATGCTAGGATAAAAGTTTGTTATTGCATACACACTAGGTGTCATGGGCCCTAGTGTTTAACACTCTTTTGTTTGAGGCGGCATGAGACTACATCTCCAGTTGTTTCAAGGATGAAACCTCCCTTTCGAATGGAAGGAGTAAATTATCAATCATTCCTGTAACTTAAGTTATGAGCATGTTATAAAAAAAAGTTTATATTCTGCTACTTAAGAAAGGACAATAGACATGCTAAGAGCATAAACTTGCTATGAGCATAGACATACCGGGAGCATAGACATGCTACAAGGCATAGACAATGAATGGATCATCTAAAGAGTGTTTAATGCGGTAAGCTAGAAGCAATCCATAAAGTATATGAGTAGTGCCATGTACAAAACCTAAGTGTTGTGCTATGAGCATAAACTATAGGTGGTTACACCATTCAGAGGTGCTAAGAGCATACACTTAGGATATGCTAAATAGCATATGCACATTACAACTCTTGATATGATTCTTATGGTACGATTTTAAGATGATTTGACTAGTCTACAGTCAAGTCTATTGCTTTATGACTTTTGTGAAAACTTATCCTTTTCACTCTAGTTTTCGAGGACGAAAACTCTTCCTTAAGGAGGGAGTAATGTAAGGACAAGGGTCCTATGGGGCAAGGCCCAACCTAAGGGGTTAGGGACCTAGGCCAAGGGCCTCGACTAGACCAGTGTGGACTAGGGATCCGCTTAGGGCAAGAGCTAGGAGCTATGCCTATATATAAGGCGGTAGGGAGGAGGATCTGACATCTTAGTCTCCTAGGCCTTACACTTTTACTTACAGAAGGGAGAGCCTTCCATTCCTTTAGTGAGAGAGTGCAATGGACACAAACAAAGTGGTGAACACTCTGAATGAAGGTGCTGCGAGTGAGAGATAGAGAGAGGAGAATGTTGTCAAACCCTCCTCCAAAGGCCCCACTCTCTATGGCGAGAGCGGTCTACTATTGATTGCACAAATCTCTACAATGATTTGGACTTGCCGACGATGTCGACAACGATAAGCACGACGACAAGACGGGCTGAAATCTGAAAATGCTAATGGCTGAAATCTGCAAATCTTTATCTACTGAATTCTGACTCTATGTCGGTGACGACAGCGATGACGACGATGCAACGACAACGCGTTAGAAATGCAGATGATGAAATCTACGTTTTCTGGGTTGAAACTGCAAATCACACTGGATCTGATCGTGCGGCGAGGATCTGTTGCGGGGGTTCTACTGCGGAGTCTTGATGCTGAAAACTGAAAACGCTGGTGCTAACTGAGGTTCTGTCACGATGAATCTGCCAAACATTGAGTTGCTCTGGTGATCTAAAAACGCTAGGTTGAATTCTGTCTTACTGATATAAATCAGCTAACGCTAGGGCTGATCTGTGGTCTTCTGTCGCTAGGCTCCTATAACGAAAAACGTTGGGCTTGTTCTACTGAAAACGCTAGCTATGTTGATACATAAACGCTCATCTACTACAAAAACGTTAGGTGTTCTATGGGGATCCTGCTGAGAAGGTGCCTGTTGAACATGCCTCTTCTGCCAGAAAGTGCTAGCACTGGGTTTTGTTATATACTTGGCTATCAAAATTGCCCTACCTAGTTCCCAACAAAATTCACTTAAAAGTAATAAGTGAAAATTTGCTAAAATAGGGAAAATAGGTCTATGCACTATAAAAATGCTCCTCATGGGTTCGCATTGAAATTTGATGGTCATGTTGTGTGCAACCAGAGGATATGCATCTATTCTAAGTGCCTAGACATGCACAATCTGGGAATAGACTCACAAAAGTGCCAGATCACTTCTTTAGCTAGACTGAGTGAACCTTTGTCATGAAGTGGCTTGTCCACGTACACATAGGGTTTGATGTGCACGTGACACTTGCAGTAGCTAAGTCTCTTAAGCACCAAATGGATTAGTGTTCCATTCTGGAATTAATCCGCTAAGATAAATGACTAAGGCTTTATCTTCTCTACCTCATAGTCGAGGACGACTATGATTTCAAGAGAGAGGTAAAATCTAATATCTAACTAACCCAAATGATTTTTTGGTATTGAACTGATCATTTAATGTGGGGAAATAAACGGGAACAAGAGTTAGAATATAGACATATGATTTTAGATCTATCTCAGCACAAGACCAAAGGGAGAGAAGGCAATGGGTCCAAAAGAAAGATGGTCTATCAAAGAGCAATGACCAGATAATGAAGCTTAAATTACCTTAGGGTTAGATTCATTAAAGACCTTCAAAGGTTAGTGTTAAATGTCCTTAGACCTAGGATATTAGGGTATTTTAGACCTTAGCTAAGCATGTGCTTCAGGTGCTTGTCGTGCTTGAGCTGACTAAGGTACTTGAGGTGCTTGCCCTGCTTGATGACTAAGGTGCTTGAGGTTCTTGTCATGCTTTAGGACTAAGGTGATTGATGGGATTCATGAATAAGGTGCTTAAGAAGTGAGGTGTTCCAAAGTCAACCTAGATCCCTACACAAGGTGGGGCCAGCCCTACAAGTAGGGGCATGAGAGAGAACACACACTCACTCAAGGCAAGCCCAAGACAAAAGAGGCAACAAGGACACATGCCAAGCTCCTCCCCATGTTGCCCTCATAAAGTGTTTAAAGCCTATTGGGTTGGCCTCTAAAGGAGTCCAATGAGAATTTAGCTTATTCAATAAATTGTTTAAGCATTATTGAAGCCCTCTCCCTCAAAGGGGAAAGGAGGACACTTGTCCAAAGGCTACCTCTATTGCTGGAAATGACCTAGCTTGTGATTGGCTAGGCTTGACATGAGCCAATGAGCTTCAAGCATGAGATATAAGGAGGGGTTGACCCACGCTAGGAGGGGGTGCTTGCAAGATATGCACCCTCACACACACACTCACACGCACTCTCATTGTCTGAAGCAAGAACTTCCTCTCCTTCTCCAAGCTTGTTGAGAAGTTGAAAGCCTACACCAACACCTCTTGGCTATGGAATGAAAATCCAAGCAAGATCCATGCTCCAAAGAAAAAGCTTGCCATCTTCTTCATCTCCATTACTATGCTACTATGCTATGCTAGTCTACAAGAGTAATACAAGCGAGCAGACTATTTCTTTCTCATATATTACTTCTTCTTCCTTTTACCTTCCCTCACTCCCTGCTAGATCTCTCCAACCCTAAAGGTGTTTGATATCTTGGGATTGATCCGGGGATATGTTATGCTTTTGCAAGTGAATGAAGGGTATAATTTTGGAATGAAGTCTATCATCTTCATTGTACCAATGAGGTCTCAAGGAACACAATATTGTATTCTACCAAGTCTCTCTTTATGAGGGAATCTATAATACAAAAGCCTATTGGAAGGGGGACCGGCTCCACATAAATCCGCACCTCAACTGTTGTCAATTTCTCTAATATTATCTCTCTTTTACAAGTATTGTTCATGCCAAGCTAATCAGGTTAATTTTCATCTTGCTACCTTTAATCATTTACTCTTCTTAAAGTCAATTTTATAGCCATATTCCATTACACTTTAACTTCAATATTATAAAATAATAAAATACTTCGTTTCCTTTCAAACTTAATGTGTATTTTTCCATATTGAAATTCCACTAATATGTGATCCGCGGGTTGTTGTGGCTAGTTAGAAGCAAGTCTTAACTCTATGGCGTTCTCCTCCCTCACCTTCCCCCAAGGTGGAAATTTGTGCAAATAGTGCCAAAACTTTTTGGATGATTTAGTATTGAATAAGATCATTCTCAAAAGCTACGATAAGGCAACTACATAGTGACATCTCATATAGAAAAATGGAGGAGATAACATATAAAACCTCTCAAAATAAAATCCAATGAAAATCCACCTGCTTATCTTTATAGCCTTTTTGAACCATTAAGTAATTAATGGTTGCTTTAAGTTGATACATTGTTGCATTGAATTCACTATTCTTTGATTTTGATTGGTTCGTAAGCGACTTACATGTGATACATTTCTTTGCTTGAAGCATGGCCCAATTATTTTAGGATCTCTAGATGGACACATAACCTAAGTATATACGCGGTGTATAATTTATGAGGATTCGTAGACTTGGATTATGCATATCATATAATATATCAATAAGTATTTCTAGGATTTGGTTGTTCAAGTTGCCAAGAAAATGTCTTTCCTACTATTATGAAAAAGCTGATGCATGAGTCCATCTCCATCTCTCTCTCTCTCTCTCTCTCTCTCTCTCTCTCTCTCTCTCTCTCTCTCTCTCTCTCTCTCTCTCTCTCTCTCTCTCTCTCTCTCTCTCTCTGTGTGTGTGTGTGTGTGTGTGTGTGTGCGCGCGCGCGCGCGTGCGAAAAGGGCCGTTCATATATTACATTGTTCTTTGCCAAGGAAGACTTTAGCTATATGAAGTGCCTTTGAAAATTTTCTTTGATAGTACTTTGAAGTAATTGGACGTGAAGATCCTTGCTTATCTAACTCTTGAACTTACACAGAATGCAACCCCAAGTCATTACTACACTCAAACTTTGTGTAGTCATATCAAGATAGCATAGATAATGCTTACAACTCTCCCCATTCCTAAGTTAAACCACTCACTCTTTCCAAGATCCATTATAACATCATCTAAACCCTATGTATGATCCCAAAAACTACAGTGTTAACCATGTGAAAAAAGTTATATGGAGCTTGGTCTATTAATGTAGCTAGGTGAACGTGAGGTTGAGAGTGATTGGAAGCACACATCCATGAGTTTCAACTCTCCCCATTGCTAAGTACGACCACTCACTCTTTCCAAGATCCAGTATAACATCATCTAAACCCTTTCAAAATTCTATGTTTGAGGATCCCAAAAACTACGGTGTTAACCATGTGAAAAAAGTTTTATGGAGCTTGGTCTACTAATGTAGCTAGATGAACATGAGGTTGAGAGTGCTTGAAAGCACACATCAATGAGTTTCAACCATCCAACAT
Source organism: Adiantum capillus-veneris (assembly GCF_014529385.1). Classification (NCBI taxonomy): domain Eukaryota; kingdom Viridiplantae; phylum Streptophyta; class Polypodiopsida; order Polypodiales; family Pteridaceae; genus Adiantum; species Adiantum capillus-veneris. The sequence continues at coordinate 112,082,383 of NC_140939.1, read as the reverse complement.
TCTCATTGAGTCTCCAGTCTCTCTTTCCCTCTCTCTAAGTGTGTGTGTGTGTTGTGTGTGTGTGTGTGTGTGTGTGTGTGTGTGAGAGAGAGAGAGAGAGAGAGAGAGAGGAGAGTGCAAACTCAGAGACCTTGTGTAATGAGAGGTACCATTGTAGCTTGGTGGTTGGAACCAAACCTAATCAATTTTCACAAAAATTAAGGATAAATGTGCATGCAAGAAGGAAATTGGAGCGTTCCCATTATCATGTCATCGCTCCATCGCACTAAAATGAAGTAGGATATCCATGTCTTTGAAGCATGAATTTTCATGCCAAGAAGTCATTCTTTAATGGTGAAACCCCACCCCTTTATCATTATCTCTTAATGCTTTGATGATGATGAAAGAGTGACATTGAATCATGATAGCATTCATCATAATATGGTGATGTCTGAAGAGTTCAAATATAAAATTAAAGAGTGAAATTATGGAAACTATAACAATCCAAAGTACCACATTGCCATCAATTACTTAAGCATGTTACTTCCTAAGAGAGGTCAATTGAACTCACCTTTAAATGCTCAAGCCTATCTTCCCATCCACACTTTGCACTTGAGCAGTGATCCTCCCAGTCTCTTTAATACAAGACATGACATTGGGGCATTTAGGAAGTGTTCACCATCATTGCACATTATACCCCTTGCAGGTTCAATAGGCTTAGCTTCATACCCTGCTCTTATGCTTGGAATTTTTCACATTCAAACTTGCTTTCCTCTCATTTCTCGCTGCCCATCTACTTCATGGATGTCAGGACAAGGATCCTAAGCCTAGGGGGTCAGGGGCCTGGGCCAGGGGCTCGGACTAGACCAGTGTGGACTGGCGATCCATATGATGGCTAGGGCTAGGAGCCGATCTATACATAGGGTGGTAGGCGGTGGATCCGGCATCACAGTCCCCTAGGTCTTATGTTTCTACTCCATTTGACATTTTCCACATCAAGTTTAGTCTTCCACTATGGCCAAGGGCAATGATGTTTTTAATATGTTGCTTGTTGATGACAAATTGGATGCAAAAAACTATCCATTGTGGGCCTACCTGACGTAGCATGTGCTTGTTTCGAAGGGTGTATGCAACATTATTAAAGGGTATGAAGTACTCCCAATCTCCATGGATCCAAGTTCTATGGAGGGTATAGTAGGTTCTAAGAGCTCTTCTCCTACTGCTAATAGAGTGTTAGTCGTTGGGATAGTGGAGATGTACATTGATTGTATTGTCTTATCAAGCGCACTATTACGCCTCACATTAATTTAGCTCAAATAGAAAAACAGGGTTGGGACATTGTAACCGGTTTATATGAAAGTCACATTGAGGCAAAAATTTAATTTCTATGCAAACAACTAGAATGAGCTGTCATGCATAAAAAAGATAAAATGGACATTTTCCTTATTGAAATCAAAGCTATCAAAGAGAAACTTATTATTGTAGGTGAAGTCATTCTCGATTATTCACTTATAGAGACTATCCAATGAGGCAAAAATTTGATTTCTATGCAAACAGCTAGAATCAGCTGTCATGCATAAGAAAAATAAACTGGACATTTTCCTTACTGAAATCAAAGCTATCAAAGAGAAACTTATTATTGTAGGTGAAGTCGTTCTTAATCATTCACTTATAGAGACTATCCAGGATACATTTCCATATTTATATCACAATTTTGTTAATGCTCTTAAGTTAGATATGTTGGTCACTTTGCTGTTACAATAATCTATGTCAAGAAAAAACACGGCTACGCAACGTTCTCTTGATCAAGCTTTTGTTGTTTCACAAAGATGAGGTAGCAATAACTACTTTAAGTGCTCCTTCTTTGGATAGTAAACCATCTATGAAAGATGCCTCCAATAATAGCAATACATCTCGTACATCTTTTGAAAGATTAAAGAAGACATGTTGCATTCTCTCCTCATCTTGACTTCGCTTCATGAACGTTATCCTCAGCCCTCCTTCATACCTTCGACCTAGACTCCTTCACGAGACTCCCTCCTCTCCTACTTCACCATGGACATCCCCTCTTCTTGGTTTGTGGTGCATGCTCCACTCCTTTTCTTACGTTCAGAAAACCTTTGCTTCTTTCACTCGTTAATTCCATATCCATGCAAACTCTACTCTTTCATATTGCTTTTATCCTCCCTTCAAGCCTTAGTTGCCTTCTTTTTATATAGCCTCATCTCACTTCCTGTAGCTGCATGTAATCTTTACTTTGAATTTTAGTAAACTCCCCATGGGAGATGCCATATGGTCGGCCGGCCCCTTTCACATGTAGTTTTACACACAATATCACCATTAAAGTTTTTTGACAAGCACCACGGCCCATGACCTACCAATGAAAAAATGCCCTGCAAAAATGACTCTTGGATAAGAAGATTCTAGTTCGAAAAGGCCGCGTTCATCTCACAATCACCATTTTGAGAGCCGTAACCGCCTACCACTATATTTGATTGAGGAAATGCAATCCACATGCTTGAGAGCACGTATGCATCTTCCAATTTTCTCATCTTGACCATTTTTCAAATTTCCAAAGCTCCTATCTAACAAGCATCAAAGCCAGAAATTCCGGATAGATAAATCATGTATCTTAGACTTGCCACATCTTCCTATGGTGAACTCCAACTGATGCACTGTAAAACTAGACATGGAGAGAAACTTTGAGGCAACAAAACCTCCACATGAAAGCTGAAAATGATAAACTTGGCACACATCAGCTGACCCATAGGAAGAAAAACCGGACCCCTCCAAACTTTCAAACACTCATAACTTTCACAGATGACCTCCAAACTGAAAGTTGTAAAGATAAATTTAGAGAGTCCATCAATGACATCACAATTTAGCGATAAATACACTTCTCAGCTTTGAAGCATGCCAACCAACTAGCTTAAAAACATCAACATTGGTCCCAAAAGCACATTATTGCGTATGTATCATCAATGCACTTCCCCTACATTGCAGACCACAACATCTAATAGATCCCATGAGCTCTTTGCATGCATATAATAAGGTTTTGTGCGTTGTATCGAATTAAACCCCCCATCATTTCCTTTGAGTTTCAGTCTTACGACCGTACTCCCCCAGGCGGACTATTTAATGCGTTAGGTTGAGCTCCGATCCGTGGACCAAGGACAAACACTCATCGTTTACGGCATGGACTACCAGGGTATTAAATCCTGTTTGCTCCCCAAGCTTTCGCATTAACATCTATACCTAGCACTTTTCTTCTATGTCAACCATCTTTGGTTGCACTAGCTCTCACTAAAACTTTGCAATCTACTAATCCATATGAGGCATGGCATGATAAGAAGCCTTCTATTAGTCACTTGCATGTTTTTGATTGTTTTGCTTATGCTCTAATGCTGCAACAACAATGCAATGAATTGAATGACAAGACTATCAAATGCATCTATTATTGTTACAATGTTGAGATTAAGAGTTACATGTTGTTTCATTTACGATCGAAACGTATCTTGATTTCTTCAGATATTGTTTTTGTGCAACAAGATATAGTTCAACCCTCGTTGTGTTATACTAAAGAGACAAGTGTAAGCTCTCAAGAAATTTTTGATACCGTGTTGCGTCTTTTCCATTGTGTGATTACAAATGTAAGTCCAAATGAGGCAAATATTCAACCTATACAAATTTCAAGTGTATTCATATATCAAACTATTTCTAATACAGATGTACAGTTCATGAGGACAAGGCTCAAAATGAGAAAGATAGCGCTATACCGAATTGGTTGGTGCATACTCAAGTGATAGTAAATTTGATGCACCTTCATCTATTCCCTGGGGGATTCACTCTCTATAGAAAACGATATGCCACCTGTGAGCGCAAAGTCTTGGAAAACCGTCTATTTACGACTCATATGAAGTAAAAATGACCCCCCTTTCTACACTTATACGATATGTAGCTACCAAAATTATTATTCCCCTAACTTATCTAAGTTTTGGTATAACTTATCACCTTCAAGTTTAAAAAACCAAACTTCATGCTATACAAGTTAGGACTTTAAAGTCAATACTTAATCATATTCTCTTTACAGGGACATGAAATTGGGTAACCACATGTAATTCACTAGCAATAATTGGCTTATTTACTATCAAAAATCCCTAATTCATATGTCCATATATATGTTATCAATCTGTGCCACTATCCTAAACAATGCTTATTCCCCCCTTGAAGTATATATCCCAATCCCCCTCCCTTATGTTTTAGTAATGAAGGAGAAATTATTAGGGGCCTATCTCTAACTTATACGCTTATCTAAACTACCAAATAACCCCCTTTCCTTGCACTTACGTGGTACAATAAGTTTCTCATGGTGAATCCCCCAGGATTTATTCGTACTCAATCGGGTTCTCATCATATTTCTTGTTCATGAAATTGTTAAGCTTTGTCTGTGTGATGAGGAGGAACCTCTTACATTTGATTAAGCAGAAAATTTAGAAAATTGGATGGGTACTATGCATGATGAGTATCAGGTACTTGAAAGCACAATACTTGGTCTTTATGTAATTTGCCTCCTACGAAAAGGCCATTGATACAAAGTGGGTTTATAAGCTAAAACATAAGTCGGATGGTAGTATTGACCACTACATAGAAAGGCTTATTGCCAAAGAAAATGATTAGAAAAAGGCCATTGATTATGAAGAACCTTTTGCTCCCATTTTTTCTATGACTATTGTTCATCCATTTGTGTATTCGCAGCTTATTTTGGATGGTATGTACATCAGTCGGACATTAAAACTACAACCTTTAATGGTGACTTATATATTGAGGAAGTGCATTTAATGCAATCTCATGGTTTTTCAAGAAAGGACAAGAAAAGAAAGTATGTAGATTCAATAAAGCATTATATGGTTAAAAGAAATCTTCTCATGCCTTGTATGAGAAAAGGCCTAATCATTTGAACATGGCTTTTGAAATAGCTCAATTGAGAGCAACTTGTATCTAAAAGATGCGGATGATATATACCTTATCATTGTTGTATATGTGAATGATTTGCTGCCCACATATCCATATGAGTCATTTATTCTTGAATTTATGGTTGGTTTGAATGTCACATTTGAGACTTTTAGATTTGGGGCTTTTGCATTATTACTTGGGCATTCAATTGAAGCAAAGTGATGAAGGTATTGCATTATGTTACACAAAGTACATGCAAACTTTGCTAAAAAGAGTTGGACTTGATGATCGCAAGCCACTTGCCACTCCTATGTAGACAGGTTTGAAGTTAACCCTACATGATGCTAGAGATCCTATATATCTTACCCTCTACCAAAGAGTTGTTTATTGTCTCATTAATGTATGTATTGCAAGGATTTATATTCAGCTTACAGTTTCACAAGTGAGCAGATTCATGCATAGCCTAGGGTCTAAAAATTGAAAGCCAGTTAAGAGAATCTTTGTCAAGTGCAACGGAAGTTCAAGGAATTTAGCCCAAATCTTTTACTTTGCACAAACACAAGGTTTCTTTACTTCACCTGAAATAACTGAACACAATGAAAGAGAGAGTTAGATAGTGAAGAAAGATGACACTGCATATCGAGTCCCAACTACCCTAAAGGGCCCTCTTGCTCTCTTGTGAGAGCAAGTACTTGTTTAGATTACTTACACAATGTTGATACAATGGTCCAATATTGAACGTTGATCCTAAATACAAATAAAAAATGCTAAATTGATCTCTGCAAAATTAATTGATATGCAAAAATACTACGGTTATCTAACGTAAAAATGTATGGTTTCACTGATGCATAAACATTGGGTTGAACTCATTGTGGGGTAAAGTAATGGAAAACAATGATGATGTTGCGATATTGAGATGTAAATGCTAGGTGTTGAGATTAGGTTTCGATGACCCTAAAAACAAAAGGCTGAGTGACTCTTTTACAGGGTTTTTTCTCATTTGCCCTACCTACGTTTTATAAATATCATATCAAAGTCACTCATTAATAAATGACTTACGTGACTATTCATGCCTATTGTATGCTTAAATGATTGTATCATGCAACAGAGGGGATACAACTATGACCTACCAAATCATGTGCATCCTTCTAGAGGTCACAAAATGCTAGGCTAAATCCTAAGCTAGCTAAGTGTGATGATAACATGTAGCAATAGCTTGTCTACGAGGCTCATATGAAATGCACACATGATAATATTCCACTATGTGAGGAACACTATAAATTTTGGGTTGTTTTATCCCAATGGGGAATCATTATTGTCAGATTACATATCTTTTCTGACTCAAAATGGGGTTAGTTGCTATGAAACCTAAGTCTCCCACAAGAGGGTTTTGTTTCATGCTCAGTAGTCCAGGCATACTCTACATACCTCTAGTTATAGGGTTGAGTACATGGAAACTTTCATATTTATAATTGAGTGTGTGTGGCTTAGATGCTCCATAGATTAGTTGGGTAGGACTCTGAAACTCTATCTACCCTAACAATCAGAGACCATTGAGAATGGGAAGGAACCGAGTCTTCCATGCTCACACTAAGCACATTGAGGTGCATTATCACTATGTCAAGGAGAGACTCTCGACTAGAGAGATTATCTTGGCTTATGTGCCAACCTAGGAAAAACTTGCAAATCCATTCACAAAGGTATTTCCTCATGGGAAGTTCAAAGCTTTTTGTAAATCTTTGGACTTGCTTCCATTAGTAGATTGATCTATGTACCAGTTCTTGTTCACCACATTTCAAAGGGGATTTGTTACCACGTATATGGTAGTGATGTGTACACACTTAGTATTTCCAAGGCCTATTCTCCCTCACTAGGAGGGTTTTACCTTATGTGCTTTGTTTATACACCCATCACTCTATGACTATTTTAGTTTGTATACGGACACTAGGTAATACATCCTCTATTGCACGCCTTGAAGCTCTTCTCCATCTCCAAGTTGTGTGTGCATTCCTATAACCCTAATTCCAACAACGTGTAGGTGAGAACAAGTCCCAGTGGAAAGCCAAATATATTGTTCCTCCCATTATTATGTTCCATAAAATCAAATTTCAATACCAACGAAGCATAAGATTTAAGAGGGGCTAAAAAGAGGTGTCAAACTTGAGTTTTTCGTTGCTAAAAAGCATCCAAATATGCAACCTCCTCAACAAGCCCGAGCTCTTCTGTAGGACTCTCCAAATCCACGGCAACCTCCTCTTTCCCCTCTGAAGAGCTTTCCTTTGCAGGCTTCCGCTCCAGTTAGGTCCTCCCCATGGCGCATCCCACCAACCTGTCTATAGCGCTGCCATCTCCCCTCCTCCTACAGATGTCTTGCAGCCCTTCGTTCTCTATCACAAGCACACCCCTTGTCTTTGACTGCCTCTTCTCCCACCTGGCTACCAACCAGTGCCCCTCTCTCGACCCTCTCGACCCTCTCTCCTCTCGCATACAGCCCTGCTTACAACCCCTACCCCTTCCAACTCTGCAACCACCAACCATATCCCCTTGGAGTACTCAGTTCCTTGCAGGTTTCCGCCTCCCTAGCTCCCTTCCCAGTGCTCGTAGCACGTTTACATGCTGCAGCTCTGATATCCCTCTCCAGTACACATCCCTTTCACCCCTGCATTGGCGTGTCCTTTCTGCTTCTTGCCCCCCCCCCCCCCCCCCCCCCCCTTCTCTGCAGTTCGTGGCCGCCCTTTTCATGCTCTCCTCTGCATGCTAACTCCCTTCATGCCATGCAGCTCCACCTCCGCCAGTTGCAGCTCAATTTTGCTTAATAAACTCCAGCTAACTTTATATACATATATTAAAAAAAGCTTTTGCTTGGACTTGGTTCCCATAGGCAACCATCGCTCTCGGCTTCGGACAACCAATGGTTGGCCCTTTGGCGCCCTCCAAGTACACCACAATTAGCTTACATATCCACCAAGGTACTGCTAAAGCGCAACATGTCCGACCAAAGCATTGCTACACACAACATGTATCGTCGATAACTTCCTCGCCATTGCCTTGGGCATATCTTGCAATGAATGCACTGCAAGACACATTTCGAAAACCTCCTCTAGCACTTTTTTACTTCTCGATGACCTACTAAGCATATCCTGCAAATAAGCATGATCTGTACTTTTGCCCTATATGGAAGCATACCGACATAACAAGGGGCCCTAACCGGAACGCACCGACATGGCAAGGACGGACGAGGGGTCTCGAAATGAGAACTGCCAAGGTGGGAACGGTAGACTAAAGAAACTATATATATTATATGTATTATAAGCTCATATATCGGTGCAAAACTGTAAGCTAAGCTTTGAATTCGACCATTCTAATTAGAACCATATTATGCATGTTTTACGATGATGGAGCTTTAGCAAGGAGAGTAGCTTAGTACAGAGAGATGTTCAAAGCTTGAGGAGGTGAGACAAACACCCAAATCAGCCTTCGAATAGCCCCGAACTTGTCCCCAAATAGCCCCAAATCTATCCCCAAAGAGCCCCAAATGGCTAGGAAAGAAACATTGACTTTTTTGTTGATCGTTCCGGATGCCGTTCCACCCCATTCCCCTCGTTCCAAATCAACATCTGGTTACACCACGTTCCTGAAAGATATTCCATTCTCGACTCCCTTTCGAGCCGGATCTGTCTGGAACACCGTTTCAGGATGTTTAGGGTGTGTGCCCATTCCCTGTTACACTGAGGTCAATGGTCGATTGGAATAGAAATCGGTTAGGAACCTTGATGAGCGGAAAGCAATGGCCAACATGCTTCTTTTGTATGCAATTTTCTCTCTTATGTTTTATTTTCAAATCATACATACCCTAGCAAAGAAAATGTAGTGGATAACGCGATGTCAAGAAAGCCATACATAGTGCATTTATGTTGCATCTCAGAATGACTCATCAATTATGTGTGAGAAGCATGATACAAATGCTGATTTTTCAATTATATCGGCTAGTTTGATGGTTGGTCAGTCACATGCTTCTCATGCCATCAATAATGAGTATTTAATGAAGAATAATCTTTTAGGTTTATAATGGAGTTGAGGCATAAAGCTATGGATGCAGGGCTAGAAACATACATTTTTCCTAACCGATCAAAATAAGGGGAAACTTGAAATTCTCCCGGTTTTTAGGTCAAAATTTGAAGCTTTAGCCAGGAATTACACTAAAACTTGTGTAAATTTGTCGGTTTTTTTAAAGGCAAACTCAAAATCTAACCGGGATTTTATAATTTCAGCCGTTAAAATACACTAGACCCCGTTTTTTTCTAACACTGTATGGATGAGTGCCTTGCTCCTCCTTGTTGGTAATAGGAATATTGCATACAACACACACGATAGAGTAGTATTTCTTTTCGCCAAGTATTTCAGTTTCATTGTCATATCATCCTCAAATGGATGACAAAGTGACGTTGCAAATTCAGCGATCTTGGACCTTTTGAATTGTTGTGTTGTAAAGAAAAAGACTTCATGAGAAACGTATCTGCAGCTTGTGAATTTTTCTTAAAACCATACAGCGCATGCATCATAGAAACATGGAGCGACAACAAGAATAGGGGATGGGTATGGCAGGATGTTAAAAGCTAGGGAACAGTCTTGAGGGTCGGAATAGGAAAAAGGAATTCATTTTTCTCAATTTTCTTACATGTTTGTATCATAGTTTTAAGAACACTATGAGCATTAAAGTGAATTAAAAAAAGACAAGAAACGTGACTCATAATAGCAAAATACGCCAATAAAATATCGATGACATGATAATAAATATTGTTAGATAACTACATACCTCAAAGGCTCAAAATAGCAAGTGATAAAGAGTCTAAAAAGGCTAAAACATAGCTAGGAGGGGGTGAGCTCCTAATGGCACACCAAAGCGTGAGAGTTCTTACCTCATGAGAGTAGATATAGGCTTGCCTCTTGATAGAGAGTAGACAGAGGCGAGAGAGAGAGAGAGAGAGAGAGAGACTTCATGCTTGATAGAGAGTAGATAGAGGGAGCTTGATAGAGAGTAGATAGAGGGAGCTTCAAGATTGAACTTTGAGAGCTTGATGCTTGAGAGAGAAGAGGCAACTTGCCAGTTTGCCGCCAAGGCCCAAGTGAGCTTGCAAGTGAGGCTTGAGCTAAAGCATAATGATAAGTAAGATTCAAGAGCTTGGGGCTTTGAGCATCACATTGAGGCCTCCTTTGAAACGCCTCCAAAACACCTCCAAAAAGATTCCGCAAACAAGGTTTAAAAAGGGTCCTAAATCCCCCCAACAATTGACCATTCAAAAAAACTACACTAAATCCAAAGAAAATGGGAGATCTATTTTCAAGTTGTAGAGAAGAGAATTTGGAGTTACTACTTCAAAACATGATGTTGAATGTGGCCTAAAGACCTGTTGGAATTGGGGTTGTAGGAAAACACAAACAACTTGGACAAGATGAACGAAGCTCAAGGCACACAACAGAGAGTAAATTACTTAGTGGTTAGTGGCAAGATAAGATACCCTAGAGTGATGAGGGTATATACAATGCACGGAGAAAAAACCTCCTAGTGAGGGAAAAAATGCCCACACGGTCCAAGCTGATCTCTCCTGCTAAGAGCCTCTCTCTGACATAGTGGTAATGCACCTCAATGTGCTTTGTGCGAACATGAAAAACTGGGTTCCTCGCAACTACCAATGCGCTCTGACTGTCAATGTAGATAGTGTTGACAGTGTTGTGTCCAACACCCAAATCAACCATAAGGCGTCTGAGCCATACACACTCAATTGTAGCTGTGAAGACTGCGTGCAGCTTCAGAATTGGAAGTGGCCACAGTAGATTGCTTCTTTCTCAACCATGATATGCATGGACTACCAAGCATGAAACAAAAAACACTTGCGGACACTCATGTGTCAAAATAACCAATCCAATCTGAGTTTGAAAAAGCATGTAAATTTGGGGGCAATGATCCCCCCCTGGGATAAAACAAGCCAAGATGTAAAGTGCCACTCAAGTAGTGAAAAATCCTCTAAGTGACTGCGTGCCAATGCTTAGACCCTGGGATGCATCAATCTGTTGATCTTTGAGACTGCAAATTGAATATCCAGCTTCGTGTGCATACATAAATAAGGTAGCCAACAACAATTTGGTAAAGAGTGACATCAGCAGAATCACCCCATCATGAAGACTCAACTTCAAACCTGTTTCCATGGGAGTGGCAACAGGTTTGAAATCCTCAAGTCCAAACTTACATAGCAATGTCTCTATGTAACTTGTCTGATTCAAGGGAATAGCACTATCACACTACTTAAATTGTATACCCAAGTAAGATGTAACAACCCTAAATATTTTATCTTGAAAGTAGCATTCAAATCAACCTTAAACTCAACAATATGTCTCTCGTTTGGCCCCATGACCAACAAACCATCCACATAGAGAATCACAATGAGAAGTACATCACCCTCGTGCTTTACATGCATTGTGCTTTCTCTTGGACTCTTATGAAAGACTCATTTGACCAAATGAGTGTCAACCTTCTCATACCAAGCACAGGAGATTGCTTCAATACATACAAAGATTTCTTACATTTGCACACTTTATCCTCTTGTCCTTTCTTGACAAACCGCGAGGCTGTGTTACATAAACTTCCTTAAATATGTCACCATTCAAGAAAGCAATAACAATGTCTGACTGATGTACACCCCAACCAAAATGAGCTACCAATGCACATAGAAAACGCATAGTATTCATACGACAAGTGAGAGAAAAAGTATCTTCATAATCTATGTCTTTTCGTTGTGCAAAACCCTTTGCAACAAGTCGAGCCTTATAGTAGTCAATCTCACCATCCGCTTGTGTTTCAACTTGTAAACCCAATTTGTACCAATGTCTTTTTGCCATGAGCAAATCACATAAAATCCATGTGTCATTTGCTAAAAGTGCATAATATTCTTATTGCATGGCAATCATTCAATTTTTTGAATTTTTTGCTTCATTAAAAACAAAGGTTTCTCAGCATCACATGAACTAGAGATAGCCAAAACATAGCGATCTAATACATAAGATGCATGGCAAGAACCTGAACGAGGATAGCTAGACAAAGGTGCATCCAATTTACTATCATGCAAAGTATGCACCATCCATTTAGACATACCTCTAGCCTACTCATTCTCAGTACTTTCCTCATCAAGTACATCATGTACATCTGCATCAGTAATAGACTGATCTATAACATTTTCAAAAATCCCCATAGACTGTACATTTGCCTCATTGGAATTTACATTCAAAATTCCACCATTGAAAAGAGGCAACAAACTGTCATAAATGTCCTGTGAGCTTACATCAATGCCTCTAGTACATGAGAGCAAGGACTGAACAAAACCTTCCACAAACACAACATCCCGTAAGACCAAGATACGCTTTGTTTGCGGATGATACATCATGTAACCTTTGCTTTCAGCACTATAACCAGCAAAAATACATTTGACAGTCTTATCATCCAATTTTGTACGCTGCGTTTGTGTCACTTAAAGCATATGCCAAACTGTCAAAAACACGCATGTACTCAATAGAAGAGCTTTCTATCATGCCATGATTCATATGGAGTCATAGACTGCAAAGCTTTTGTAGGACACTTGTTAATACATAAGTGGCACAGGATGGACTCAAGACAAAACAAATGTGACAAAGCTTGAATTTCGACCATAAATCGTGTCATTTCTATAAGTGACCTGTTTTTTCTCACATCAACACCAATTTGCGGAGGCAATAGGCATTTTACATTGGTGTTTATCCCACGACTAGTCAGAAATGCATGTACCCCCTGATTCTGAATGAAGGATACCCATAGTACCTTTCGAGACATTTTCAGGCATAGCCAGAAATTGTTTGAAGCACAAACAGAAACACTTCGGACTTTACCTTAACACTAGGTAATTGGACACTTAAGTGTTCTCTTTTCCTACCAAGTTTTGGAAATTTATTTTTCAAGCTAGAAAGAAGTTTTTTATACCTTGCTTGTACCATAGGTTGACTATGAGCGAAAAGAAAACAATCGATATTTCTCCATGTCAAAATAAAATCCGTATGGAGAGTATTATGGTAAGTTCTAAGTCATAAATTTTAGTAAATTTTCAAGCTGTTTTGTCAAAAAAGTATTATATATTTTCATAGAGATGGTCTTTTTTATGTTTATAAAAGCCAAGTGTTGCCAATGGAATGTACTTGAAAGACAAGTTTCCAAGTCACACACAAAGTTATAGACATAGTTTCATACTTGAGCACGTGCTGAATAAGAGCATAATTTTGGTCTTCCAAAGGTCCCCTCATGAAATTAGTACTACTCTAGCGCAGTTTGACAACTACAAGTGACTTTGTATGTTTAAATCAAGAAACTACATATTTTTTCGGCTCCCTAACTCAATTAAATCTCGTTGCTTGAACTCTATCTTGAATTTTTTATTGTGCAAAAACTCTTGAAAATCTTAACATTGAAACCAAGGTTTTAGGCACCCGAATTGTGTATGTAACACATACTTTGATACATTTAGTTGATCTATATAGAAAGTTTGATATTATTTGAAGTCTTGAATGCTTATGTCTCAAGAATGAAGATATCAAAGTTATGATCCAATAATTGTTGAATACCAAATCCATTCTACTTGCCACCTCAAGTCCTCAATGAAAAGGACAAGCAATGTATCACTTTCTAAAAGTCACAAATACATCATAAACAAAAAGTTCTGTATACAACGATATGCTTGAAATGGCCATATCAAACACATGGAACTTTCCATTATTTTATATACTCTAAAGTCTTTTTTTTTGCAAATGAAACTTTTAATTATCTATAGCAAAATTGTGAAAAAGTAACCTAAAATTTTCTACAAGGTCACTTCATTTTTTCTTGAGCTTATAAAATTGATTTCTTTAAATTACCAATCGTAGTCTTACAAGGGTCAACTTGATGAGTATCAAGGTTGGATCAACACGTACGTACGGATCGGTTCGGTACCATACGAACGTTCTGTACGGATTTTTTTAAAGGTGTGGAGCCCGTACGGTGCTGATTTAAACTAAAATATATCTAGATGAATATAGGATCACCCTTGAAGGAAAGTGCAAGGTATAGACCCATGGTAGTCACTCATAAGACAATTAACCATCAGCTCCATCATGCATAGTATTGACTAAAGAACATGAAATCCCCACTAACGTCGTCAGTGCCCAATAGTGGGTGTAGAATAGGTACTAGCATATGCTCCCAAACACAACACACACCACACGCACGCACACATGAGCATACATCAACACAATGATTCAAAATAAAAATCTAAGTCTCTAGCAGTAGTTCTACACTATGTGGTTGTCTTGTAAAACGTGTCTTTGAATGTCTCTATAAGTTGTTGGCTTCTCTCTTGTTTTTTATTGATAATGTCTTAGAAAATTTAGTACTTTGCGGTTTTTTACAAGAGTACGTATTTTTACGTATATAAAAATTTTTCATGAACGGAACAACGTACAATACGTACATATACGCCACGTACAGTACGTTTGGTACCACCTTGATGAGTATAGTTCTTGATCATGGTAGATTCTAAACTGCAAGGTTATATATTTAAAAGACCCTCTAGGCTAACATATTTAAGCATATGAAGAGGGTTTTCTTAAATAAATAGTCTAACGTGTCTTGTTTTGGTACCAAACTAGTGTAAGCGGATACACATATGCATGCATGGAGTAATGATCAATGAAAGTCACGAATTAAACGTAATTGCTTAAGGATGGAGTTTATATGGGCCCACAAATATTACCGTGCACAAGCTCTAACCAGCATGTGGCCCTAACTAAACCATCCTTTGGAAACTTGAAACACTGCATCTTACCCAAAACATGTTTGACAGGTTCTTCAAGAGACGGCAAAGAAGCAACCATATCAGATTTCTTCAAACGTAGCAATCTAGCAAAATTCAGATGCCCACAATGTGCATGCCAAATTTTTCATATGAAATAGCCTTAGAATCCACAATAGCATTTGCAAAATTCTGTCCACACTTGTCATGCAAAGTGAGCTTATACAACCCATGACATAAAATACCAGATGGAACTATTTCATCTGCACCAAAATTGAGATCATGAACTATACATCTGTCATCCACAAATTTGACTACAAGACCAAGTCTAGCAAGTGCAGATACAGATAAAATATACTTCTTTATTGCAGGTACATACAATGCACCAACAAGTGTGAAAGAACTGCCATTTGCAGTAGTAAGCACAATCTTTCCAACTCCCTTGACCGGATAAGAGGCATTGTTGGCACAAGTGACTGAATTTCCACGAGGGACATCCTCAAGAGAGGTAAACAAGTCACCATGAGAGGTAATGTGCTTTGTAGCACCACTGTCAAAGTACCACATATGTGAATCTGCAACAACTAACATGCAGGCATCATGGATAGAAGGATCATAAGTGCACTCTGCACTAAAAGCCCATTCTGCATCAACATCAACATCACTGTCTCCTTTCACAGAAGACTCAACAATAGTTGCATTTGTCATTAAATATCTAATATCTAACCAACCCAAATGATTTTCTCATATTAAACTGATCATTTAATGTGGGATAATAAACGAGAACAAGGGTTAGAATATAAACATGTGCTTACGGATCTATCTCAACACGAGGCCAATGGTAAAGGGACCCAAATGAGAGATGGTCTGTCAAAGAGCAAGGTTAACTAATGGAGCTTCAAAGACCTTAGGGTTATCTCCATTAAATACCTCCAATGGTTAATGTTAAAAGTATTTTGACCTTAAGCAAGCTAGGGTTGAGCTTGAAGTGGGAACCCGCCCTAAACTTGTCTTTGACCTCAAGAAAGCTAGGGTTGTGCTTGATATGGGAACCCGACCTAAACTTGCTTTTGACCTTAGGCAAAGGCTGAGCTTAAGGTGGGAACTCCACCTAAGGTGCTTGTCATGCTTGATGACTAAGGTACTGAGGTACTTGTCATACTTAATGAGGAAGTTGGTTGAGAAGCTTCATATGCATGGGAGGTAAGATGCTCGAGTCAAAAAGAGACCCTACACACTTAATGAGGAAGTTGCTTGAGAAGCTTCCTATGCATGGGGGGTAAGATGCTTGAGTCAAAAAGAGACCCTACACACTTAATGAGGAAGTTGTTTGAGAAGCTTCCTATGCATAAAAGTCCCAAAGTTAGGGGAATCTTTGACCTAACCTTCCACTCACCCAAGGGGCATCCCTTTTCTAAAAGGGCACATGGGACACATGTCAGAATCTCACTAATCTTAACCACATCGTGTGCTTGAATCCTATTGGTTGAGCTAAAGATAGGTCCAATGAGCTTCTAGCTCCATCCAGCAAATATCTAGATATTATCAAGCTCTCTCTCTCTAAGAGGTAAGGAGGACCCTTGTCCAAAGACTACCCATGTACTTGAATGCATGCTGCATGTGATTGGATAGGGGGGAGAGGGCTCCAATGAGCTTGAAACTTGTGTAAAAGCTACAACTCACCCCAAGAAAGCAAGGGGGGTGTTGGGGGGATATACACCACACACACACACACTCATTTTGTGGATCATTCTCACTTGGTGAAAGTTGAGGAACTCCACCTCCTTCTCCAAGCTTGTGAGAAGTAAGAGCCTACACCAACACTCTTGGCTATGGAATGCAAATCCAACCAAGAGCCATGATTCAATGCTTTAGCTTGTCATCTTCTCTATCTTTATTACTATGCTATTACGTATGCTAGCAATAAGAGTGATGATAAGTGAGAAACTATTTCTTTCTCCTATGGAATGTTTCTTCTTCCTCTTCCCTATCCTCATTCCCCGCTAGCTCTCTCCACCTTCGAAGGTGTTTGATGCCTTGGGACTGAGGCTTGGGATAGTTAATTCTTTCTACAAAGTTTATGTTATGTTTGTGATGCATGAAGCTTTCCATCTTCATTGCATCATCTAGGTCACAAGGAACACAAAAATTGTATTGTACCAACTCTCTCTTGATGGGAGAAACTATAATACAAATGCCTATTGGAGGGGGACCGGCTCCGTATGAATCCGGTCCTCAACTATTGTCATGTTCTCTAAACTCTCTCTCTTACAAAAGTATGGTTCATGCCAAGTTAACTAAGTACCATGTTTATGTTGCTACCATCAATTAAGTTCACCCGCTATGCTCACAAAATAATCTCTCAAAAGTGCTTCACCTAATTTTCTAATTCCACTACTCTCAAAGTTCATAGGTCATTTACATTACACATTTTGTGGAACCAGTCTCTCTCTTCTTAGCCTCTTTGGCCTTCAACTTAGGACACTGCTTGATTAAGTGAGCATTAGATGGCAATGTATCTTCTTTTTGCCCTTTTCACCAGAATTCCCAAGACGAATTGGTGTCAACGGAAGCATTAGGAATAGGTGATTTACCACTCATAGAAGAATCATGAGAAGTGGCTACATTGTTGTTACCACCTTTTCTTTGAGAAGCAACAAAGGCCTATTCAACTGCACGTTGTCTAGTCCTATTTTTCTAGAAAGTGACTCTTGTAACACACAATGTGCATAATTGCAATAAACTTCACAACTTCTAGATCATAAGTTTCCGAGTACTACGAAAGTCCGATAAGAATTTGACAAAGCATGAAGAACAATCCACACGAGGGAACTGTCAGAAATGACTTCACCTACAGAAATAAATTTCTCATTGATATTCTTGACACCAACAAGAAAACTATCCATATCATCTTCCTCATGCATAATCTTTGACTCCAACTCTTTACATATTAATGCAATTTTGGCTCATTGCGACGTGCATAAAGACCATCCAAAATATCCCAAGCCTGTTTTGTAGATTTCGTTGAACGAATGTGATGAGTAATAGTGGGCTTCACAGACAACGCAATCAATCCATGAGCTTGCGCATCTTTTATATCCCAATGAGCTTTGCTCAGCCGTAGGCAAAACAGCTTTGGCAGCAGCAATCGTGTACCAAAACCTGCAACATCCTTAACCTCATCTATATCCTCAAAATCAGGATGTACATCAATGCCTTGCATAATATTCCAGACACCTTTTGACACAAGGACCTGTTATGCAGAAAATGGCACTGACAAAATTTCTACACAAAATGACAAAATAGCCTGCGCGCTACTACCTATAGTGGAAATGGAGGTTGAAATGAGTCCAAATCAAAAAAATTAGCAAACCGAGCTCTACGAGCGTTCCCAAAATATTTGTCGACTAACATACGCTTGCCAAAGCTCACAGAGATTGGAAAAAGCGAGCAAGCGTGTACTAGAGCTGTTGGCGACTAAGCTAGAGAGGACGCAACCTACTCTAATACCAATTGTTGGAATTAGGGTTGCAGAAAAATACACATAGCTTGAAGAAGAAGAAGGAAGCTCAAGGCAGACAACAGAAAGTATATTACTTAGTGTGCAATGAAAAGATGAGATAGCCCTAGAGTGATGGGCGTATATACAATGCATGGGGGAAGAAAACTCCCTAGTGAGGGAAAAAATGCCCCGATGTCTGACTGTGTTCACATACATCACTAAGACATGTATACAGTAACAAGACCAACCATAATAAGGTCAAAGATGTGATATCACTGCTAGCTAAGCGACAACGATGAAGAGAGAAGTTGATATTCAACCCCCCTCAGGCCCTAAGTGTTCTTCATAGTTCGATAAATCCTGTTATTGTGGTTCCAAAGAGCGAAAATTTCTATCTCCGATGATTCTACTAAAGGAATACAAGGGCTGAAGTTGAAGCTTACAAGGATAGAGAAAAAAAGGCAATGATCATGCCAATCTATAAGGCAAAAGACCTCAAAAAAGAGAAGGATTTGTACATAGATGCATACAGTCTGAGAGCGCTGACCATGCAAGGAGAGATTCCAAAGTCTCAAAGATGCTTTTATGAAGGACATTGTTTTCTTCAAAAATTGGAGGATTCTCTTAAGCAAAACAAGTAAGCCCGTATGTACAAACTTTGGCAAAGGAGGGATTGAAGAAGGTAGTTGAGGACATGGCTACTGGCCATGCCATCACAATGGTTGATGGAGTTTCCCATGGGTTAAAAGTGGAGCCTACTAATAAAAAAGGAGTCAGGCATGGAGAACAAGCATGTAATCAAATCGGAGGATTGAGTCCATACGCAAAAGACTTTGTTGTTGGAATGTGTGACACATCCGCACCACCATAAGTAAGAACCCCTCTACTCTAGAAGCCTACACATTTGAAATCACTGCTTATGCCATCAGAAGCTATCTCCCAACTCTATAAAAGAATCCTAAGCTACATAATTTGTATTCAATCTCATATCCACTTTGTATCCCCACTCATTACCGTCAAAGTCGACGATGCGAAAGCATAGAGACTAAGGGGAGAGAGAGAGAGAGAGAGAGAGAGAGAGAGAGAGAGAGAGAGAGAGAGAGAGAGAGAGAGAGAGAGAGAGAGAGAGAGAGAGATTTCTCCCTAAACCAATCAACCTTGGCAATGAATACCTGAATATGTAATACATTGGAGGCAAGGGGTTGCATATATAGCAACCTCAATAAATTGCCCTACCCAGACTTTGACAAATAAGTAAAATAAATACCTAAAAGACAAAATAAATAATGGGACCACATTGAGCAGTTCACTTGAGATGCCAAAACTCTAACCCTCTCTATAGCTCACAGTGGACATCAATAGTGAGACCAAGTCCATGAAGAAGCTACTATGGACAACCTAGTAGAAGTCCTTGGACTACTAGTACACCTCGGATTCGCTACCCTCAACTTTGTACCTTGGAAGAATGCCATCTTGAGCGTCTGTTTCCCTTTTAGAAAAATTGAACTGTAGACCACAATACGTCCAAGAATTCTCATTCGTGAACTATGAAAACATCACATCCAAAATATGGTACTCCCAAGATAATGAATCGTGGAACACATCCTATGCATGATCTAACCAACAAAAATGAATTGATGCACTCATCCATAGTGTTTTGGATACGTCTGATTGGTTCCTTGCAGATATATGTGCCTTAACTACGAGTTCAAACATAGATAACTTGAACTTCAACACAAGGTTCCAAATTAATTATATGGAGCACTGTTTGCTCCTCTCTGCCACTCACAAGCCTCTCTGTGGCTAAAGATGGTGGAAGCACCAATCTCCATGTGACTAGAAGGCGGAAGTCCTTGTTGCCAGTGTAGACTCCACTACACCAATAGCCGCTTTGCTATCCTTCCCCAAGTTACTATCATTTCTTTCCTCCTGATGCTTTCTTTTACCTTTCTCCTTTGTAAAATTTCTATCTTGATTTTGGATCTCAAATCCTTAGCCAAATGATCACGCTTTCCACAATTGTAACAACAGATCTTGGTTCTCTTTCTGGAATCCGAAGAAACAAGCACTTCCTACCTATCTCAAATCTGAAATTTTCCTTGAGTTATCAGCACGGCTTCCTCCTCAATGAGAGAAGAGTTGAGATCATTGAATTCCCGCTTTTCTATGGTGACTAGTGCCGAAGTTTTCTAGACACCATTTCATACGCCTCAGGCAACTTCGTGAGAACCTAAGCAACTAACTAAGTACTCGTCATTGCACTTTTCAGAGCCAATAGTTGATCATAAATAACTGTAGCGTTCAAAAGAAATGATTGCATATAACTTCCTCGTGGAAACTGGATGGAAAATAACTGTCCAAGAAGGGTAATTCCTTGATTCGTAGAATCTTGATCAAACATTCCTACGAGCTTGAACCACATATCGTTGACACTTTTCAACATCTGAATGGTCGAAGAAAAGTCCTTTGTAAGAGATTCCACAATGGATGACATTGCCTTCGTATTAGCCTCATCACATGATTTGAGATATTCTTCATCTTAAAGGTGGGTGTATCTGTTGTTGGGATCCCTTGTGGGATGGGGCTCCGAGTCATCGATAATATTCCATAAGACTTTTCGTAAAACCGGAGTCGCATGATCAAATTTCAATGAGCGTAGTTATTTTCTTTAATTTGTCGATGGCGCTCGAGCAAGGGGGGCCATGTTGAAGTTTCAAGATCTGGAAATGTAGTAATCCTTCATGCACTCCAAGGGTGGCCACACTAACCAAGCCGCAAGATATCCAAGCTTGTCCACTCCTCTACTGGTCCCAAGTGGCTCCGCAAATTCCGCTATCCCTCTATTGAGCTCCACACTCCACTTCTCTCGATCTGCCACAAAGCCCTTCAGTAATGGCTGGAAGGTTAGCATGAAGTCGCTCCTCAAGTAAACAATCCTCTCCAAAGATTCCGCTCCAAGATAATCCACAACCATACCAACAAATCCCACCTTGTTGCCCTGGCATTCCCACAACGTTTTAAAATGCTGGGTTGGGGAGTGATGGGTGCTTGTTGTTGCAAAAAAGAAGGAAGGCCGTCAGAGGCAGTGTTCTGCACGCTCTGGTGTCTGAAAACGCAAGCTAGGAGAGAAACAATGGCATCGCTAAGGGATAGAGAGATGTGCGTTTGAGAACGCCATGGGTAGTGGGTGTCGCCACTAGTGCTGCAGAGCTTTGAATTGCAAAACGCTAGGGTAATAGGCGTCAATTGGGTAGTATTTTGGAACGCTGGGGACAGCAAGGAGAGAGATTGATTCCGACAACGACATGATCTTCTCAAGCACTCTTTGCAAATCCTCCTCCACCAAAGATCTTCAAGCATGGAGCTCCACCAAGGGCTCTGATACCATGTCAATGTCGTCGATGCGGAAGTGTAGAGACCAAGGGGGGGGGGGGAGAGAGAGAGAGAGAGAGAGAGAGAGAGAGAGAGAGAGAGAGAGAGAGAGAGAGAGAGAGAGAGAGAGAGAGAGTCCTGAACCAATCAACCTTGGCAATGAATAACTGAATGTGTAATACAATGGAGGCAAGGGATTTCATATATAGCAATCTCAGTAAATTGCCCTACATGTAAAATATATACCTGAAAGCCAAAATAAATAATGGAACCACATTGAGAAGTTCACTTGAGATGCCGAAACTCTAACAATTACCATCACTCTAGCCCACTTTGTACTCATTTGTATATTACATATGTTTTGCTACTTCCATTAGTGTTAATCTTTCTCTCTCTAACCTCTCGTGTAATTAGCATACTAATCACCTTTGTATATTACATATGATTTTCTACTACCATTAGTGTTAATATTTCTCTCTCTAATCTCTCGTGTAATTAGCATACTAATCACATTATAAAGGGTTCATTAGCATTTCCTCCATAATTCCATTCCCTTTCATATGGTATCACAACCGATGGTTCATACCTAGGCGTATCAATTCCAATTTTCATTAGTATTGTAGATTGATAATAACCATACACTTTAATCACCACTTGGGCATGAGCATGCTCCACTACCCTTTGGTGATTAGGTGAGGAGACGATCTCACTTTGCATTTTAGATTACAATTAGTATGTGTGTTTCATTGCATTTGCATTTCTTGATTGCATTCAGTGATTGATTTGCACGATTTTGATCTCCTAATTACTTGCTACTTGAGCCTCAAATTATTGCATAGATTGTGTGTGACAGAAGGTCCTGCCAAAATATTTCTGACAACTATTTGCTTGCTCCAATTGGATCCCACAAAGACGACTAATTGGTGGATTAAATTGCAAGATTGGTACATTTCTTGCTCTCTAAAGTTTCTGTCGTGCAACATCTGGGGCTTGTGTGTGTGTGTGTGTGTGTTGCATGAAGCCTCGAGCATTAAATTCCATTTAGTTTTTTTAAGAGTCCCCCTTTGTAGGAGGCTAACAAAGGTCATGGACTGTGGTGGGAATCTCACCACACAAGGCCTAATCAATAGAGCTCAAAAGAGCACTCAAGCGCATTCAACCCTCAGCTCCTCGCGCCATGACACTTGCAACAAACAGTAGAAACTTTTTTATGCCCTTGGCATGAGAGGTACAATGCAACTCTCAGGGGATGGTACAACTTCATGTGACCAGTTATCCAACCTTGACGCCACAACACTGAGAGCCAATATGTCCCACTTGCACCTTGTCACCTTTGAGCCGCGTCAAAGCAGTTGACGTCAGGAATTGCACAAGGCTTGTGGCCCTCAAGAGTCAATTCACCAGCCTGCTATCGCTCATCAAATTGTGTTGGTCATCACTTGACTAATGCCCGCGTGCTTTCTTTTGTAACTTGTCTACACTATGCTGTTGTAGAAGGCAAGGACAATCCAAGCAGGCGGAAATGCTCATGGAAGTTACTGCTACACTGGAAGTAATTACAACAGTTACTGCAGTAGCTCTGTAAGCCTATAAATAGGAGACAATACATTGTATCCGGGGCTTTTTGGACTTTTGGATTATGGGATTTTGCTTCTAGACTTTTAGCTTCATATGATTTTGGCTTTCAACTCTGTAATCACTTACTCCTATAATCAATCAATTGCTTGATAGCTAGGCCATCCCTACTTGCTACCTATAATATTTTCATTGGTTTGCATCTTGTCCATAGAGCCAATGATGTAAAGTGCTCCACGTTGTATACATATATAACGATCAAAAGCCCATCTATCAGCCTCAATTCTTCTTGGACAGAGTAGCTGATGTTATTGCAGAAGCGTAAACAATGATGGAGTGGACGTGCTACCATCTTATTTCTATGCCATACATGCATATCAAAAAAATAGATTGATAAGCCCTTGGATTCAATGACATCTCAACCTTGTGAGCTACTGCTATACGTGCCTTGCATGATTACACGGGCATTGATACATCACAGTGCGTCCCTGCCAAACTTAAACTGTGAGCTTATATCCACCTAGTGTTAAATATGTGCCATTGTCCTTGATCTAAATTCAATGAATAGTACCTTGGTATAGAATATAAGCCATGCTTTGTATGAAAGCTGGCAAAGCACTTTGCTCTACACATTAGAGAAATCTTTTGCAAATGAAAGGTTAAATTACAAAAAAAACAACTATAAGTTGAAATGTACTAACCTTGTTGACTCTGTGAGAGTGATTGTCTTCCCTTGAAGTTGACTCGTAGCCTTGTATGCTAAGAAATTTAGAGCTATCAGATGTACCCTACATGCCATCCTGGCTTGGATCATATCGACTCCAAGAGAAAATTAGATAGACATAGTGCCAAGTTTCCCACAGTCCATATGCTAATAGCATATTCCAAACTTGAGAAACTTCTATGCAGTAGGTCCAAGATTGAAGCCTTTCTTTGCATAAATATATGAAAAAGATAAATTATGAGGGAGCATGTGCTCATAGCGAACAACTTCTCATGCTGACAAATACACGTCAATGCAAAATAAAAGCGAGCTTTCGTAATGAAACGGCCTTGCCGAATCATGCAGCTTATTAAGAGCGAGAAAATTGTCTGATATTTAAAGAGAGAAATTGAACTTAAATTTAACTCACATACTATGAGGAGAGCGGGTAGAAAGACATGCGAATAACCTCCCAACCATCCTATATATAGGCCCGCTGGCCCTCTTCCATATATAGAGCCCTTTACTGCATGTGTGTCCGGCACATTTCCCGGGCCGTGCCCGTCTAGTCCTACCCTTAGCATGACATTACTCCCCCCTTGGAGAAGCGTTTTCGTCCTCGAAAACACAAGTGGTGGTATCTTCATAAGAACATTAATGTTTTCCACCGTGGCATCCCTCATGGATCCAACGGTTCTTTGAATCGGAACCCGGTTCATTGGGAGGTTCAATGAAATCAAGAGTAACATCTTGATTTTCTACATTGTTGTCCCTGTGCAACCGTCTTGGTTAACCGACTCATAATCAAAAGATCCTGAAGGCTCCATTTAGAACTCACTTGAGAATGCTAAACGAGTTATCACAACTAAGAGGTTTTTAAATGCATACCCAGGTTTCAGACTTTCTGAAGGTACTGGAATGTGCAATATAACCTCGGCTCATCGTTCCATGAAAGTACTATGCTGACATACTCATCAGCAGCAACCAAGTCCTTGACTTGCGGTGGTTTCTTGCCAATAGTCAACCTCATCCAAACTGATGATTAAGGTTGATAACTTGAGAATAACAGACAGAGACTAGAACTAGCCGTAACATGCCTTTCATCATCCAGAAAGGTAACTGATGTAGTTGTTTCACTTCTTGCTAACGTATGCACTTAGCATATCCTTTAGCGTGCTTTACTAACGTATGCACTTTCCATATCCTTTAGTACTAAATAGAATGCTTGTAAGCTGCCCATCCTACGTGGGATGAATAGCAACAGTAAGAGTGAGGTGCTTTCCCCCAACCACTTACAGAAAGTTGCCCACGACTGACAACAAACTATGACTCAATCATTGATTATCCAGCCATATACTCGATATGGAATGGAGACAACCAACTAGGTTGAAAGCAGATTGGAGTTTCAAGTAGCCACTCACGAACACCCATACTCAGCCATCACCTTGTATGGCAGGGTGGAAACTCATACTAAATCTGCAAGAGAGGTGGCACTGGCAGTGCAAAAAATTTGCAGAAACAATAATGTCCATGAATTTTCATGCCGCTCTGAATAAATTTGTGTTAAACACTAGGGCCCATAACACCTAGTGTGCATGCATTTAACACAAACATATCCGAACCGCAATTCCATGACGAGACTTTCCACGGTACGTACGTGAAAGTCTTGCAACAAATTTGGACCATAATAGAATGTGACAACCCGATCACACCTAGGTACCAACCATGAGACATTCTCATAAATATAGCATATTTGGCAACAAAAGTTGGACCATAACAGAATGTGACAACCCAGTCACACCTAGGTACCAACCATGAGACATTCGCATGTACATAGCATACTTAGCTATATGTAGAATCGACCCTCCGTTAAGGTGGTTTCACAGCACTTGTAATTGTAACAAGTTTGTACATAGTACCCGACAATTTTTGGCCACTGAAATTGCTCCTGATACTGTGTGCTTAATATGGTCGAACCAATGGATGCGACCAGCACCTAGGGACTTCGTCGCGACACATTGGTAAAAAGTTGGCGCCAGTGTCAGTCCAAGAGACTCATATTCTCCACATGTGGAATATGTCTCAAACAAGGATATCAAGAAAAGTGACATCCATCAAGTACGAGCTGGTACTTGTGTGTGGAGGTAACTGTAAACACTCTGCGACAAGAGTGAGAGGGACCCTCATTATCATGCTCCACACTGGCTAAACTGAACTCCTTGAGTTCGGAGACCATGTTGTATCCCATGTGACAACATGTGCCAAATCGAACCCTACAACTAGGTTCGTAACAGCATAAGGTATAGTGGATGCTACGGTCCAAAATACTCTGTTCCAACATGCCCTTGGCATGGCTTTGAAACATTCAGGCGTATTTATACGACTTGCACTGGAAACCATGGGTGTTGCTTGCGCAATCCACCCCTTTGGTTAACATCTACGTAGTCAAACCCCTTGGTAAGACCGTCTATAGAAACTGCTCAACTAGCAGGCAACGGTAACCAACATAGTTAACCGTGTACATGATGATTGGAATCAAGTCGAAAAGTTAAATTCGTCCGCTACCGTGTGGTAGATTGCGGAATTCTTTCCTCGAAAGTTTAACTGGGAGAGATCAAACTGTGATCCTCAATGCCTATGGGGTGATTTAGCAGTCACCCTCCGGGTCGTACCCCAAACAATGTGTCCATAGACACTCCGTAGTGCTATAGAGAGAGTAAGAAATCCACACAAGTGAACTGCCTAGCTCTTGCGGATAGCCATGCCGTCTCAACTGGTTGCTGCATATATACTTCCTTGTAGAGATTAGCTGCTATGAGTTGAAGATTTATCAAAAACTCAACTTGAGTGTCGCACTAAAAATATGTAGTGCAAAAATGACACTGTAAACATCCTGAATGACAAGACCCTTGCTTGTCCATTAACGTCGATGTATACTTCCCTGGGTAGATCTGTTCTGTCTTGAAAACAATCACCCAAAGAATGCCAATAGTTGGGTCTTACCCTTGGCCTGACAATGGCTCTTAGCCTGTGTGGCTCATAGACCTTGTGCAAATTAGTGTTCAATGGACGAACCGATGAAGAATAATTTGAATAGCATCTTAGCCACGTGCTAGCTGGGAGTTAGAGCACCTTGGCTCAGGCTGACTCAAGAGCAAAACATGTATCAAAAGATTCTTAGAAGATTTTTTATTTTTCCCTTAAAGAGAGAGAGAACAAGAGAAGAAGAGCATGCTGGGCTGAGGAACTATCCTTAAGTGTTTAGAGTGGGTGCCCAAGCTGTGTGCTCTTACGCATCGTATGCCTGACATGCAACTTATCCTATAAGCATTCCACAGTTTGCTGGTATGACGCTCGCATCGAGGGAGAAACACAAAACTCACTCCGACCCACCTACCTTGTAGGGGTCGTGATTGTATGAGTACGACTGAGCTATGGCACTTTGCCCATAAAATAAGTCCTAGATTGAGGTTCCTTTTAGTGTTGTTGTGTGTTAATAGCAACCAACAATCATGTTAAACAATCCTGTGGAACAATCCATCACGTATGTTGTCCTTGACAGAGTTACGAGTGTGATAGCGGAAGCGTAATCCATGATGGGGTGGAGGTGAGTCCACTTGGCTAACATGCCTTGCATGCAAGCTTGTAAGCCCATGGCTACTATGACGGCCTCAAGCGTGGGAGCCGAAACCAGAAGTGCCTTGCACAACCTGCATTGGTAGTGGGACATCATAACGGGATATCACCACACCTAAAATGGGAGCAAACTACAGGTCATACCAGTTCCCCAAACTTGCGTGCCAATACCCTTGATGCCAAAGCAATGGGCAGTAGCATGGCACGCAGGAGAAGCCTTGCTTCATGTCGAATTATCAAAACACTTTGCTTTACGCGACAAACAACATGTTCCAAAGTACATGAAAACATGCAAAACAAACAAATTTAAAATTTGGCTAATCTGGTTATCCTGTTGTAACCGGTTTTCCTGAATTGGTGATGGAGAAACTCGTTCCCATCAGGCTCGTAGCCTATTTTGCTATGCGAGAGAGTGTTGGCGTGTGTATCATATACACCTTTTGTGTATGTAATGAAATAACAATGCAAGCAAATTGGTAAATCCTTCCCTAGTTTGTATGCTCTTAGCATATGCCAAATGTGGGAAGTCTCAATACAAGATGCATAAATTGAAGCTGTGCTTCACATATTTACTTATGAAATTCTTGAGAGCTCATAGCTACTGGATATTCATGTTGACAAATGTATGTCATATCAAAAGAAAGTCGACCTTGTCAATCATTCACAAACAATACACCTTGTCTACTTGTAAATCTCATTAAGTACTCCTGTCGACGAGTCTTACTTACCGCCGATTTCAAGAAACAGTGGCAATTAGTCAGCCATGCCGACCATGTGTGCCGCTGTCGGATGATCAATCATTCCATTGAATTGTGTGAGAACTTCCATGCTCTTACCTCCTAGGTTTGAGTGCCATGGTTCGTGATAATCACCACATGGTGCGGTTGAACGATGTATACGTATGGAAGCCTTGCTTTGCCGTACCCCTAAACTCAGAGGTAAAGAAAGAAAGTCTCTTGCCAGACATTCCTGAAATCGGCCATGCCGATCATCAATCCGGCCATGCAAAACAGCGGTGCAGCAAGATCAATCTTCGGTGCCAACAAGCATTTTGTAAAAAAGATAATGGCATACCTCATGAACGCATTATAGGTAGAGAAACCTTGCTTCTCCGCAAGCCCAAACTCAGGGCTCTTGCTAGTCGCCCTGAAATTGGCCATGCCGATCAACGATGCAACCATGCAAAACAACTGTGTACGCATGAGCCGAAGTAGGCACTGGCCTTGCCGTTGCATCAAATATCAAGTTTATAAATTCGTTCTATATAAGTCTGCAAAATAGCATCACATAGGGATTAAGAAAATCCTTGGAAGTACGAAAAGACCAACCTAATGAGCATGGCGTTCGTCTGTGTACGCGGCAAATATATCTACCATTCTATCAACAATATCGTCTTTGCCTAGGAGCTTTGCCCCTACACCAAGCAGAACAACAAGCCGTGCCTGACGAGCATGCTCAGTCGAGTTACTTCTGTTGGATGCCCATCATAGGGAGAAGCTATGCTTCTAATGTAGATTGTTGTTTCCAAGCCGTTAAGGTTATGGCGCTACCAAAACAGTGCCAAGAACCATGACGTCGATGTTGACATCTCCAAGCATGCAGCTGCTCGAGGATACCACGCTAGAATCTCCCTCATGCGTGCTGGGAGAAGATACTGAAAATAGGGTCCTTGCCCGTGGGTAAGTGCCCTTGCATGTTCAAGCTAGGGCACTAAACATAACAAACATAAAAAATTGTTCCTTGCATAGCGGCTGCAGACAACGTGAGCAAGGAAGTAGGCCAAGCAGTCGCTGCAGACCTTCTCCAGGCAAGCTCATGTGACGAAAAACTCTCCAAATTGCAGCGCGAATTCATCAAGCCCTTCTGCATGCAATTGTACATAGGTCGAAAAACGCTTTCTTGGTGCACTGGAGCCCCTTCATGCGCAGTCCGCAGCCGGTTTAGACCTTCCTCTTCTCAAATGAAACCGGTTCCTGCCTTGTCGACCTTTCATGACCGCCATGACCCTTTTGAAGTTTGTTACCCGAGCAAGAGCCACAACCAGGCTCCTCAAAAACGCCATGGAAGAGGTTGCTCGTCCTTTGCATGGTTTCATGCAGCCCACCACCACTTCATCCTTCCTCAAAGCGAGAGAGAGAGAGATATCGAGAGAGAAGAAGACCAATCCTTGAGCACACCATAGTCTTGCTCTGAGAGAGAGAGAGAGAGAGAGAGAGAGAGAGAGAGAGAGAGAGAGAGAGAGAGAGAGACGAGAGAGAGACAGCGCTTCCGTGAAAGCCATGCATCGCCATGAACAATCACCATCTCCGTCTTCCCTGCTCCTTCCTCTCCACATTGCTCTTATACCAATGTGAGGACAGCGGGTAGACAGACATGCGAATAACCTCCCAACCATCCTATATATAGGCCCCTGGCCCTCTTCCATATATAGACCACTTTACTGCATGTGTGTCCGGCACATTGCCCGGGCCGTGCCCGTCTAGTCCTACCCTTGGCATGACACATACCGAGTTCTCTTTCAACTTCCTATGGCACCAGAAGTCGTAGTGTAGCTATGGATGCTAATGTGCTTTCATTATGCTTCATGTATGTATTTTGCTCGCACTCTGGCAAGCTATAAATGCATTGGAGTGACCATGCACCCAATCAGTATACATAGGTACAGAGTCATGCTCGTGACAGACTTGCTTTCCCATAGCATTGAATGGCTTGTCCATTCCTCTACACTATGTTGGAGGCATAAGCTTCAAATGTTGTGAAAGCATTAAGACAACAGTTTTCTACACGAGCCTTGCTCGTGGATAGCCTCATATAGAATCCTACTCCATAGACAAAACATGGTCTATGTATCTTGGTCGTACGGAGCCGTGCTCCAATCTTATGACCCTTCATTGCCGATACACCCAAATGTTACCTTTTGTCCAGACTGAAAGTCGAGATAAATTTTAAAGAAAATTGTGTTTGCCGTTTCTCAACTTTGCATGCCCTGCGTGCTATTGGTGATCTTGAGGATCCTCCTACCTCTTGGTTGCTCGCTCGTTTCTTCAATGGGAGAGGCCCCTTGGTGCCTTAGGGAACCTTAGGGTTCCCATAACCTCAAATAAAAAGAATACAATATAAAGAATTTGTATGCAAGCCATAGCGACAGTGGAGCGAGGAGGAAAAATTCCCGCAGTGGTCGGAAGAGGGCTAGAGAGCTTTTGACCAAGAGAGAAATTATGATGTGCTTCCCATTGCACTCTAATTGAGAGCAGATGATTATTTTAGTGCAGATCTCTGTGCAATCCCTCCTCATCTAATAAGCGGACTTACTCGCACGCTCCCACATCATCTTCTCCACTATCGAGCCCTCCGGCCCTCCTAGGAGTAGTTTCTCGCAAGCAGCCCAATTTCATGACGAGAGAAAGAGCTCAAGAGAGAGATGTCCTGTGGCTGAGAGAGCCATGCGGCCTCCTCCTCCATGGATTTTCTCTACTGAGTCTTCACGAGCTTCTTCACTGCCCAAGCCCGTAGAGAGAGAGAGAGAGAGAGAGAGAGAGAGAGAGAGAGAGAGAGAGAGAGAGAGAGAGAGAGAGAGAGAGAGAGAGAGAGAGAGAGAGAGAGAGAGAGAGAGAGAGAGAGAACATGCAACGCCTCGCAATACTTTCCCCTCCTCCATAGCTCCCCTCTCTCTTGAGCTCTGATACAAATGTAAGGACTGGAGATTAGAGAGTGCTACTTTCCACCCAATCGTGCCCTATGTAGGCCCTGACTTGCTAATAATAGGGACCCCTGTACTGCATGTTCGTCATGGCCCTTGGCCTGCCCAATGTCGTGCCTCTCCGCTTCCATGGTGGAAAAAACAGCAGGGAATGCAAGTTAAGCTTCTTTGAAGCCTATATGTTTATTGAGCAGTGACCAGGGCTTCATAACATGCAAGGTTTGATGCCGCTTTAAAGGGCTAGATCACTATGTTTTTTTTATGCTAAAAGTGGGTATATGTCTGAGGTGATTAAAAATGGAAGTCTATGGGCTAGCATTGTAGTGATCAAGGTGCTCTACAAGCCTATCTTTGGGCTTATCAATCAGAGCTACGGTGAAGAAGTTATGTCAGTTTTAAGTTTGAGACGATTTGAGATCTGTAGTGGATTGGGCAACTGCAGATGAGGGATCAAGAACGAAGTGAATGCACCGCCTTAAATTGCTTAACTTGTGGAGCACGTAGGTCTTTTCAAATCGGTAATTGGAGCTCTGTTTGCCAACATATTGATGATTTAAGTTTTATCGGGGAGCAATTCCGTATTGGTTTGGTCGCCTCGGTCAGTGTGCAACCTTGGAGTTTTTGGGCTTCAACTTGGGAAGTTTGGGAAAAGATGCCGCACTTGGCAATGCTTGAGTTGAGTTGCATGCCAGATAGCTAATGGAGACATATGCTTTGGAATTTATGTATGTCAAATGAAATGCATGTTCGAAAGCACATAAAGTTTTGATAATCTTTCAGTTAAAAACGATTGTCTGTTGGAGCACACTGGTAACAGGATATGACCATTAAGGCTGTGGCAAGGTTTTTGTGAATAATTTTAACCGAATGCGAAGGGATGCCTCTCTTCAAATGCAATAACCTATACTCGCATCTTGTCAGCTTGTGGCGGTATCCAAAATGTTGACATTGGAAATAAAGCTCACGATGATATTGTCAGTCGGGGTGCTGTGAAAGGATGTCGTACGAGGCAATGCCTTGGTGGATGTATAACCAAATGTAGTGTAATGTAGGGAAGCCGCCCACCACCAAGTGCAATTGGCCACTCAAGGCCAATGTCCGCCCAAGGGGGGGGGGGGGGGGCTAAAACATTAATGTGTGTGAAGGGGGAAAAAATAAGGGAAAATGAGAAGGAGAATAGTGTAAGGCAATGAGGACAGCGCAAGTAGGAGGAGATGATGCAACAGACCCTATGGTGTATGGGCAACACTGATCGTGGAGGAGAAAATGTCAAGCAAGCTGGGGTGACCAGATTTGGCGCAACTCCTGCCGCATTCGGTGCACCTCCATTTGTCAACTGCCATGTCATCACATTTGTTCGTATGCCACATCAGTCACGGCACTGCGAATGATGGGCATGAGCAAAAAAAGAAAGGAGAAGCTAGAGAAGGGGTGGCTTAGGGTGTGCAGAAAAAGGGAGAACGGAAAGGGAAGCGAAGCGAAAGGCAAAGAGGAGCATGGGAAATCTCTCAAGAGCTCTCTCTCTCTCTCTCTCTCTCTCTCTCTCTCTCTCTCTCAACTTGCTTCGCGTTTTTCTCTCCCTCTTTGGACTAAGCAAGGCAAGGAATCTCTCTTGCTCACTTGCCATTTATTAAGAGACTCCCTCACCTTCAATGAAAAAAATCTCTATCTTTGCATCGATGGGAGCATCAAAGAACGATCAAGCGGAGCAAGGGGCTCCCACTCTCGAGATCCCTAGCTCTTGACTACAAGAAACCAAGAGCATAACAAGTAAGGGTGGAGGGTAATCGATGAGGATATTGAAGTAGTAGAAGAAGGTTGGCAAGGGAAGCAGATTAGGAGAGTCGAGGGCAACAGGCCTCCTTATTGCCAGTTTTAAGATCTAATTGCAGGCATAAGCAGGAGATCAGTACTCTTGGTCAAATTTGTGAGGATTAAGCTCCATAACTTGAGTTTTGTTCTGGTAGTGCTTTTAACGGCAAGAATTGTAATTTGGAAGCAAGCAAGGGAGCAAGAAGTAGGTAAAGAATAGGAAACGGAAGAAGGGGATTGGTAAATTGCTCTTACTCTCCACCAAGTAGGCTATGGGCAATGGAAGTCTCGGCTTCTTCGTACTTGACCTAAGCAGAGCAGCACCAGTTTCTAAGTGCTAATAACAAACGTTCTAAGCAGTAAAGCTTTCAAGGTGTAAACAAGGTTGAATTTTACCGTCTTGGCAGATCTTGAGAGTATTAAGTTGTTATAGAATCGGGATTGCATAGAAGTGCCATTAACGGCCAACATTTGTAATTGAATCCCACTTTGGTTAGACAATAGCAGTTTAAGGCATTATAGGTGTCCATTTTAAGTAATTCAAGAGTCATTTACAGTAATTTGCTTGGTGTCGTGCAGCTTGTCTCTCTTATTTCCCACAACTAGCAACCACGTGCTGACCTAATTCACCTCGCAAACCCATTATCCTCGACATTTTTGGTGAATTCGACACAAAATTAAGCCGGATGGGAAATTTTACAGAGAAAGATGACTACACCGCAAGACACGATGATGCAACAAATGATGCAACAATTTGTTGCCTACATGCAGCAGCAAACTGTACAACAGGAATTTAATTTGCATGAGCGGATACGGAAATCTCGACAAGCAGTAACACAAAAATTGCAGCGGTTGAAGGTCAAGATGTTTCAAAATTTTGCCAAGTTTATGAGAAATCCATGGAGGATAATAGGATTGATGATCATGAAACAGTTGAAGGTTTTCACTTGATTGTCGTGCCAGAGCTTAGGACTCAAATTGGGGAGATATCGGTTGCACAAGGACCAAACTGGCAGAAATTTTTTTCCTTGAAGATTCTCAAAAGGTAACTAAGCAAAGTTTTATGAAGTGGATCTAGCAGAAAAAAAAGGACTTATCTACACGAGAACTGCTACGAGAATTTGAAAAGAAATTTGTGCAGCTATCTATAGGAGAGCAACGGTCATTGAAACTAGAACGGGTAGAGTTATTCTCCAAGATGTTGGCCCACGTCTTCAAAAGAGCTTGGTGCAACTACTTGGGATTCAACAGGTGAGTTAGGCTTAACATCTGATTGGAAGCTGGTTTCTCAAGCAGCCAACATGATTGTAAAGCGGAAAATGAGGGTGGATAAGCTGATTGTGGTCGATCCCATGGAGACAACAGATGAGGATATTAAGGAAAAGTCAGCCTCTGGGAAACAAAAATTAGATGAGCCTGTTCTTCATGAGCTGATCAAAGGTATACAAGAATTAAATCTAAACTTGAAAGCAATTAAGCTTGAAGGGGTAGGAACCAAGGGTTCCACTTCAGAGCCCAAGCAATGACCTCCATGCAAAGATTTGGGATAACCAGTGCATGTGGTGTGATAGTAAAAACCATGAGCGCAAAGAATGTGAAGATTTTGATGAAGCTTACAAGAAAAATGCGGTTTTTTGGAAAGACAAGAACATTCATCTCAAAGCAAAAGGTGAGCCACTCCTCTTGAATCTTAGAAGGGGTGGTATGAAGAAGTTAGCGGAAGAAATACAACATAATGTTGCTATGGTAGAAGCAGCTACATATGGGGTGCAAGTATACAATAATGCAGATGATGAACGTCTAAAGGTGATTTGTAACTTTATGCTTTGAAGATTGCAGAGGCAGGCAAGGTGACTCATGGAAAATTATGTCAAGTTGCGAATTGCATTAAGGAAACTACAGGATGGGCAGATTCGGTAGATTCACTTTCCATATATGGATTTATTCCCAAGTCTCAAGCTAATGAAGCCATAGGAGAAGAGAAGCAAAAAAGAGATCACGACACTGCAGGAACATCAAAAAGAGCAACCAGATCTAGCAGTAGGCAAGATGAGGGGCATGCTCCCAAACCTACTCCTGAAGTGGTTATGGAAGAGGCATTGAAAGATAAGAAGCAAGGTAAGCCCAAGGGACCTTCTTATCAGTTGAAATCTGACATTGAGTTGGCTATAGATCTAAAGAAGGTTTTTGAAGAGCGCATTCTCAATAACAAGGTAGAGCTCACATTGGGTGATATCTGGAAATTTCCAAGCGTGATTTTCATGAGGAGATAATTGACATCATTAAACAAAAATGACAGATAATAAGTGAGAAGAAACTTGATGTGATTAAAAGCGAAATGATCCATCATATTGAGGTCAATCTAGGATTCTTCTTATGAAGAGGCATTTGAAAATGAAAAGTCAAAGCATGTGGTGTTTTCAAATCCAATTATATCTGAGGTAAGGCATGTTCATTTTAATGAAAATGGAGATGAGGAAATTGTGCCCAGGTTACTTTTCTAGGACTCATTGGGCCAGAGCAATGACATAAACCATTATGAAGGTTGGGGACAGCGAAGAGCCAGTTTCAGCACTTGTGGACCATGGGTCAAAAATCAATCTTATGGCAAAGAGATTGCACAAGAAAGGAAAATGGCCTATTGATGTTGATCAAGGTTGGCGGATTCGAGCAGCCAATATGCTTCCAGGGGATCTTTGTGGTGCATGTGCAAATGTTAAGATAACTATGGGGATGTTTGTGATGCACAATTTTTTTATATACAAGAGCACTCATCCTATCCACTCATAGTG
The DNA here is from genome assembly GCF_014529385.1 of Adiantum capillus-veneris. Taxonomy (NCBI): domain Eukaryota; kingdom Viridiplantae; phylum Streptophyta; class Polypodiopsida; order Polypodiales; family Pteridaceae; genus Adiantum; species Adiantum capillus-veneris. The sequence goes on along the minus strand of NC_140939.1, from coordinate 112,046,511 downwards.
GGCCAACCTTACATTACAGTTGTGCGCATGGAAATAAAGGTGTTAGATGATGGCTCGGTCTATGCAAGGATCTAGAGCAGGGATAGTAAAAGGGCAGTTCAGTTTTTGACTGTGTATGTAGATCATGCCAGAAACAAGGATAGCCTACGTGATCATCCATTACTGAAGATACGTAGAGAGTTCAAAGAACACAAGTTTTCACAGGATTTTCTTGGGGTGCCACTATAAAACGGGACTATGATGGTATGGAGGTGGGAAAGCTCTCGCAAAGAGAGACATTCTCTTCGTGATTTTTGGGATTAACATCCGAGGGTTCGGTGTCATACATGAAGTTTAATGAGCTACCTGAACGGGAAAAGCAATATGTGTCAAGTATTCAAAGTAAATTGCAGGGATATGATGTGCTTGAACCGGATGATGTGATTTAGAAATCTTTGAAGAGGTCTCTTATGTGGATACTATGTCAGAAGATCATGCAATACAAGTTACAAAGTGGAATTGACATTGTTAAAGTGCATTCAATGGACATGTATGAAGAACTCGATTTATATGAAGCACTTACACATATAAAGGAGGATTTGGGTGAACCAATTAAGTCTAGATAGAGACACAAAATAAATCTGTTGCAAACAAGGTGAGGCTGGTGGCTACACCTTTGCCAGAAAGAAGTGATGGAGTAATGGAGAAAGCTTCTCACCAGCCTATACTAAGAGATCCAAAGAATATTGGCATAAGTTTATTGAAGGTTGAAGCAACTGAAGATTGGGAGGGATTATTTCCTTACTAAAGAGGAGATCAAATGCTTTCAAGAGATGCTTGGAAAACATGGTAAAGCCTTTGGTTTTGACCCAAGTGAGATTGGATGTGCAGATCCAAACGTTGTTTCTCCTATGGTTATAATTATTGTTCCTCATATGCCATGGAGTTCACGCCCTATTCCAGTACCCAAAGCTCATTGATTTTCTAAATGAGAAGATAAGGATGGGCACTTTGGAACCATCATGCGCACCATACTCTAATCGGTGATTTACTGTTCCAAAGAAGAATGGTACCTTAAGGTTCATTCAGCATATGCAACCAGTCAATAAGGTAACAATCCGTAATGTGGATACAAGTCCAATTGTAGACGAGTTTGTTGAAGCCTTCGCAGGAAGATCTATCTACTCTATGGATGATCTTTACTCAGGATATGATCAATTTCAGCTTGCTTTGGAGAGCAGGGATCTTACTACAATGTATACACCTCTTGGTTTGGTGAAAATGTGCACTCTACCATAGTGTGCTACTAACTCTGTAGCTTAATGATATGAATAAGGTGCTGAGAGATTTTATTCCTCAAGTTACTAGGCTTTTCATCGATGATTTGCCGATCAAGGGATGTGAAGAAGGGTTCAAAGATGAGGTAAAAGACCAGAGGGAGTGCCGAAAGTTTGTTTCCAAGCATATTGCTGACTATGAGCCATTTTATCTAGGCTTGAAGAAGTTAACTTGACACTTTCAGGGCCAAAATCAATTTTTGGTGCTAAAGAGGTTTTAATTGTGGGGCATATGTGTGACGCGAATGGAAGACAATTGAGTCCGGCTAAAGTTTGAGCTATACAAAAGATGAAAGAAACAAGCACAACTGTTACTGAGATTCAGAGGTTTTTGGGTGCATGTGTATTTTATCGTATTTAGTTGCCACACTTTGCTCATGTTGCAATGGCCATCTGAAAATTGAAAACAATGCTTCTCGAGGCTCCTACCTTGAGAGAGGTTGACTATAAGTGCGAAAGGCCAGTGATCTTAACCATTGACACTAGTCCAACAGGTATCGGGTGGGCTATACGTCAAGATGATGAAGATGGTCACAAGTATGGAGTCCGATTTGGAGCAAAAGTGCTTAATGCTCGTCAAAGAGGTAACCCACAGGTTAAGAGAGAACTTTTGAGTGTTGCTACTGCCCTGAGGTCTGACAAAGAATATTTCATTGGTGCTTCAGTTGTGGTAGAGACAAATTGTTTACCATTGATAGGGATGATTGCAAACTGTACTACTCCAAACATTGCAGTGTTGCAATGGATAGCCTTTATTAAGTCTCTTAACCCAAAGTTTTGCCACATTGCAAGCATAGATAATCCTGTAGCAGATATGTTTTCAAGGGCCAGATATAAAGATGAAGAGGAGATGCTTACCACTAATGATGATGTGGGCTTAAAGTTCTATACCTCTTCTCATTACATGCAAGATGTGGTACTCATGCTCATGTTTTTGAAGTCTTTTTTGAAGAGATGTTTGATGGAGAATGGCTTTTGATAGGTCGTTACCTCAGCACTCTTACCAGGCATGAGGGATGGAGTGATCAAGAGTACAAGAGGATCAAGAAAAAGGATTATAACTACTTTTTAAAGGATGATCATTTGTGAAAGCAACCAAAGTGTTCAAGAGGGGTACCACAAAGGGTTTTTTGTGAGATAAAGCAACTCAACGGTAGGTGATGAAAGAGTTTCATGAAAGCTTATGGGCTGGACACAGAGGGGAATGGGCAACTTTTGCCAAAATCAAGGATCGTTACAGGAGGAAGGAATGTACAAAGATGTTGTTGAATTTGTGGAGACTTTCTTAGTATGCCAGCAATATTCTATTGTACGGCATCGAGATGGATTACATACTTACCCACTAGTTGTGCATTACAAGTGGGTAGTAGATTTGATTACAATGCCAATGGGGGTCTGGCAGATGAGGTATATTGTTCTTGCTGGAGAAGACCTCACAAACCAGGTTGAACTAGGGAGAGCTTTGCGTACAAAGGCTACAAGTGCTGTATGAAAATTTTTTCTTGAAGATGTAATTTTCAAGTATGTATCACTGTGCTGATAGAGGAGAGGTGGATGCAGATTAAGCTCGTGAGTTCTTTGCTTGCTTGGGCATCAAATTGGCTCTTACTACGACATACAATCCAGAAGGTAATGGGAAAAGTGAAAGGGGGCATCCGTCTGTTGTTAAGGCTTTAACAAAGGCATGCCGAGGACGTATTGGTGATTGGCCTAAGCTGCTAACTTTTGCTATATGGGCTAATCGCACTACGCATAGTTCAGTTACAGGTTATGTGCCATTTGAATTGATGGATGGGCAGAAACCCATTATGCCTACAGAGGAGGCAGTTATGTCTTGGACTATAATGCCGTGGGAAGTAGAAATGGCTACATAATATTTTCTTGCTTTACGTATTCGCCAACTTGAGAGGCGTCAAGAAGATATTGAGAAGGTCAGTTACAGGTTATGTGCCATTTGAATTGATGTATGGGCAGAAACCCATTATGCCTACAAGGAGGCAGTTATGTCTTGGACTATAATGCCGTGGGAAGTAGAAATGGATACAGAATATTTTCTTGCTTTACATATTCTCCAACTTGAGAGGCATCAAGAAGATATTGAGAAGGCCAAAGACAAGCTTAGGAAAGGTTGAAGAATAAAGAAACATTTGATGAGAAGCATAGACTATGTCCATATGCTATCAAAGATGGAGATTGGGTACTCGTTTAGTAGCTTGGAGTATCAATACTTTGCTATGAGAAATATGGTCAAGCGGTGGTTTGGACCACATGTTGTACTTCATGTTTATGAAAATGCAACATATAGATTATGTGAGCTCGATGGCACTGAGCTTAGAGTGCCTATTGTAGGGAAAAGGATGAAACTGTTCAAGAAACGGGAACGTGAGTTTAATTTTGAGGATCAAATCTTAGATCGGCAGCCAAGGGATGATGCTGATATGTATGCATCGACGATGTGTCTGATGAAGCTTTTGATGATGCAAATTAAAGAGAAAGATGGTTGGCACATGCCAGGGGATGTGCAGGTTCAGAGGGGGTGGATGTTGTGCCGCTCCGCTTCCATGATGAGAAAAAAAAAAGAGGAATACAAGTTAAGCTTCTTTGAAGCCTATATGTTTATTGGCAGTGACCAGGGCTTGATAACAAGCAAGGTTTGATGCTAAATGTATGCCAGATGCGGCTTTAAAGGGCCAAAACCTATGTTTTTAATGCTTAAAGTGGGTATTTATGAGGTGATTAAAAATGGAAGTTTATGGGCTAGAACTGTAGTGCTCAAGGTGCTCTATAGGCCTGTCTTTATGGCTCCTCAATCGAAGCTACGGTCAAGAAGTTATGTCAGTTTGAAGTTTGAGTCGATTGCAGATCTGTACCGGATTGGGCAACTAAAGGAAGTGAATGCATGTGCTTCAAGTGCTCGACTTGTGGAGCACGTCGGTCAATTCAAGAACGCAATTGGAGCTCTGGTTGCCAACATATTGGCGATTTGAGTTTCACTGGGGGCCGGTTCCGTATCGGTTTGGTCGCCTCCGTCAGTGTGCGACCTGGGAGTTTTTGGGCTTCAACCAGGGAATTTTGAGAAAAGATGCCACCCTTGGCAATGCTTGAGTTGAGTTGCATGCCAGTCGGTTAATGGAGACGTAAGCTTTGGAATTTATGTATGTCAAATGAAATGCATGTACAAAAGCACATCAAGCTTTTGATGAGCTTTCAGTTCAAAAAGGTTGCCTCTTGGAGCACAATGGTAACAGGATATGCCCATTAAGGCTAAGGCAAGGTTTTTGTGAATAATTTTGATCGAATAGGAAGGGATGCCTCCCTTCAGATGCACTAACCTATACTCGCATCTTGTCAGCTTGTGGCGGTATCCAAAACGTTGACATGGCCAATAAAGCTTACAATGATATTGTCAGTCGTGCGGTGAAAGGATGTCGTACAGGAAAGGATGAAATGCCTTGGTGGATGTATAAACCAAATGTAGTATTGTAGGGAAGCCGCCCACCACCAAGTGCAATGGGCCACCCAAGACCTCAAGGCCAATGTCCGCCCAAGGGGGGCCCTAAAACATTAATGTGTGTGAAGGGGAAAAAAATAAGGGAAACTGAAAAGGAGAATGGTGTGAGGCAGCGAGGACAGTGCAAGCAGGAGGGAGATGCACTCCCAGCGGACCCTATGGTGCATGGGCAACAACAATCATGAAGGAGAAAATGTCGAAAAAGGGGGGGGGGGACCAGATTTGGCGCAACTCCTGCCGCATTCCGTGCACCTCCATCCGCCGACTGCCACATCATCACATTGGTTTGTATGCCACATCAGTCACAACACCGTGGCTGATGAGCATGAGCAAGAAAAATAAAAGGAGAAGAGAAGGGGGGGCTTAGGGTGTGAAGAAAAAGGGAGGACGGGAAGGGAAGCGAAGAAAAAGGCAAAGAGGAGCAGGGGCAATTTCTTAAGAGAATTCTCTCTCTCTCACTCAACTTGCTTCGAGTTCGCTCTCTCCCTCTTTGGACTAAGCAAGGCAAGAAATTGCTCGTGCTCCCGTTCCCACCAGTAAGAGGGCTCCCTAACCTTCAATGAAGAAAAGATCTATCTTTGCACTAATGGAAGCATCAAAGGGACCATCAAGCAAAGCAAGGGGCTCTTCCTCTCCAGCTCCCTAGCTCATGAACTACGAGAAACCAAGAGCATAACAAGTAAAGGTGGAGGGTAATTGGAGGAGGAGATTGAAGGCGAGGAAGAAGGTTGGCAAGAGAAGGAGAAGGATTAAGGAGATTCAAGGGCAACACGCATCCTTATAGCCAGTTTTAAGATCTAATGGCAGGCATAAGCAAGAAATCAGTACTCTTGGTCAAATTTGTGAGGATTAAGCTCCATAAGCTTGAGTTTCATTCTGGTAGTGCTGTTAACGATAGGAATTGTAATTTGGAAGCAAGCAAGGGAGCAGGAAGCAGGTAAAGAACAGGAAAGGGAAGAAGGGGATTGGTAGATTGCTCTTACTCTCTACCAAGTAGGCTATGGACAATGGAAGTCTCGGATTCTTTGCACCAGTTTCTAAGTGCTTATAACAAAAGTTCTAAGCAGTTAAGCTTTCAAGGTGTAACCAAGGTGGAATTTTACCGTCTTGGCGGATCTTGAGAGGATTAAGCTCTTACAGGCTCAGGATTGCATAGCAGTGTCATTAACAACCATCATTTGTAATTGAATCCCACTTTGGTTAACCAATATCAATTTAAGGCATTATGGGTGTCCATTTTAAGTAATTCAGGAGTCATTTTCAGCCATTTTCTTGGTGTCGTGCATCTTGTCTCTCTTGTTTCCCATAGTGAGCAGCCCCGTGCTGACCCGGTTTACCTCACGAACCCATATCCCCAACGCCAATCTTATCCTAGGCCTAACACAGGTATCTTTGATCCTACACGTAATCGACAATTCTCTCGGCAGGATGTTTTGCTTTGGTCTTACACCCTGTTGTTAGATTCTCTAGGGGAGGATACCTTTGTACTTTTGGGTGCTACTATGATACACACGGGGAGGCTTGTCGGGGTGTGTGACACATCCACTACCTCTACTTTGGAAGCCTACACATTTAACATCACAGCTTATGCCATCGAATACTCTCTCCCAACTCTATAAAAGAAGCCTATGCTACACACTTTGTATCCACTCTCATATCTACTTTGCATCCCACTTCCGTTAGTATTAATCTCTCTCTCCGATCTCTCTTATATAATTAGCATACTAATGCCTGATTAACGTTTCCACTATAACACCCTTCCCTCTCATTTGCTATGAAGGATAAAATGACTAAAGAGGTTGAGCATGAAGGTGAAGATTTCATTTGGCTAGTAATAGGGTGGTGGGATAATCCCATAAACTCTTAGTTAATGTATGCATACATTGCCAAATCTCAAACCAAGGAGTAAAGGTTTATGGTAAGCAAGGTGATGAAACCATTATTAGATGTTATAAGTCTTGTAAAAAGTAAAACATGTTCGCTTCTTCGATGATAAAGATGAATTTGAGACCTCTCACAAGAGTTATTACTCTGTCATTGGGCAAGAGAAACTACTAAGACCCTCATCGAAGAGCCATACATTGCACTAATAGATCATGGGTCAGAGATTAACCTCATGTCACAAGAGTCTATATCAAAAACGACAATGGCCAATAGATGTATATCATGGATGTGTGATTCGTGCAACAAATAACTCATCAAGGAGCTTGTCCAAATGTAAGGGTGACTACAGGGGACGTGAAGACAGTATGCTCCATAGAAATGTAGAAAGTCATTGAGGATTTCAAAAATGCTCAAGGTGTTGATCTACGAGTGGAGACCAAGTATAAGTTTGTGGCAAAAGAAAGTGAAACCAATGACAATCTCTACCAAAATATTTCAAGGATAAAATGGATCATGAAGCAAGCTACTTTGCAATCTAGTCTTTTCACCCAAGGAAGATTGGGCATAAGTTAACGCATGATTCTTTGAAGGAGCTAACGGTAGGTTACAAGGAAAATTTGATAAGGGTGAAAAGATAATTCTTTGAAGAGATGCTTACCAAATACAGAAAGGCTTTTGAATTTGAGCTGCAGGAGATAGGGTTTGTTGATCCTTCCATTTTTGTTGCTATGGCAATATTCACTATCCCTCGTGTATGTTGGAACTTGTGCCCTATTCCAGTTCCAAAGGCTCATTTTCCAAAACTCATTGTGTTGTTTAAAGAAAAGATCAAGATGGGTATTTTGGAGCCTTCAAGTGCTCCATATTCAAATAGGTGGTTAAAAGTTCCAAAGAAAAATGGTTCTTTATGCTTTATCTAGAAAACTAAAGAAGTTGTTGCTTATGTCTCCAAATTTAAGAAAAGTAAACTATGAATGTGGAAGGCATGTTATTATGATATTGGATACTAACCCCACAAGAATTGGATGGGCTATTGGGCAAGATGATGAACATGGCAAGCGATATGTGGTGAGATTTTGAGCAAAGGTGCTAAGTGCTCATTAGTGCAGTTATTCACAAGTAAAAAGAGATTTATGAGGACCAGTCACAACACTGAAGTGTGATAAAGAGTATTTGATAGGAGTAAATGTAATAGTGGAGACTAATTATCTACCCCTTCTTGGAATGATCGCGAGTTGTTTAACTCCCTACATTGCTATGTTGATATGGATAACGTACATAAAGTCCATAATTTAAGCATATTGTATATAAAGGCAATCAGTATGCTTTCTAGAGCAAGGTATGAAAGTGAAGTAGAAATGATTGTCAAGCGGTGATGATGTAGGCATGAGGTATTGCAGTAGCTTGCATGTAAAGGGTGATCATGTTTGCCTGAAATGCACTTGAGTAATTTATAGACGACATATATCAAGGTGAATGGTTTCTCAATGAAAGCTATCTGAGAACTTTGATAAGGCAAGAAGGGGAGTCTAATCCAGAGTTCAAAAGATACGCACAAAAGCCTATGGATACTTTTGAAAAGATGGATACTTGTGGAAGCATCCAGAACAAAGAAATAGGATACAGTTGAGAGTTGTGAATGATAGGAAAACTCAAAAGGATCTTATCAAAAGGTTTCATGAGAGCACTATACTTGTGCAATCAAGAGCGGGCCTACATCAAATCATCACACACATAATAGTTTTGAGTTGATCTTGGTTGTTTTGTAAAGTGAGTCTTTCATGGTCAGATTTTTGTTTTTTTCAAGTGTCTTTTGCTTCAAAGTTTCTACAATCCACTTGATTTGTCTCCTAGCCCTCACATTCTGAAGCTTGACGCTTTCCTAGCTGCACTGCATACTTCTTGACATCGGTCTTTAATGTAAAATCATCCCCAACTACGTCCTCATAGTCCGAGGCCCGGTGCTTCCCTAGCCACACCATACTTCTTGACATCGGTCTTTATTGTAAAACCATCCCCAACTTTTAAGTTGATCTTGGTTGGTTTTTAGAGTGAGATTTCATGGCCAAATTTTGGTTCTTTTCAAGTGTCTTTGGCTTCAAAGTTTCTACATCACTTGATCTTGCTTCGAGCCCTCATAATCCAAGGCCCGATGCTTTCCTAGCCGCACTACGTACTTCGTGACATCGATCTTTATTGTAAAACCATCCAGAAGTTGACAATGTTTCTAAATCCTCAGTGCATGAATTATAGCCAGTACTTCCTTTTCATACATATTAAGAGAGAGAACTCTGCATCAATGCAACAGCAGGTTCCAAATCCTTTGTGATTGCAACTTTCAATGCATCAAAATCATGTTTCTCATAATCTATCCATTTGCACGTAATTTTCTTCTTTGTCAAGTCATGGAAAGGAGAAGTGATCTATGCAAATTGGTGAATGAATATATGTCAATAAGAGAAAACTGAGAACGTGCGGTATATCAGATACCCTTAGTAAGTCTCGCGAATCATGGACTATATCATTTTTTTGCACGAGCCACCTCTAGGGATCAAACTTGGAGCCTAGGATTTTCTTTTTTGTAAATGGACATGAAAATTGAAAATTCTTAAATAAAAGATTTGGGCTTAATTTTTATTCTAAATTGTGCTGGCTGGCCCTCACAAAGAGGGCTAGGCCCAAAACGCCCCCCGATCATTAATTTGGAATTCAAGTCTACTTTTCCCTCCCTCCACTCACTTCTTCTCTCTCTACATACCAGATCTGACCACTCCTCTCTCTAGAACCAAAAATCTCGATTTTCACTCTCTTCTATTGGAAGAGTATCCTGCTGGCCTCCTCTCTCTCCAATCTACCTTCCCCTTCCGTCCCAAGCCTAGTTCTGGGGTTTTGACTCCTTTTTGGCTATGGAGAGCTTGTAAAACAATCCATTTTCCACTTCATGGAGGCCTTCCTCTCATGTTTGCACCCATTCTCCAATCTCATGTTGGGGGCTAAATATACATCTTGTAGAGCTTAGTAGCTTTAGCTACCCAAGCTTAGGGTTTAGGGACCTTCATTTTGCAAAGCTCTAGGGTTAGAGAGATTCTTCTTAAAAGGATTTAGGGTTTAGGATCCTTCAACTTACAAATCTTTAGGTCTAAGGGAGCTTCAGCTTGCACAATGCAACAAGCTTGGATACCATGAATCGTATACCTTGTTCAAGGGTAGACTCATTTTGCTGCATTAACAAGAAAGATGACAAAGGACATTAGGTAACCACAAGATTTGTGACATGCATGTGGGTGACAATGCGGCCAAGCACAAAGGGAGCCTACAAAGTCTCTTTTCGATTTATCGGACTCAACTCCCATCATTGAAAGGGTCGCATATTGAAAATGAAGCAGGCGGCAAATAGAAGAAAGCAAGTGAAGATACATCACATCTACAAAGCTTCTCAACTACAAATCAATGACTCGGATCGCAAGCGATGTACTGCTAATTGTAAGTATTTCTAGTGTTGTTTGTAACAAACTCTATAATTTCACATGAATTCTCCAATGATGAAACTCTATGGACATGGTGTTTGGATTGTGCAACTATTTTTATGTCAACATCTATGGATTGCGAGCCTCTAGAGATGCTCTCTATAACTTTTGAGGCTCACCACTTTGAGTTCGGCTCATTGCTATATTCCGGATGCATTGCATCGGAGCTTGCAGAACGGTCCATCTTCTTCTTTGATGCATAGTATGTAGTCCCAACGAGAGGAACGGCTACGGGACCTTGAAAACACTTAGTCCAACAACTCTGATGAACGTTGATTGGCCAACGCCTAATAGTACCTCTATTGTTTCTGCACAATGGGGATACCATAAAGTTCATGGTTGTGGCAGAGAAAATTATAGTCCGATACCACATTATTGCGAAGAAGCAAATCTCCATTATATTCCATTACTGGCGGTGGAAGCTGACGTGAGGTGAATAGGAAGCACTCGATTCGAACATCACCGATATGGAGAAAGTTGAAGTGCATGTGTGCAAGCAGGAGGAAGTGTGGGACATGGCCGTCAATGCTAATCGGAATACAGCAAATCTAAGGGAGTACTTGGCGCTTAGGTTTGAACACAACATAGACTACTCGTTTGTAATCGGTGGCAACCCTCTGCGTAAGAGAAAGGAGAGGGCCTTTCTTTGTAAGAGTAACCCCTTCCCTAGATCTATCCATATCAAGCAAACAATTTCCATTGCAATGTAATACTCTCGTATTAATACGATACATTTTTGTTTTAATTTTGTGATCCAGGAATGTCTAGTTTCAATTTAAGAGGAGTTAAGTGACTTTAGAGTTGTGGTGGGTGATGGAGTTATGGTGTTTAAAACTGTGGTGTTTGGAATGCAATACTATGCAACATAGCCCCGAGTTATCTACGAAAGAGAACATTTAAATTCTAATTACTTTGAAATTTTAAGTTTTTAAAAGTGTCCTTTTTTTAATTGTCTCCTTTATAAGTGACTTGCAAGGCCCATTTTAAAGTCACTTTCTTGTTTTTGAGCTTCTCTCATTCACTAACTTGCTTTATCTATCCCCAAGCACGTGCAATTGCCCTGGCAATCATGGCTGCTGCAAATCAATCACTCGTCGATCAACTCCTTACGCATGACCTAGGACAGATGATGGAGAAGCTTAGGGCCGTGTTCCAGGACTCCGCTGACATGGAAACTACCATCAAACTGCATGTTGATGCATTTGAAGCGCTTACGCCTACATGGAAGCACACATAGCATAGTACTCCATCAATTTTGAAGATGAAGAAGGTTTGTGGGTGCCGTTTGATCTTCTCAAGCACACCTTTAGAGAAGAAAGTAGTTTTCGCTTCAAATTGTGTAGGGTGATCAAAGGACTTACCAAGGAACACTACAAAGAGAAAAGAGGACAACCTCATAGACTTGGGCATGGGAAACACCTGCACAAGATTTTTGAGGTGGAACATGGCTCTTGTTGTGATGTTGATAGAGGAAATTGATAAAAGCAAGGGTAAAGATAAAGCAAGCGACCAAAAGAGGCCGTCTCCTAGGACTCCTGTAAAGGAGGTGGTGCCCAAAGAGGAGAAGACGTCTAACTAGGAAGAGGCTTCGTAGGCCCTCCTATGTCTCAAGGAAAGACTCCTTAGGAAGATGTTGACCAAGATCTGGAAGGGAGGATGTCGAAGATGAGATCCAAATACGATCTTGCACACCCCGCATCCAATTATAGTGAACGGTCAAGAATTTCTCTCTGCCTCGATGACATTACCCACTACCTTGAGATGCATCACAACAAATCTCTCTCTATCCTTGCAATATATGTTGGGGTTCGTGATACATACAACCCTATTCAGAGGACCGACTTCCAAGTGGACTATTCCTCTGCTCTCCTAATCAACACACTTGCCTTGCCAACAAAGGGACATAACTCCAGCGATTGCCTTGTGGCGACAGCTCTAAAAACCATTGATAAGGAGAGATTTCTACCAGTGTGTCTGAGAGTAGCATCGCTCTCCACAACCATCTCATCTTCTTGGAGCGCATTGATCTTGGCACAACCGACATAACCAACAAGAACCTTTGGGAGCAAGATGATGCAACACTAGTAAGTACTTCATTTCTCTCAATTCTCATTGTTACTTCTTAAAATCATAATCCGATGTTGTTTCCTTACAGCCCGCCTTGTAGATCGATTGGTTTGCCCAACGGAATGGTGGATCTCGCACACAGGGCGACTCAAAGGACGTCTCCCTATTGCATTATCTCCCGAGCGTCAATGAAGAGATGGTATGGGTCATCCACAACAAGTATTATACATCTCAATGTATCTTTAAAATTAATAAAGTTATCAGCTTGAGTAAAGTTTTGTCTTGATCTATGTGTGTCATGAACCATTTGCGCACCAACATGATGTCTTCGTCTCGTAGGTGAGCCTCGCGATCCTGTCCCGCCCCGCTGTCGTGAACATGCCTGACGAAGGAGCCGTTCCGTGGCCCGTGCTCCACGCCAGGTCAAACGGTCAAAAGTCGCTCCGACAATGACGGGGCCATGAAACGGCTCCTTCGACGGGTATGTTCACGGCAGCAAACGGTCAAAAGTCACTCTGTGGTGCACGGGGCCACGAAACAGCTCCTTCAGCGGGCATGTTCACGACGACCGGGCACAAAAGAACATTGGGCATTGGAATGGGCCACCACATGACCTCTTATTGCTACTTGCCAGCTAACGCTCACCTCGTGAGCGTAGAAACACATGTTGTGAGCACCTTGTGGATATCTATATGGATTTAATTTATCGGATTGATTGGAGAAATTGACCCAAGTGATCACATTCAAATGCAAAACCAACTCAAGCTACATTGCAATTGCCAAACATAGATATAATAATTTCATTGTCAATACTATTACATGATAAATCTGACAAAGATGTCGCTTGAGAAGTTACAACGGATTTCCTATATAGGTTTTTTGAAAGCAATCATCACCACGAAGGCGAAGTACTAAGGACATATCTATGGGATTCATAGTCACACATTTGGCATGGGCCATTCCCAAAACGGTGTCTTGAAAGAGGGATAGAATGATATCCTCTGCTCCTTGCTGCAACGCACCTAGTGCTGTTGCTTGCACCCTAGTCACAGTATCTGAGTACTCATCCATAATCTCTTTCATGACCCGTGAAAATGGGACCTTAGGGATTATAAGCTTCGTACTGTTTTGATACTTGCGGATTTCACACAATGCACATGTGCCAATAGCAATGCTTCTTGAGAGATGATGGAGGCTTGGCAGTGCAAACCCAAGGGGCATTACGTTATTAGTTTCTTGGTTGTTGGGTTCCATGGCTTGAGGTGGAGAGTAAGGAAGAGGACACATGAGAGAGAGAGAGAGAGAGAGAGAGAGAGAGAGAACTCACAAGCTTACAAAAGACCTTTAAAAACTCACTTTGATATTTATAGGACCCAACTTTTAAAAAAGTCATAATTTCTCATTAATATCTCCAAAAAGTGAATTACAAACTTTAATCCATAAGAAGCCATGCGCACCCTACTCTCCGTCGATTTCTCCGCCACAATGAGACTCTTTTGGGTGCATTTGACCCATGGTATCCTTGCATGCTTCAGACACTCACCAATTTCATAATATGGCACCTAAGAGACAAGTTGCCCATTGCCCTTTGCTTATTCCTACGATTAGTGCACAGTAGAACCGATTGAACATCTCGTGAAACGGGCTCCTGCGGATCTTGTCACCACCACGTTGAGTGATCTTAAAATAGGCAACCTTTGTTTGATAGTGTGATCTTTCCATCCATTGATCCACAGTGCAAGAAATCCATACTCATCAAGAAAGTATGGACCGTGGGTGAACAAGATATGCATGTAATGCGTGATATGGGTTTTGCCTCATACATCTGCCATTAGCTTTGTGAATTTCTTAATAGACACCTTGAATGATTGTATCTCATCTTCACTAAGGTTGTGACGCTTAAGAAGCTTCATCATCTCATCGCATACATCCCGCATACATGTGCTATCTTGGGCCCTAATGCTGTCGCTTTTTCAAACTAGGTTATTAAGTCACACACCTGCTTCCATATCATAAAAAGAGTATGGATTTGAACCTCACCATGATTTGAAAGCAAGTGTCTTGCCTTTGCACTATCCATACATATCTTATTAGGGTTATCTTGCATGGTTGCTGGGTTCTTACAGAGGGTTACTGCACCGAAGTAAAGCCCCACCTATGACAAGGTTGTTTCAAGCATTCGAATGCACTCCTCTCGATGTGACTCTAGCTCCATGTTCCCTGCATAAGTTATGTGGAGCATTAGCAACTTTTCTAAAATTCTAAGTCTCAAACACAAGGAACACACGTGTACTCGATTAAGGGAAATTGAAAGAATGGAATGCCAATTTGGATCCTCCTCTGCACAAGATGGTGGCTTTCGTTGGTCGCAAGTGATTATGCTACTGAACCACACGTGCCCCCCACTGCTTGCCTTTTGATTCTCGTTCAGGCTCCTGGAACCTGCTTCCTTATGAACTTTTTCTCTTCTGACACATGTACCCTTCCCCAATGCATCCCTAGGCATCTTTGCATGGCAACCAAAAATGTATGAAAATAAAGTATTTGCACCGTCCTTACTGTCCAACATGCATTTTAGGGTCTTCAAGTCACCAACAATGTGCCACTCTATTTTAAAATCGCCAATGTCAGGGACATTGAGGAGTTCCCCATTGCATTGTGAATTTATTACCTCTTCAATACTTGCACAGTTGAAATACCACCTCAAATTGTCATAGTCCTTGTGTAGGAGTGTCCATGCCGCTTGCCACTATATGTTCTTCTCTGATTGCACCCCATCTTTGTTGCTTCCTACCAAGCGACTCGACCTCCTCTTCACATTCTAACCCCTTTCCCACCAGTGCCCTACTCATGAGTGTAAGGCTTGTGCGCTCCATCCTCTAGCCTTTCACAACCTGACATTCGTCTAATTTTAACACAAATATAGCTTTTCCACCTGTCTCCTCTATTGTGATATCGTAATATTAGATCATAGCTCGTTGTAGCCCTTCTACTTCAACGTAAACATTGTTGAACCTGTTGTAAATAAAACTCTTTCAAGACATTGGTATTGTAAGGAGCAGCGGAAGTGAGAGTTGAACTTTGCTCAAGATGAGTGCTCCAAACTGTGCTCAAGGGTTCCTTTTACTTACAGAAGGGAGACCCTTCAGTTCCTTTAGTGAGAGTGCAATGATCACAAAAAAAGTGAATGACACTGTGAATGAAGGTGATGAGAGAGAGAGAGAGAGAGAGAGAGAGAGAAGAATAGGACACTAGATGGTTATCAAACCCTCCTCCAAGGGACCCCCTCTCTATGGCGAGAGGGGTTTATGATATTGATTGCACAAATCTGGTACAATGGTATAGATGCAATGGACTTGCCGACGATGTCGACCACAATGATGACGAAGACAAGGACGAGCTGAAATTTGAAAATGCTAGGGCTGAAATCTGTCAATCTGCTAACTGCTAAATTCGGACACTGTGTCGGCGAGGACAGCGACCGCGACGATGTGACAACGATGCGTTGAAAACACAAATACTAAAATCTGGGGCCAACAGGCTAAATCTGAAAACACTGGCTGATCTAACGATGTTGCGAGGATCTGCTGCGGGTAGGTGAGATCTGCGAGGCTAGGGGCTGATCTTACGGTGTCTAAGTGCTGAAAACTGAAAACGCTAATGCTAGAGGCTGATCTGACGACGGAAATCTGCAAAACACTAGGTCAAGTGCTGCAACTGAAAACGCCAGTGACTGTGCATCAATAACGCCAAGGCTGATCTGGTATCTTTTGAAAACGCTAGGCTAATTCTGTTGTAGAAAAGCTAGGCTGATTTGCAACCGAAATGCTATCTACTTGTTGGTTGGAAAACGCTAAACCTCCTGCCGGTCTTGCTGAGAAGGTGCACTGCAAGTTTCTGGAACTTTTGCTGCCTCTTCTTCCAGAAAGTGCTACCACTAGGTTTTATTTATACCAACTTAGCAAATTTTCCCTACCCAGTTTTTCAACAGTCAATTATTAGTAATAAATAAAAAATGGATAAATTAGGAAAATGGGTTCTGTGCACTGTAAAATGCTCATGATGGGTACTGATTGTCATGTTGAAAATCATGTTGTGTGCAACCAAAGTATATGCAACTACTCTAAGTGGCTGGACATGCACGGCGAAGAACCCTTGGAATCCTGCAAAGAACTCTTCGCCGGCCCACTCTGATGCGTGGGCCGTGCGATACTTTAACTTCATGAAGGTCTTCAAAGCTTGCTTCTATGCGCCGAAAGTGACATGTGGCTGTTGCAATGCTCCAATTGTGTCTATGGACGTAGGTCCACCTTCTTCAAGAATCTCGGAGGAGGAAAATTCCTGAAACCACTTCCAACATCAGAGAATAATCATACCCATTCCATGTAGAGTGACTGGGAAAATACTAGTCTTCCTAAAAGACTGTGCATGCAATGCAGCTGAACAAAGTAACGGAATGCCAAACCGTTCACCGAACACATGCAAAAAGTGGGATCGAAACTTGACTTGTCGACCTAAACCTATCAATTGTGGCAAATCACAACAGGAATGCCGATGCTTGATGGACAACATTGTTGTGCACTTTCTGAGACTGTGTCATGCCAAGGAAGAGACATTGAAAATCGATTGACAAAATGCACAATCAGGAAACAGTGTGAATTCCTTGAAGGCAATCATTTCTTCTTTTTGAGAGAATTACGCATACATCTGTGCTCATCCGTGAGTGAGTCATGTGCATCGTATAATGCGACGGAACACATAAAGACGGTGATGAAAATACAATAAATTGTCACAAATGAAACACTCGACTCACTAATCATGCGAACACACAATACATCCTGAGTGGGTTCTTTGGACCTCAACTCGAGAGCCAAGGTCGGTTTTGTGTGATTGATCGAATTTGCAATGAGGTTAGCTTCAATAAAAAAATCATCATCTAAACCATCATCCTTGTGAACAATCACATCTCTATCATGCAAAACATGTGTGTCGTGCTTTGGAGAAGAAACGGCTGAGAGAGTCTCCTCCTTCTTTTCAAGCTTGGTCTGCACATTAGAAATGAAAGGTAAAGAATGAACAACCTCCTCACCACGAATGATGACGGGAGAGTCACTTTTGGCATTTAGAGCATAGTTACCCGAAATGGGAACAGGGAACGGGAACGGGAGGGTCCGGAATGGGACGAGAATGGGGAGGAGGGGGACCGAAACGAGAACGGGGCTAGAACGATCGACTAAAGTAAGGCTTGAATTACCTTCATTCAGCTTAGTCCCAAATAAACTCTGAAACAACCCAAAAACTGCTCCCAAATCTGTCCTAAAAATGCGCCAAATATATGTTCCCCAAACAACCTCAAAAGCCTACTTTTTTGTCCCCAAATGCCTACTTTTGCCCGTTCCGCCCCGTGTTCTGCTGTTCCGGAACACCGTTTCGGTTACGGAACGACGTTCTATTCCGGACTCCGTTTCGAGAACGAGACTCGTCCGAAATGTCGTTACGGAATGTTTGGGCTATGTTCCGCATGTTCCCTGTTACACTGATTTAGAGTGAGAGTATTGTCTACCCAATCAATGAGAGGGTTATGCTCACGAAACCATCTAATGCCCAAAATCATATCGAATCCTGAGAGAGGAGAAACTACAAATTCTCAGCGGAAGAAAGCTTGTTAAACAACGAATAACACATCAAAGCACTCTTGTGTAATGAGAGAGTCCATACTTGGAGCGAAGCCCGATACCTCGAAAGGAGTTGTCTTGTTAACCTCCAAGCGGGCTCTTTCGACAAGAGTCATCAACTACGTCATGCATACTACTAGAATAAAAGAAGACCACCATGTGTTGACTATTCACATGACCATAACACTTCATGAGAGACTCATCAACTAGATGATCAGGAGAAACTTGGGACAGTGTTCTCATTTATGGCATTAACAGAGGAGGTAGGTTATGTGGGTTCTTTAGGTTCGTTGGATGGGTTCTTAGGACATGTGCTCTTTATATGACCCTTGACGTAACATTGATAACAACGATCTTTCTTAGAATAAATGACTTATTCTTATGCTGTTATGTATGCTCATATGATTCCTTGTGCAACTTTTTCATCTGGGTGAGCTTAGGTTTAGCAAGTGTGTTAGTTTTACCCTTAGATTCGTTTTGAAAGTTCTTTTCTGAAGGATTAGAGGAAGATTGGCTAGAGGAGTTATCCTTCTTACCATTCTTACCGTTCTGTGGGTTATGAGGAATCTAAGAGGTACTATGAGAAGACTTGTTCTCCTTAGGCTTTCCTTTGTTGTGCTTCATCTCTTGGGAGAGAGCAATCGCTACCGCCTTGTTAAGATCTACGAGGTTGAAGACTTTTACATCAAACTTGATATAATTGTCCACCCCGAAAAGAAATGTCTCTTTGCGCTCACCATCGATTGCGTAATTGGGTACCGAGCTACAAAACACGGTTAGAAAAAGAAATGACTGGCCTACCATTTTTCTTGAGATTACACCAATCTTCTTTCATGCGCGCTAAGTACTGAGGTGGCATAAATTGCGTCTTGAGGTTTTCTTGGAAGTTGACCCAATTGAAGAAAAGGGGCACGCCTTCTTCAGCTTCCTCTAGGAGCGCGGTCAACTGTGCCTCTTGCCATGCGTGATACCAATTAATGGCATCACCGGCAAGATATATGGTAGCCGTCAAAACCTTGCTATTCTCTGTTTTCTTAGTTGTCGCAAAATAAGCATTAAATTGATGCAACCAAGAATGAATAACACTAGCATCCATCTTACCGTCATACTTACTAAACGTCAACTTCTCAGTGATGGGGTTGTTGGAGTCCGAATCTCTACTTGTGCTACCTGATGAACTGCCAACATCTATGATTGGCTCGGGCTTCGAGGTAAGTACCTGTAGGACCAACTCTTGCATGCATTGGTCTCTCTATGTCTCACGCTCTAACTCCAAGGCCGTTCGTCTGTCTTCGGCCGCTATTCGATGGGCTTCGCGTGCCTACTCACGCTCTAGCTCAATAGCTGCCTTTCTTTCTTTGCCCGCCAAGCTTGCTTGCTCACTTGCTCACGCTCAAGCTCACGCTCCAAGGCTACCCTTCTTCTTAGCGCTTGCAATCCAAGTCTGCCTTTCTTTCTTCGCGTTCGCGATCCAAAGCTACCTTTCTTTCTTGGTGTTCACGATCCAAAGCACGTCTCTTGTTGTAGCATCATGTCCATCATCAACTTGACCAAAGCCTCCATAGGATTTGGTGCAAACCGTGGCATAGATGGGAAAGAGGAAGGGGAAGGGTCCGAAAAACCTCCTGGTGCGAAAAATATTCTTCACCACCTCCATGCTCATCACCTTCACACAAAGTATCCATTCCGCTTCGGGTGATGACTATACACTGAGATCTAGGGTACTTAAGTTCCCGAGGAACTTGGATTTTTGAGGTGCTTGGGTTCTTGGGGTTCTTGAGTTCTTGATATTCTTGAGGTTTGTGAGTTCTTGAGGTTCTTGAGTTCTTTAGCTTGCAATCTTTGTTAGCGAAGGCATTCCTGTGGGCACACCCCTTTGACGGCCTTACGCTCACACCAAGGTTGCTTTTTTCCATCTCACGTCTATTGGCCGGCCGCTAAGCACACGGTCCGCTCTCAATGAGTGAAAAGAGGAACAAAGGGAGACCAAACAAACCCTTCTTTCTTGGGTTACCTATCACTTTTCAAAAACATGATAAGGAATTGACACCCCCAAGTGGACTTGGGTTACGTGCGATCCCAACAAGGAAAAATGATGTAAGGTGGTTCTTGTGGTTCTTTCCTTGAGTGATACAGAACACTGCCAAAGCTTTGATACCAATGTAAGGTGCAACGGAAGTGAATGTTGAACTTTGCTTAAGATGAGTGCTTCGAACTGTGCTCAAGGGTTTCTTTTACTTACGGAAGGGAGAGCCTTCCGTTCCTTTAATGAGAGAGTGCAATAATCACAAACAAAGTGAATGACACTGTGAATGAAGGTGTTGAGACTGAGAGAGAGAGAGAAGAATACGACACCAGACCGTTATCAAACCCTCCTCCAACGAGACTCTCTCTATGGCGAGAGGTCTATGCTATTGATTGCACAAATCTAGTACAATGGTCTAGATGCAATGGACTTGCCGACGACATCGACGACAATGATGACGACGAAGAGAACGGGTTGAAATCTCAAAACGCTAGGGCTGAAATTTGTCCATCTGCTAACTGCTAAATTTTGACACTGTGTCGCCAAGGACGGCGATGGCGACGACGCGACGACGATGCGCTGAAAATGCAAATGTTGAAATCTGCGCACAGCAAGCTGAATCTGAAAAGGCTGCGTGATCTGAAGGTGTGGCGAGGATCTGCTGCGGGTAGGTGAGATCTACAAGGCTAGGGGCTGATCTTGCGGTGTCTCAGTGCTGAAAACTGAAAATGCTGATGCTAGGGGCTGATCTGACGCCGGAAATTTGCAAAACGCTAGGTCAAGTGTTGCAACTGAAAATGCCACTGACTGTGTAGCAAAAATTTCAAGGCTAATCTAATATCAGCTGAAAACGCTAGCCTGATCTGCAACCGAAACTCTGTCTACTTCTTGTTGGCTGGAAAACGCTAGGCCTCCCGCCGGTCTTCTTGAGAAGGTGCACTGCAAGTTGCTGGAACTTCTGCTGTCTCTTCTGTCAGAAAGTGCTAGCCATAAGTTTTATTCATACCAACTTAGTAAATTTTCCCTACCCAGTTTTCCAACAAAGTCACTTATTAATAATAAGCGAAAAATGGATAAATAGGAAAAATGGGTTCTGTGCACTGTAAAATGCTCATGATGGGTAATGACTATTGTCATGCTGATGATTAAGAAATCTTAATACAGGGCTCTGATAGTGTACACAATTTTTTGTATGTACCATAAAAGCGGACTCCTATATGGTATTACTCTTGTCGTTTCCCAACTATCGAATATATTCGAATGGGATAGTAATGGCTAAAGCCTCTTTAGGAGAAACCTAGTGCTCGTTAAGTTTAATCTCTTCAAGTTTCAAGAGATTGCACTACTTTTCTAACTACTTAACCCAATCACAACTAGAGGTGACAAAATGCAATAGCTACTATGAGCTAAATTCACCTTTTTTCTTTAAAATACCGTGTTGGGTGCAATACCCAAAAGTCCGCATGTGGAAGCATTCAAGTGATGTCTACAAGGATGCCTATAAATAATGTAACTCAACATTAATAAGAGTAACCCTGTAGTCATGTTTCTTGCCTCCTAAGGGTGAGTGCTTCTTTGATTATGCTACTCCGAGACACCAATGAGAGAGGACATGCATGTCTCCTGCGGACTTCAACACATGGGAGAGTTTCTATACTATCCCACGTCTAGTGTGATTATGCTACTCCAAGACACTGATAAGAGAGGACATGATGTGTCCCACGGACTTCAACACATGGGACATTTTCTATACTATCCTAATACTAGACTGCATCATACCTACAAAAAGACATTTTGTAGAGTTGTAAAAGTAGCCCAAGAGACCTTAAAGCTCTATTGTAGAAAAGGATGAAAGCACTTAGCTTGTGGCGAGTTTAAATATCTAGCTGCCTGAGGAAGGATGAAAGCACTTAGCTTGTGGCGAGTTTAAATATATAGCACCATGAATTTATACTGTCAATTTCTGCTGACCTTGCACAACCAAAAGTTGTGTCCGAACGGGTCCAGTACTCTGACTACACACCCCTACGACACCGTCACAACGGAAGGTTGGTCCACTTGATTTGTCTCCTAACCCTCACATTCTGATCTTGACGCTTTCCTATCCGCACTGCATACTTCTTGACATCGGTCTTTAATGTAAAATCATCCCCAACTACGTCCTCATAGTCCGAGGCCCGGCGCTTCCCTAGCCACACCATACTTCTTGACATCGGTCTTTATTGTAAAACCATCCCCAACTTTTAAGTTGATCTTGGTTGGTTTTTAGAGTGAGTATTTCATGGCCAAATTTTGGTTCTTTTCAAGTGTCTTTGGCTTCAAAGTTTCTACATCACTTGATCTTGCTTCGAGCCCTCATAGTCCAAGGCCCGATGCTTTCCTAGCCGCACTACGTACTTCGTGACATCGATCTTTATTGTAAAACCATCCAGAAGTTGACAATGTTTCTAAATCCTCAGTGCATGAATTATAGCCAGTACTTCCTTTTCATACATATTAAGAGAGAGAAATCTGCATCAATGCAATAGCAGGTTCCAAATCCTTTGTGATTGCACTTTCAATGCATCAAAATCATGTTTCTCATAATCTATCCATTTGCAGGTAACTTTCTTCTTTGTCAAGTCATGGAAAGGAGAACTGATCAATGCAAATTGGTGAATGAATATATGTCAATAGGAGAAAACTGAGAACGTGCGGTATATCAGATACCCTTAGTAACTCTCGCGAATCATGGACTACATTTTTTTGCACGAGCCACCTCTAGGGATCAAACTTGGAGCCTAGGATTTTCTTTTTTGTAAATGGACATGAAAATTGAAAAATCTTAAATAAAAGATTTGGGCTTAATTTTTATTCTAAATTGTGCTGGCTGGCCCTCACAAAGAGGGCTAGGCCCAAAAACGCCCCCGATCATTAATTTGGAATTCAAGTCTACTTTTCCCTCCCTCCACTCACTTCTTCTCTCTCTACATACCAGATCTGACCACTCCTCTCTCTAGAACCAAAAATCTCGATTTTCACTCTCTTCTATCAGAAGAGTACCCTGCTGGCCTCCTCTCTCTCCAATCTACCTTCCCCTTCCCTCCCAAGCCTAGTTATGGGGTTTTGACTCCTTTTTCGCTATGGAGAGCTTGTAAAAAAATCCATTTTCCGCTTCATGGAGGCCTTCCTCTCATGTTTGCACCCATTCTCCAATCTCATGTTGGGGGCTCAAATACATCTTGTAGAGCTTAGTAGCTTTAGCTACCCAAGCTTAGGGTTTAGGGACCTTCATTTTGCAAAGATCTAGGGTTAGAGAGCTTCTGCTTAAAAAGATTTAGGGTTTAGGAACCTTCAACTTACAAATCTTTAGGTCTAAGGGAGATTCAGCTTGCACAATGCAACAAGCTTGGATACCATGAATCGTATACCTTGTTCAAGGGTAGACTCATTTTGCTACATTAACAAGAAAGATGACAAAGGACATTAGGTAACCACAAGATTTGTGACATGCATGTGGGTGACAATGCGGCCAAGCACAAAGGGAGCCTACAAAGTCTCTTTTCGATTTATCGAACTCAACTCCCATCATTGAAAGGGTCGCATATTGAAAATGAAGCAGGCGGCAAATAGAAGAAAGCAAGTGAAGATACATCACATCTACAAAGCTTCTCAACTACGAATCAATGACTCGGATCGCAAGCGATGTACTGCTAATTGTAAGTATTTCTAGTGTTGTTTGTAACAAACTCTATAATTTCACATGAATTCTCCAATGATGAATCTATATGGACATGGTATTTGGATTGTGCAAATATTTTTATGTCAACATCTATGGATTGCGAGCCTCTAGAGATGCTCTCTAGAATTTTTGAGGCTCACCACTTTGAGTTCGGCTCATTGCTATATTCCGAATGCATTGTGTCGGAGCTTGCAGAACGGTCCATCTTCTTCTTTGATGCATAGTATGTAGTCCCAACGAGAGGAATGGCTACGGGACCTTGAAAACACTTAGTCCAACAACTCTGATGAACGTTGATTGGCCAACGCCTAATAGTACCTCTATTGTTTCTGCACAATGGGGATACCATAAAGTTCATGGTTGTGGCAGAGAAAATTATAGTCCGATACCACATTATTGCGAAGAAGCAAATCTCCATTATATTCCATTATTGGCGGTGAAGGCTGACGCGAGGTGAATAGGAACCACTCGATTCGAACATCACCAATATGGAGAAAGTTGAAGTGCATGTGTGCAAGCAGGAGGAAGTGTGGGACATGGCCATCAATGCTTATCGGAATACAGAAAATCTAAGGGAGTACTTGGCGCATAGGTTTGAACACAAGATAGACTACTCGTTTGTAATCGGTGGCAACCCTCTGCGTAAGAGAAAGGAGAGGGCCTTTCTTTGTAAGAGTATCCCCTTCCCTAGATCTATCCATATCAAGCAAAAAATTTCCATTGCAATGTAATACTCTCGTATTAATACGATACATTTTTGTTTTAATTTTGTGATCCAGGAATGTCTAGTTTCAATTTAAGAGGAGTTAAAGAGACTTTAGAGTTGTGGTGGGTGATGGAGTTATGGTGTTTAAAACTGTGGTGTTTGGAATGCAATACTATGCAACATAGCCCCGAGTTATCTACCAAAGAGAACATTTAAATTCTAATTACTTTGAAATTTTAAGTTTTTAAAAGTGTCCTTTTTTTAATTGTCTCCTTTATAAGTGACTTGCAAGGCCCATTTTAAAGTCACTTTCTTGTTTTTGAGCTTCTCTCATTCACTAACTTGGTTTATCTATCCCCAAGCACGTGCAATTGTCCCTTGCACTCTGGCAATAAGCATGGCTGCTGCAAATCAAGCACTCGTCGATCAACTCCTTACGCATGACCTAGGACAGATGATGGAGAAGCTTAGGGCCGTGTTCCAGGTATCCACTGACATGGAAACTACCATCAAACTGCATGTTGATGCATTTGAAGCGCTTACGCCTACATGGAAGCACACATAGCATAGTACTCCATCAATTTTGAAGATGAATAAGGTTTGTGGGTGCCGATTGATCTCCTCAAGCACACCTTTAGAGAAGAAAGTAGTTTTCGCTTCAGATTGTGTAGGGTTATCAAAGGACTTACCAAGGAACACTACAAAGAGAAAAGAGGACAACCTCATAGACTTGGGCATGGGAAACACCCGCACAAGATTTTTGAGGTGGAACATGGCTCTTGTTGTGATGGTGATAGAGGAAATTGATAAAAGCAAGGGGAAAGATAAAGCAAGCGACCAAAAGAGGCCGTCTCCTAGGACTCTTGTAAAGGAGGCGGTGCCCAAAGAGGAGAAGACGTCTAACTAGGAAGAGGCTTCGTAGGCCCTCCTATGTCTCAAGGCAAGACTCCTTAGGAAGATGTTGACCAAGATCTAGAAGGGGAGGATGTCGAAGATGAGATCCAAATACGATCTTGCACACCCCGCATCCAATTATAGTGAACGGTCAAGAATTTCTCTCTGCCTCGATGACATTACCCACTACCTTGAGATGCATCACGACAAATCTCTCTCTATCCTTGCAATATATGTTGGGGTTCGTGATACATACAACCCTATTCAGAGGACCGACTTCCAAGTGGACTATTCCTCTGCTCTCCTAATCAACACACTTGCCTTGCCAACAAAGGGACATAACTCCATCGATTGCCTTGTGGCGACAGCTCTAAAAACCATTGATAAGGAGAGATTTCTACCATTGTGTCTGAGAGTAGCATCGCTCTCCACAACCATCTCATCTTCTTGGAGCGCATTGATCTTGGCACAACCGACATAACCAACAAGAACCTTTGGGAGCAAGATGATGCAACACTAGTAAGTACTTCATTTCTCTCAATTCTCATTGTTACTTCTTAAAATCATAATTCGATGTTGTTTCCTTACAGCCCGCCTTGTAGATCGATTGGTTTGCCCAACGGAATGGTGGATCTCGCACACAGGGCGAGTCAAAGGACGTCTCCCTATTGCATTATCTCCCGAGCTTTAATGAAGAGATGGTATGGGTCATCCACAACAAGTATTATACATCTCAATGTATCTTTAAAATTAATAAAGTTATCAGCTTGAGTAAAGTTTTGTCTTGATCTATGTGTGTCATGAACCATTTGCGCACCAACATGATGTCTTCGTCTCGTAGGTGAGCCTCGCGATCCTGTCCCGCCCCGCTGTCGTGAACATGCTTGACGAAGGAGCCGTTCCGTGGCCCCGTGCTCCACGCCAGGTCAAACGGTCAAAAGTCGCTCCGTCGATCACGGGGCCATGAAACGGCTCCTTCGACGGGTATGTTCACGGCAACAAACGGTCAAAAGTCACTCTGTGGTGCACGGGGCCACGAAACAGCTCCTTCAGCGGGCATGTTCACGACGACCGGGCACAAAAGCACCGTGGGAATTGGAATGGGCCACCACATGACCTCTTATTGCTACTTGCCAGCTAACGCTCACCTCGTGAGCAAAGAAACACATGTTGTGAGCACCTTGTGGATATCTATATGGATTTAATTTATCGGATTGATTGGAGAAATTGACCCAAGTAATCACATTCAAATGCAAAACCAACTCAAGCTACATTGCAATTGCCAAACATAGATATAATAATTTCATTGTCAATACTATTACATGATAAATCTGACAAAGATGTCGCTTGAGAAGTTACAACGGATTTCCTATCTAGGTTTTTTGAAAGCAATCATCACCACGAAGGTGAAGTACTAAGGACATATCTATGGGATTCATAGTACACATTTGGCATGGGCCATTCCCAAAACGGTGTCTTGAAAGAGGGATAGAATGATATCCTCTGCTCCTTGCTGCAACGCACCTAGTGTTGTTGCTTGCACCCTAGTCACACTATCTGAGTACTCATCCATAATCTCTTTCATGACCCGTGAAAATGGGACCTTAGGGATTATAAGCTTCCTACTCTTTTGATACTTGCGGATTTCACACAATGCACATGTGCCAACAGCAACGCTTCTTGAGAGATGATGGAGGCTTGGCAGTGCAAGCCCAAGGGGCATTACGTTATTGGTTTCTTGGTTGTTGGGTTCCATGGCTTGAGGTGGAGAGTAGGGAAGAGGAGACATAAGAGAGAGAGAGAGAGAGAGAGAGAGAGAGAGAGAGAGAGAGAGAGAGAGAGAGAGAACTCACAAGCTTATAAAAGACCTTTAAAAACTCACTTTGATATTTATAGGACCCAACTTTTAAAAAAGTCATAATTTCTCATTAATATCTCCAAAAAGTGAATTACAAACTTTAATCCCTAAGAAGCCATGCGCACCGAACTCTCCGTCGATTTCTCCGCCACAATGAGCCTCTTTTGGGTGCATTTGACCCATGGTATCCTTGCATTCTTCGGACACTCTACCACTTTCATAATATGGCACCTAAGAGACAAGTTGCCCATTTCCCTTTGCTTATTCCTACGATTAGTGCACAATAGAACCGATTGAACATCTCGTGAAACGTGCTCTTGCGGATCTTGTCACCACCATGTTGAGTGATCTTAAAATAGGCAACCTTTGTTTGATAGTGTGATCTTTCCATCCATTGATCCACAGTGCAAGAAATCCATACTCATCAAGAAAGTATGGACCGTGGGTGAACAAGATATGCATGTAATGCGTGATATGGGTTTTGCCTCATGCATCTGCCATTAGCTTTGTGAATTTATTAATAGACACCTTGAATGATTGTATCTCATCTTCACTAAGGTGTGTCGCTTAAGAAGCTTCATCATCTCATCGCACACTTCCCATACATGTGCTATCTTGGGCCCTAATGCTGTCGCTTTTCCAAAGTAGGTTATTAAGTCACACACCTGCTTCCATATCATAAAAAGAGTATGGATTTGAACCTCACCATGATTTGAAAGCAAGTTTCTTGCCTTTGCACTATCCATACATATATTAGTAGGGTTATCTTGCATGGTTGCTGGGTTCTTACAGAGGGTTACTGCACCGAAGTAAAGCCCCACCTATGACAAGGTTGTTTCAAGCATTCGAATGCACTCCTCTCGCTGTGACTCTAGCTCCATGTTCCCTGCATAATTTATGTGGAGCATTAGCAACTTTTCTAAAATTCTAAGTCTCAAACACAAGGAACACACGTGTACTCGATTAAGGGAAATTGAAAGAATGGAATGCCAATTTGGATCCTCCTCTGCACAAGATGGTGGCTTTCGTTGGTCGCAAGTGATTATGCTACTGAACCACATGTGCCCCCCACTTGCCTTTTGATTCTCGTTCAGGCTCATGGCACTTGCTTCCTTACGAAATTTTTCTCTTCTGACACATGTACCCTTCCCCAATGCATCCCTAGGCATCTTTGCATGGCAACCAAAAATGTATGAAAATAAAGTATTTGCATCGTCCTTAGTGCCCAACATGCATTTTAGGGTCTTCAAGTCACCAATGTGCCACTCTATTTTAAAATCGCCAATGTCAGGGACTTTGAGGAGTTGCTCATTGCATTGTGAATTTATTACCTCTTCAATACTTGCACGGTTGAAATATCACCTCAAATTTTCATAGTCCTTGTGTAGGAGTGTCCATGCCGCTTGCCACTATATGTTCTTCTCTGATTGCACCCCATCTTTGTTGCTTCCTACCAAGCGACTCGACCTCCTCTTCACATTCTAACCCTTTCCCACCAGGGCCCTACTCATGAGTGTAAGGCTTGTGCGCTCCATCCTCTAGCCTTTCACAACCTGACATTCGTCTAATTTTAACACAAATATAGCTTTTCCACCTGTCTCCTCTATTGTGATATTGTAATATTAGATCATAGCTCGTTGTAGCCCTTCTACTTCAACGTAAACCTGTTGTAAATAAAACTCTTTCAGGACATTGGTATTGTAAGGAGCAGCGGAAGTGAGAGTTGAACTTTGCTCAAGATGAGTGCTCCAAACTGTGCTCAAGGGTTCCTTTTACTTACAGAAGGGAGAGCCTTCCGTTCCTTTAGTGAGAGTGCAATGATCACAAAAAAAGTGAATGACACTGTGAATGAAGGTGATGAGAGAGAGAGAGAGAGATGAATACGACACTAGATGGTTATCAAACCCTCCTCCAAGGGACCCCCTCTCTATGGCGAGAGGGGTTTATGCTATTGATTGCACAAATCTGATACAATGGTATAGATGCAATGGACTTGCCGACGATGTCGATCACAATGATGACGAAGACAAGGACGAGCTGAAATTTGAAATTGCTAGGGCTGAAATCTGTCAATCTGCTAACTGCTAAATTCGGACACTGTGTCGGCGAGGACAGCGACCGCGACGATGTGACAACGATGCGTTGAAAACACGAATGCTAAAATCTGGGGACAACGGGCTAAATCTGAAAACACTGGCTGATCTAACGATGTGGCGAGGATCTGCTGCAGATAGGTGAGATCTGCGAGGCTAGGGGCTGATCTTACGGTGTCTAAGTGCTGAAAACTGAAACACGCTAATGCTAGAGGCTGATCTGACGCCGGAAATCTGCAAAACACTAGGTCAAGTGCTGAAACTGAAAACGCCAGTGACTGTGCATCAATAACGCCAAGGCTGATCTGGTATCTTCTGAAAACGATGGGCTGATTCTGCTCTAGAAAAGCTAGGCTGATTTGGAACCGAGATGCTATCTACTTGTTGGCTGGAAAACGCTAGGCCTCCTGCCGGTCTTGCTGAGAAGGTGCACTGCAAGTTTCTGGAACTTTTGCTGCCTCTTCTTCCAGAAAGTGCTACCACTAGGTTTTATTTATACCAACTTAGCAAATTTTCCCTACGCAGTTTTTCAACAGTCACTTATTAGTAATAAATAAAAAATGGATACATAAGGAAAATGGATTCTGTGCACTGTAAAATGCTCATGATGGGTACTGATTGTCATGTTGATAATCATGTTGTGTGCAACCAAAGTATATGCAACTACTCTAAGTGGCTGGACATGCACGGCGCAGAACCCTTGGAATCCTGCAAAGAACTCTTCGCCGGCCCACTCTGATGCGTGGGCCGTGCGATACTTGAACTTCATGACGGTCTTCAAAGCTTGCTTCTATGCGCCGAAAGTGACTCAAAGTGATATGTGGCTGTTGCAATGCTCCAATTGTGTCTATGGACGTAGGTCCACCTTCTTCAAGAATCTCCGAGGAGGAAAATTCCTGAAACCACTTCCAACATCAGAGAATAATCATACCCATTCCATGTAGAGTGACTGGGAAAATACTAGTCTTCCTAAAAGACTGTGCATGCAATGCAGCTGAACAAAGTAACGGAATGCCAAACCGTTCACTGAACACATGCAAAAAAGTGGGATCGAAACTTGACTTGTCGACCTAAACCTATCAATTGTGGCAAATCACAACAGAAATGACGATGCTTGGTGGACAATCTTTGTTGTGCACTTTCTGAGACTGTGTCATGCCAAGAAAGAGACATTGAAAAGTGATTGACAAAATGGACAATCAGGAAACAATGTGAATTCCTTGAAGGAAATCATTTCTTCTTTTTGAGAGAATTCCGCATACATCTGTGCTCATCCGTGAGTGAGTCAAGTGCATCATGTAATGCGACGGAACACATAACGACGGTGATGAAAATACAATAAATCGTCACAAATGAAACACTTGACTCACTAATCATGCGAACACACAATACATCCTGAGTGGGTTCTTTGGACCTCAACTCGAGAGCCAAGGTAGGTTCTGTGTGATTGATCGAATTTGCAACGAGGTTAGCTTCAATAAAAAAATCATCATCTAAACCATCATCCTTGTGAACAATCACATCTCTATCATGCAAAACATGTGTGTCGTGCTTTGGAGAAGAAACGACTGAGAGAGTCTCCTCCTTCTTTTCAAGCTTGGTCTGCACATTAGAAATGAAAGGTAAAGAATGAACAACCTCCTCACCACGAATGATGACGGGAGACTCACTTTTGGCATTTAGAGCATAGTTACCCGAAACGGGAATAGGGAATGGGAACGGGAGGGTCTGGAACGGGGAGGAGGGGGACCGAAACGAGAATGGGGCTGGAACGGTCGACTAAAGCAAGGCTTGAATTACCTTCATTCAGCTTAGTCCCAAATAAACTCTGAAACAACCCAAAAACTGCTCCCAAATCTGTCATATAAATGCGCCAAATATATGTTCCCCAAACAACCCCAAAAGCCTACTTTTTTGTCCCCAAATGCCTACTTTTGCCCGTTCCGCCCCGTGTTCTGTTGTTCCGGAACACCGTTCCGGTTCTGGAACGACGTTCTATTCCGGACTCCGTTTCGAGAACGAGACTCGTCCGAAACGTCGTTACGGAATGTTTGGGCTATGTTCCGCATGTTCCCTGTTACACTGATTTAGAGTGAGAGTATTGTCTACCCAATCAATGAGAGGGTTATGCTCATGAAACCATCTAATGCCCAAAATCATATCGTATCCTGAGAGAGGAGAAACTACAAATTCTCAGCGGAAGAAAGCTTGTTAAACAACGAATAACACATCAAAGCACTCTTGTGTAATGAGAGAGTCCATACTTGGAGCGAAGCCCGATACCTCGAAAGGAGTTGTCTTGTTAACCTCCAAGCGGGCTCTTTCGACAAGAGTCATCAACTACGTCAAGCATACTCCTAGAATCAAAGAAGACCACCATGTGTTGACTATTCACATGACCATAACACTTCATGAGAGACTCATCAACTAGATGATCAGGAGAAACTTGGGACAATGTTCTCATTTATGGCATTAACAGAGGAGGTGGGTTATGTGGGTTCTTTAGGTTCGTTGGATGGGTTCTTAGGACATGTGCTCTTTATATGACCCTTGACGTAACATTATAACAACGATCTTTCTTAGAATAAATGACTTATTCTTATGCTGTTATGTATCCTCATATGATTCCTTGTGCAATTTTTTCATCTGAGGTGAGCTTAGGTTTAGCAAGTGTGTTAGCTTTACCCTTAGATTCGTTTTGAAAGTTCTTTTCTGAAGGATTAGAGGAAGATTGGCTAGAAGAGTTATCGTTCTTACCATTCTTATCGTTCTGTGGGTTATGAGGAATCTAAGAGGTACTATGAGAAGACTTGTTCTCCTTAGGCTTTCCTTTGTTGTGCTTCATCTCTTGGGAGAGAGCAATTGCTACTGCCTTGTTAAGATCTACGAGGTTGAAGACTTTTACATCAAACTTGATATAATTGTCAAACCCGAAAAGGAATGTCTCTTTGCGCTCATCATCCGATTTGCGTAATTGGGTGTCGAGCTACAAAACACGGTTAGAAAAAGACATGACTGGCATACCATTTTGCTTGAGATTGCGGCAATATTCTTTCATGCGCGCTAAGTATTGAGGTGGCATAAATTGCGCCTTGAGGTTTCCTTGGAAGTCGACCCAATTGAAGAAAAGGGGCACGCCTTCTTCAGCTTCCTCTAGGAGCGCGGTCAACTGTGCCTCTTGCCATGCGTGATACCAATTAATGGCATCACCGGCAAGATATATGGTAGCCGTCAAAACCTTGCTATTCTCTGTTTTCTTAGTTGTCGCAAAATAAGCATTAAATTGATACAACCAAGAATGAATAACACTAGCATCCATCTTACCGTCATACTTACTAAACGTCAACTTCTCAGTGATGGGGTTCTTGGAGTCCGAATCTCTGCTTGTGCTACCTGATGAACTGCCAACATCTATGACTGGCTCGGGGTTCGAGGTAAGTACCTGTAGGACCAACTCTTGCATGCATTGGTCTCTCTATGTCTCACGCTCCAACTCCAAGGCCGTTCGTCTGTGTTCGGTCGCTATTCGATGGGCTTCGCGTGCCTACTCACGCTCTGGCTCAATAGCTGCCTTTCTTTCTTTGCTCGCCAAGCTTGCTTGCTCACTTGCTCACGCTCACGCTCCAAGGCTACCCTTCTTCTTCGCGCTTGCAATCCAAGTCTGCCTTTCTTTCTTCGCATTCGCGATCCAAAGCTACCTTTCTTTCTTGGCGTTCACGATCCAAAGCACGTCTCTTGTTGTAGCATCATGTCCATCATCAACTTGACCAAAGCCTCCATAGGATTTGGTGCAAACCGTGGCATAGATGGGAAAGAGAAAGGGGAAGAGTTGGAAAAACCTCCTGGTGCGAAAAAATATTCTTCACCACCTCCATGCTCATCACCTTCACACAAAGTATCCATTCCGCTTCGGGTGATGACTATACACTAAGATCTAGGGTACTTAAGTTCACGAGGAACTAATTGGATTTTTGAGGTGCTTGGGTTCTTGGGGTTCTTGAGTTCTTGATATTCTTGAGGTTCGTGAGTTCTTGAGGTTCTTGAGTTCTTTAGCTTGCAATCTGTGTTAGCGAAGGCTTTCCTGCGGGCACAATCATTTGACGGCCTTACGCTCACACCAAGGTTGCTTTTTTCCACCTCACGTCTATTGGCCGGCCGCTAAGCACACGGTCCGCTCTCAATGAGTGAAAAGAGGAACAAGGGGAGACCAAACAAACCCTTCTTTCTTGGGTTACCTGTCACTTTTCAAAAACACAATAAGGAATTGACACCCCCAAGTGGACTTGGGTTACGTGCGATCGCAACAAGGAAAAAATTCTTGTGGTTCTTTCCTTGAGTGATACAGAACACTACCAAAGCTTTGATACCAATGTAAGGTGCAACGGAAGTGAATATTGAACTTTGCTTAAGATGAGTGCTCCAAACTGTGCTCAAGGGTTGCTTTTACTTACGGAAGGGAGAGCCTTCCGTTCCTTTAATGAGAGAGTGCAATAATCACAAACAAAGTGAATGACACTGTGAATGAAGGTGTTGAGACTGAGAGAGAGAGAGAAGAATGCGACACCAGACCGTTATCAAACCCTCCTCCAACGAGACTCTCTCTATGGCGAGAGGTCTATGCTATTGATTGCACAAATCTAGTACAATGGTCTAGATGCAATGGACTTGCCGACGACATCGACGACAATGATGACGACGACGAGAACGGGTTGAAATCTGAAAACGCTAGGGCTGAAATTTGTCCATCTGCTAACTGCTAAATTTTGACACTGTGTCGCCAAGGACGGCGATGGCGACGACGCGACGACGATGCGCTGAAAATGCAAATGTTGAAATCTGCGCACAGCAAGCTGAATTTGAAAAGGCTGCCTGATCTGACGGTGCGGCGAGGATCTGTTGCAGGTAGGTGACATCTACAAGGCTAGGGGCTGATCTTGCGGTGTCTAAGTGCTGAAAACTAAAAATGCTGATGCTAGGGGCTGATCTGACGCCGGAAATTTGCAAAACGCTAGGTCAAGTGTTGCAACTGAAAACGACACTGACTGTGTAGCAAAAATGTTAAGGCTAATCTAATATCAGCTGAAAGCGCTAGCATGATCTGCAACCGAAACTCTGTCTACTTCTTGTTGGCTGGAAAACGCTAGGCCTCCCGCCGGTCTTCCTGAGAAGGTGCACTGCAAGTTGCTGGAACTTCTGCTGTCTCTTCTGTCAGAAAGTGCTAGCGCTAAGTTTTATTCATACCAACTTAGTAAATTTTCCCTACCCAGTTTTCCAACAAAGTCACTTATTAATAATAAGCGAAAAATGGATAAATAGGAAAAATGGGTTCTATGCACTGTAAAATGCTCATGATGGGTAATGACTATTGTCATGCTGATGATTAAGAAAATCTGAATACAAGGCTCTAATAGTGTACACAATTTTTTGTATGCACCATAAAAGCGGACTCCTATATGGTATTACTCTTGTCGTTTCCCAACTATCGAATATATTCGAATGGGATAGTAATGGCTAAAGCCTCTTTAGGAGAAACCTAGTGCTCGTTAAGTTTAATCTCTTCAAGTTTCAAGAGATTGCACTACTTTTCTAACTACTTAACCCAATCACAACTAGAGGTGACAAAATGCAATAGCTACTATGAGCTAAATTCAACTTTTTTCTTTAAAATACCGTGTTGGGTGCAATACCCAAAAGTCCGCATGTGGAAGCATTCAAGTGATGTCTACAAGGATGCCTATAAATAATGTAACTCAAGATTAATAAGAGTAACCCTGTAGTCATGTTTCTTGCCTCCTAAGGGTGAGTGCTTCTTTGATTATGCTACTCCGAGACACCAATGAGAGAGGACATGCATGTCTCCTGCGGACTTCAACACATGGGAGAGTTTCTATACTATCCCAAGTCTAGTGTGATTATGCTACTCCAAGACACTGATGAGAGAGGACATGATGTGTCCCACGGACTTCAACACATGGGACATTTTCTATACTATCCTAATACTAGACTGCATCATACCTACAAAAAGACATTTTGTAGAGTTGTAAAAGTAGCCCAAGAGACCTTAAAGCTCTATTGTAGAAAAGGATGATACTTCAGGCATCCTATTGATGTAAAAAGTCTGCACAAGTTCCCAAGAACTAGATTATACATCAGAAGGTGGATGGGTTGCTAGGCTATTGGCTTGTTTTGGAATGTTGACCCAGGAATTGTAAGGCACTCTACCCAAGCACTATATCTACTAGCATAATATGGCAGAGGGGGCAGAACTTTACACGTGTCGCAATCTGCGACCTGAAGGTTAAAATCCAAAACTATAAAAAAAAACCCTTGCACTCAACAACGAATCAAGATATTGCATCATAAACTTTAACAGAAAATCATTCTACCATGATGTAAATTGGTGAAAATGGGGTGGAAAATCGAACATATGTAGCAGTAAAAATTATCATAACTGCAAATATCTAGCTGCCTGGAGAAGGATGAAAGCACTTAGCTTGTGGCGAGTTTAAATATATAGCGCCATGAATTTATACTGTCAATTTCTGCTGACCGTGCACAACCAAAAGAATGCTGTCCGGACGGGTCCAGTACTCCGACTACACACCCCTGCCACACCGTCACAAGGGAAGGTTGGTAGGGTACCCCCATACTCTCACACCAGATAATGTAGATTAGGTTAAATCATAGTTCAGATAATGCAGCAAGGATCAGTAGCAAGGTGCATTAGGTTATGATCACACCAGATATGCACATTCGAAGGTAGAAAATGATAAAACAGCGGCTAACCTTGACAATGGCGGTACGTTATTGCGGCCCAATCTCCGAAGAGCGACCTGCAGCTTGGCGAATGCCAACAAGAACTGCGCCTTCTGGTACGCCGTGTGAAGCAGCTCTAGCACCTTGTCGAAAGTGGACTGGCGAAGTGCGTCCGCCTGCACGCGCAGCTCCTGCAGGGCTGCCACTTTCTGTCCGAGGACAGAGTTGTCCTGCGTCGTGCTGCTACCCTCATCCCAACTTGGCAAGGTTGGGGCCCGCGTGAACTCGCCGCTGAATTTGAAAGGCTGATCGGCCAGACTCTGTTGCCATTTGGCTGTCTCCCGCTCGATGCGATCCTCCTCTTCTACCGTGCTAGTCTGCAGCTTGTTCAGCTGGCTCAGCTGCAAAGCGGACAGTGAGGCGAGCGACGCTGGCCGCCCATCGTCTGCGTTTTCCAGTTCTAAAAGCTGCTCTAGCTCTGTCTGAATCTGGTGGCCCATCAACGCGTATAGCAGCTGAAACGCCGTCGAAGGGCGCTGCAAGCTCCCCATCCACATGAACACCCTCTCCACTGCAGATACTGCCGGCCAGGCCACCAAATTACGCTGCCGCTGTGCCACAGCTGCTGTTCCTGTAAAGTCATGATAGCGCTGCACAGCCCTGTGCACTGCCTGCGCGAGTGTCTCATCATCCTGTGATGACCCCTGGCCCTCTGCACGCAGAGCCCGCCCAAGCTCAACTATTATCCTCTCCTGCCCCTCCAGCCACTGCGCGTACTCTGCTTCCAGGACGTCTTGGACACCGGAACCCGCCATGTACAAAGCTGCTGGTGCGCCCGCTGCGTATACATGGGAAGAAAGAGCAAGTAGAGCAGATCGTGCAAAGCGTCCGGACGATTTGAGCGGCCAAAAGGTGTATGAGAGAGTGGGGGGCTGGGAAGCTTGCCTGTCCACCACTCCAAAATTTTGAGGCAGTTACCTGTTTGGGACGAGCCGCAGAGCCAGAAATACGTGTGAAAGGGGATCGAGGAGGAGCTAGTTTATGTTTGGACGTGCTTTTTGTGGGGGCCCTGGGGGACGGTTCTTAGAAGGGCAAGTTGCAACTCGCAGGTGCTGCCCCTAAAAGACTGCCTCTGTGTGCAGCAAACCTGAGAGGCTCGTTGGTGGAGGAAGGAGACCGGGGGTACGGCCACGGGACAAACCAAGGAAAGCATAAAGCAAATAATATAATAATAGAAATTTGTTTTTTTTTTGCGCCCAAGTGGGAGTGGTGTCCATTGCCCACTGAGCACTCTCCAGCCTCTAGTTGGCCCCGACACTGATTCCCGGTTGGCTCACGCCTTGCCATTTGTCAGTCATCCAACCACCTGGCATCTGAATGACCGACGACCGTTTCCGGAAAGGCTTGTTGGCCCTTCTAATGCGACCTCTTGCTGGACAGTCTGTATGTGCCGGATACAAAAACATAATAGCATAAAAACTCCACACTTTATTATTTTTATTTGAAAAGATACACGGTAAGGTCACAAGATCCTGGAGTAAGGTCCCCTTGCCAATTATGTCCCCACCTTTCACAGTCTCGAAAAGATCCATTCATTGCGTCTCAATCGCCCACCTTAAGGTCACAAAATAAGACATCGACTCTCGCACATGCAAATAGTTCCCGCCCATAGTTTTATCCTGGAGCTACATTTAGAGCAGATTCGCACGCAAGAGTGGTAGGGGTGGAGCGCACATCAGCAAATCTGTTTCTCGTTGGCTTGGGCACTCGCATCTTCTTTCTCTCCAGACGGGGGTAATATCCAACTCTACCGAAAACGACAGAGTTGAGCAAGGGGGGCAACATTAATGCGGATTTTCTCTTACTGAAAGTGTCATCCTTCTTGGAGCTAAGCCCCATTTAGACGCACACGGCAGATGGGGCTCAACACAAATGACTTTGGGCAGCTTGGCTGTCACAAAGACCAGACAAGGTTTGTTTTTTAAACTTTTCGCTCAAACGTTGTGAACGGGCATACACCTGAGACGGACGATGTTGAAGGCTCAAACCATGTCACCTGCACTCGTGCCACAGTTTTTGCGAATGTCTGCCATGGAGTAGTGATGGGCAAGGGGTGTGCTCTGGGTGATTTTGAGGAGTTTCTAACAACGTCTTCTACAAATCACCTGTTGCCATGCCCTTATTCTCACACACATCCATTTGTGTGATAGAGGCCTTATTTCACCTAGAGCTTCTATAGCTTGGTGACAATTAGATTAATGACTCTAAAAATTGACCATGGAAAAATGGAGCAAGCGTAGAGGAACACATTCACAAAACTAAACAAAGCGAACCTTGGGCGAAGTTGAGAGGAACACATTCTCTAAACTATTGGTCACATTAGGGAAAATTTGGACTCTCAAAGGGGCCCTATAAGGACTTTGACTTGCTCCCTCTTGTCCAAAATGGGCACACGGTAAAGTTTTTTACAAATGAAATCAAAATTTGTCGGACCTTTTGGATTTAGAATGTACTCATCGAGATCTGTCCATTGATATATAGCATACGATCAGATTCCTATATTCTAGAAGATTCCATTTTTTGATGTAACAACTCCGTCTTATAAATGGAATCTCTTCCCACATTTCAGCTTCAGTGGGGAGGCCATAACTTCTACAAATCAACTCCAAAGTTTTCAGAGTTTGGGGATTTAGAACCTACTTTCTAAGATCTTCCCAATAATATGTTGGTTAATAGGGTTTTGGCAAAGCGTTTATGTATTTCACCGGATTGCCCACTTTGGACAAGAGAGACAAACTCGAACCTCCTTATAGGGCCCCTGTGAGAGTCCAAATCTTTTCCTAATGTGACTCCTCTACTTCCTCGAGTCATGATGGCAAAGTTTAGCATGCTTGATGAAAACACAAAAACATCACTCCTTGCTAGGCACTGAGACCAAAGGGAGAAGGGAGTGGCTACCATGGCAAGGCTTGGTTAATTTTTTTAATAGATTGTAGCCTTTATTTGGATAAAGATTTAATGTCCTTGTGTAATTGTGGGCCGCACTTTTTTAACATTCATAGTTCTAATATTCGTACATCAATCAAGTGCTACTTTTTGATTCTTTGCTTTTTGGCAAAGAGCTTACTTAATCCATTGACTCAAGAAAATAAAAGACATTGTTCTTTTAGTAAATATCACCTCATTTGGGTCACTTACACCTTAATTTGTACAATTTCTCATGGGTGCATCAATACGCGACTTGAACTAAATGGGTGACAAGGTAGGTAGAAACCGATTACACAAGGCATGTTCAGCTACAGCTCTTGATCTTCACGATGAGGACAACACAATACATAAAAACTATAAATTAACTCAATTTATGCTATCACAATGATTTGTAGCTTGATTGCAAGTGAAAATTTGTCATAAAAACTAATATCTAATTCTTCAAAATGATTTTCTCATGTTAAATTGATCATTTAATATGGGGAGGTACCAGGGGAGTAAAAGCTAGAATGTTGGTAAGATTGCCAAACCGGTCTGAGTAGGGATCCAAAGGAGGAAAAATAGGGATCCAAAGGGGGACAGTCTGCAAAAGAGCAATGTGCATCAATGGAGCTTAAAAGACCTAAGGTCTAGCTTCATTAAGACTTCCATAGGCTAAGGTTCCAAAATTTTAATTAAAAAGTCCAAACAGTCAAAGGTAGGAAAATTGGATGGTGGTGGAAAGACTCAAAAGTCTTCTTACATCCCTATCAAGGGGGGGGCGAGCCCTAAGAATAGGGGGGGAGAGAGAAACACACACACACACACACACACTCCAAAGCTTCCCTCAAAAGGAATACTGGACACATGGTAGACTCCTAGGCCACTTACCCCCAATCTTCCCTCAAATCCTATTGGATGGCCATAGAGGTGGACCAATGAGAATTAGGCTAGCGTAAAATTAGTATAATTAATTTTAAAATGCTTGATAGAACCAATAGAAATTAAGTTCCCCAGAAGACTATTGGACAATTTACCAAGGGGTCCAATGAGTATCAAGCAACCCAATGGATTGCCTGATTCCTATTGGCCAGAAGACTAAAAGGTCCAATGAGAGTTTAATAAAGTATTTTAATTACCTCAATCTCTCACAAAAGAGGAAAGGGGGACACATGTCACAAGGCTATCAATTATGCTTCTAATTTGTGATTGGCTAGGCTTGCAGGAGCCAATGAGAGGCCAACAAGAGTAATTGGCAAGAGGGGTCGACCAAGAAGAGAGAGAGGGATGCATTTTTTACCAACACATTGCTACACACACACACACACACACACACACACACACACACACACACACACAAATCATGTGTGCAAGAATCACTCCATCTCCTTCTCCAAGCATTGAGAAGTAGAGGCCTACACCAACAACTCTTGGCTATGGAATGCAAATCCAACCAAGAGCCAAGCTTCAATGCCATGCTCATCTCCTCTAACATGCTAATTACTAAGCTAAGCTATGCTATTAGAGTGATTATGTGAGGAGATTACTTCTTTCTCATAAGACACATCTTCTTCCTCTCAATCATCCTCATTCCCTGCTAGCTCTCACCATTTTTGAAGGTGTGTAAGGTCTTGGGACTGAGGCTAGGGACACTAGGTGTGTTTTACACGTATATTTTGGTGCATGAAGCTTCCATCTTCATTCCACCACCGAGTTCTGTCAAGGAACACAAGAATTGTATTGTACAAAAGTCTCCTTTGATGGGAGAAGCTATAATATAAAGCCTTTATGGAGGGGGGACCGGCTCCATGTAAATCTGGTCCTCAATTGTTGTCAATTGTTCTATTTCTCTCTCTTTTCAAGTATTGTCTATGCCAAATTCTCTAGGTGTAAATTGCTATGTTGCTTTCTCAAATTAAGTACTCTCTCTATACTCTTTAGGAACTTGTTCTCAATGAAATGCTCACTATGTTATCAATTTCCGCTACACACAAGTTACTAGTGCATTAAATGTTACATTGGTATCAGAGCTATTGGTTTCTCTTTTCTTGCTTAAGAAGAGAGGTCCTCAAGCTTTCTACAAATGGTTGGTGTTATTAATTGCAAAAGAGTAAGTAGAATAG
Organism: Adiantum capillus-veneris; assembly: GCF_014529385.1. Taxonomy (NCBI): domain Eukaryota; kingdom Viridiplantae; phylum Streptophyta; class Polypodiopsida; order Polypodiales; family Pteridaceae; genus Adiantum; species Adiantum capillus-veneris. The sequence continues at coordinate 112,005,387 of NC_140939.1, read as the reverse complement.
GGAATTTTTTATCCTTGAAGCACGCCTGCTTTATGCAGTTAATGGGGATACCGCCGAGAGCTATGGTCTTAATAATGGAGTCCTACTAGGCTTTCCTATGGATTAAACCATTATTGAGCTATTGGAAGCTTGACAAGAACCAGTGATGTCTTGTCTCTGTTAAACCCTCTCTTCTATTCCTTGCAATCAATAATATTCGGGCAACGGGTATAGACGCTTGAGTGCTTATCTTTGAAGGTAAAGAGGAGTAGCAACAAGGGCTTGAAGTGCCAAAGTACAAGTAAAAATTTACACCTAAAATTTGCTAGTATGGCTAACAAGGGAAAAGACATTGAAATGAATGTTGATAGCTTTGAGTTTTCTAATGAAAGAGCAACTAATGATGCCCTATGCTTGTAAACTATCTTGTTTCTAGGCTTCAACAATCCCTGGGCAATCCATCCCTCCAAGATGAAGTGCTACAGCAATTGCACACCCATGGTATTCTCCAAACTCCCCACCAAGAAGAGAGAGTACCTAGGAAATCTCCTGGTGAGATTTTCCAAAGAGGACTCTCTCCGATAAGGGAAGAAGAGGAGGATCCGTACGAAGGGCTCAAAAACTTGCTACTTGATGAGGCATATCTCTCCCAAAGGAGAACCTAAGATTCAACGGTAGAGTCCCCACCGAAAGAATCAATAAGAAGTGAGTCTCTTGCCGCCTCGATGGAGATGGCTCCACAAAGACGACGGGGGCAAAACGCTCTCCAACACTCCATAAATGGAGAAGACCATCACATACTCCTCTTCACCATAATTCAAAGAAGTAAGAGAAGATACAAGAGAAGAAAAAGGCGAGAGAGAGGTCACCCTCTTCTCCATCTTCTTCATCCTCTTCCTCTTCTTAAGAAAGTGATGGTGCAGAAAAGGAGGAATAAGGGAAGAAAAAGGCGAGAAAGAGGTCACCCTCTTCTCTATCCTCCTCATACTCTTCCTCTTCTAAAGATAGTGATGGTGCAGCTCTCAAACCACCTAAAAGAAGAGGCCATAGGAAATCCTATGCTACCTGGAAGAGGTTGTCCAAGCTCAAAAAGTTCAAAGAGGGAGAAAAGAATATCTCCTTCCTTACCTACGATGGCACCTTTGGTGCTATGGACAAAGTCTTGGCCTTTATCCAACAATTTGATGTGTCGTTTGGAGATGAGAGCTCCACGGAGTCCTCTAAGCTATGTCATGTAGCTATGCATTTTCAAAAGTCTGCCAGTCAATGGTGGTCTAGCCTATGAGAAAACGGTGAAGCTCCAGGAACATGGAAAGCTTTAAGAGCTTCCATCATGAAGAATTTTTTGGCTACCGATGCCAAAGACAAAGTACTCACCGAATGGCGAATCTTGAAACTCTCTCCCTCTACGAATCTATCCACAAATATGTAGATAAGTTTTGGGATTTAAATCTCAAAGCCATTGTCTACAAAATGATGGATTCTCGAGAGCAAAAACAACAATCTTGTGTGGGTTTATTTGAGGATATGGCCGAGTATGTTAACTCCCAAAGGCCATGCACCATATCTGCGGTCATACACCATACTATGGTGGCTTCAAGAATCAACTTCCAACAAGGGGCTAAGAGAAATCTTAAGCCCATGGAAAACAAGGACTGTAATGAGCCTAAGGGGAAGGACAATGTGCAAAAGTCTCCCAAAGGCAACGCCAACAACAACAAAGCCAAGGAGAAGGGAGTTAAGGATAGTTCATCGAGATATTGTAAAGACCGCATTTCGCACTACGTTTGGTCTTTATGAGTACATTGTCATCCCTTTTGGCTTGACCAATGCACCAACCACATTTAACCGCCTGATGAAGAAGCTATTCAAGCCTCACCGAACCTTTACTAGAGTGTTCTTTGATGATATAATCATCTAATCTTATTCATCACACGAACACAAGAAACACCTCCAGGTAATATTTCAAGTTTGGTGATTGCCTTGGGGCTGTTTTCTACAAGAAGGGCACGCCATAGCCTACGAAAGTCGGCATAAGGGATGGATTTCCCATGGCTTGTTGAATCCTAGAAACAAGGTAGTTAACAAGCATAGGGGCATCATTAGTAGCGTGCTCATTAGCAAAATCAAAGCTATCAACATTAATTTCACTCTCTTTACTATTGTCAGCCATTATAACAACATTTAGGTGTACTTTGGCACTTCAAGCTCTAATTGCTACTCCTCTTTACCCCTTTAGAAAAGCAACCAAGCTCCTGTACCCGTGGCTCGAATATCATTAATTGCAAGGATTAGAAGAGAGGGTCTTTCAACACCAAAACAATACCGGCTCCTTTCAAGCTTCTAATAGCTCAATAGTGGTTAAGCCGTAGGCAAGCCCCGTAAGCCTCCACTATCAAAACCATAGCTCAAAGTTATTTGCATGAAGCAGGCGCACTGCAAGGCTAAAAAATCCCTATTCTACTTACTCAATTGCAATTAATAATACCAACCATTTATAGCTATCTTGAGGACCTCCCTTCTTGATCAAGAAAAGATAAACCTTGTGCTCTCATACCAATGGCCTAGTAACTTGTGTGTAGTAGAAAATAGCATAAACATAGTGAGCATTTCATTAGAATAGATTCCTAATGAGCATAGCAAGAGTGCTTGGATGGAGAGAGCAACAAAAATCATAAAACCTAGTTAGATAGGCATGGACAATACTTCAAAAGAGAGAGAAATTAAGTTATTGACAACAATTGAGGACCGGAAAAGGATTTGTATTATAGGTTTCCCCCATCAAGGGAGACATTTTACGATACAATACTTTGTGTTTCTTCAATAACTTGATGGTGCAATGAAGATGGATGCTTCAAGCACCATGCACACACTTATAAAACACAACATCAATTCTCTTATGGTCTCAGACCCAAGACCTCACACACCTTCAAAGATGGTGAGAGCTAGCGGGATATGAGAGTAGATTGAGAGGAAGAAGGATTAGTCTTACGAGAAAGAAGTATATCTCCTCACATAATCACTCATAAAATCTTAGCATAGCTTAGTAATTAACATGGTAGGGAGATGAGCATGCATTGAATCTTGGCTCTTGGTTGGATTTGCATCACAAAGCCAAGAGTTGGTGATGTAGGCCTCCCTTCTCACAATCTTGGAGTAGATGATGAGCTTTCCATTAAATCTTGAGAAGGAGAGAGAGAGTCTTCTTACTTCACACATGAGATTGTGTGAGTGTGAGAGTAGTCTTACGAGAAAGAAGTATATCTCCTCACATAATCACTCATAAAATCTTAGCATAGCTTAGTAATTAACATGGTAGAGGAGATGAGCATGCATTGAATCTTGGCTCTTGGTTGGATTTGCATCACAAAGCCAAGAGTTGGTGATGTAGGCCTCCCTTCTCACAATCTTGGAGTAGATGATGAGCTTTCCATTAAAGCTTGAGAAGGAGAGAGAGAGTCTTCTTACTTCACACATGAGATTGTGTGAGTGTGAGTGTGATAATGCCTTCACAAATCAGCCCCCTCTCTCATCTTGGTCGGCCCCTCTTGCTAATTCCTCTTGAGCGCACTGGCTTCCCATTGGACCTCTCCAAGGTTAGCCAATAAGGTTTAAGTGGTCAAATGAAGAGCCTTGTGACATGTGTCCCCCTTTTCCCTTTTGTGAGAGCTTTAGGTAATTAAATAAATCAATTAATCTCTCATTGGACCCCTTAGTCGTCTGGCCAATAGGAATCAGGCAAGCCATTGGGCTGTTGAATGCTTATTGGACCCCTTGGGAGACTGTCCAATAGTCTTCTAGAGAGGTTAATTCTTATTGGTTCTTTTATCCAGTGTTTTAAAATGAATTAAACTAAATGTATTCTAGCCTAATTCTCATTGGTCCACCTCTATGGCCATCCAATAGGATTTGAGTGCACCTTGGGGGCAACTGGCCTAGGGAGTTGACATGTGTCCCCTATTCCCTTTGTGTAAAGGGATCCTGTGAGTGTGTGTGTGTGTGTGTGTGTGTGTGTTTCTCTCTCATCCCCTACTTTACAGGGCTCGCCCCCTCCTCTTTAGAAGTCTTTGAAGATTTTTTGCACACTACAAAGCATCCAATTTTCCTAAGGAATGACCATAGGACACAACCTTTCAATTTTGGAACCTTAGCATTTTGGAAGTCTTAATGGGCTGAACCCTAGGGTCTTTGAAGCCCATTGTTGCACATTGCTCTTTTGCAGATGGCCCCTCCTTTGGATCCCTATTTTCCCTCCTTTGGATCCCTACCGTGGCCGGTCTTCCAGCTTAACCAATATTCTAGCTTTTTCTCCCCTGGTATTTCCCCATATTAAATGATCAGTTTAACATGAGAAAATCATTTATGAGAATTAGATATTAGTTATTATGACAAATGAGGTGGAAAACTTTTTCTTTCGCAATTTCATTTTCATATTGCTCACATTGCTGGCAAGCATAATCAAGTGGCCGATGCACTCTCAAGATGACCGAGAGTGAATGCGATATCCATAGCAACTCACAATGATCTATTTTCTATGATAGATGAGTATGCTATCGATCCCGATTTTAGAGATGTGATTTCAGCCCTTGCACTAGGGAAGAAAGAATAACCATTTACCCTAAAAGATGGTTATCTTCTCTATGGCAATAGACTATGTACTACTAAATCACTACATCAAAAAGTAATGTATGAATCTCATGCTCCTCCTTATGCGGGGAATAGAGGGATTTAGTCTACCCTAAAAGGGATAGAAACATACTTCTATTGGCCTGCCTTGAAAGCAAACATACAAGAGTATGTTTCAAAATGTGTGGTATGCCGAAAGACGAAGTTTGATAGAGGGAAGCAACTTGGATTGATTCAACCTTTGCCAATTCCTAATTCACCATGGGAGAGAATATCCATGGATTTTATCTTTGGATTGCCCAATTCTATCCATGGGAATAGAGGAATATGGACAATAGTAGATAGGTTTAGCAAACAAGCACATTTCATACCTGTCAAAAAGACTATTAAGGCCCATCAAATGGCAACCCTCTTTATATCACAAATCTTCAAGTACCATGCTTGCCAATGTCTACCGTGTCGGATATAGATCTTAGAATCATCAGTAATTTCTGGAAGGGTCTCTTTGAGAATTTAGGTACAAGGCTAAACTTCTCTTTGGCCTATCAACCCCAAACGGATGGCCAAAGTGAAATACTAACCTAAAAATTCTCGATCTACTGAAAGCTTATGTCACAGAAGTAGATCAAAAGTCCCAATGGGAGAAGTACTTACCTTTAGTGGAGTATGCTTGCAATAACATTGCACATACTCCCATGGAAAAAGAACCTGTTGAGGTAATAGAGGGAAGATAAAAAAGTCCCCTGCTACTCAAGGTACATGGGAAGATCTTCGCTCTGCATATGAATATACCCGAGACCTGCAAGAATCTTTCCAAAAGATTAAGGATACTATTTCCATCTCTCAATAAAGGCAAAAGGCTGCTGCTGATAAGCACAGAAGAGCTCTAGCCTTTAAAAAAAATGATTGGGTCTTGCTTAAGTTTCCTAAGGCTCGATTAAGGCACACGATGGGCAAGAATCCTACGGGACACCAAAAGTACTATGCTACATTAGCAAAAATGTATTATGGCCCCTTGGAGATTCTTAGGCCAATCAATGTGATGACCTATCAACTCAAGTTTCCCAACCACTGGCTCATACACAATGCTTTCCACGGGAGCCTACTAAAGCCTTACAAAGGAGCCACCTCAAGAAGCAACCATTGAAGACCCACGGGAGTTCAAGGACCAAGAAGAGGTGTTGCAGCCCGAGTCCGTTCTCCGACATGAAGACAAGGTATTGAGAGGCGGTAAGACTATCCGATGATATCTTATCAAGTTTAACAATTATCTTTTTGAAGATGCTAGATGGATGCAAGTCATACAATTAAAGGATAACCTTAACCTTGTCAATGCTTACAATGATTCCCTAGAGTAAGCAAGTGTAAATATGTTTAAATAAACAAAGTTTTTTTCTTATAAGACTCTCTTTTTCTTTATTGTCCACAAATTTCAATAAGTATGCATGCTTAGGATCATGTTTGTGAAGATGATGTCGTGCAGCTCTGCTCCCATGCTAAGAAAGATGCCAGAAAAATGCACATCAAGTTTGTTTGAAGCTTACATGATATGGGCAGGAGATTTCATGATGAGGTTGCTCGATCGGGGCTACTGAAGAAAGATGTTGTGCTTGGGGATGCTTTAGCTGGTATGTATGCCAAATGGGGGGGTACAAAGGGTGTTAAGTGCCTGGTATTGCTTGGGTAGCATGTATGCCAAAGGTGGTGCCCTTACATAAGCTATGGCCGACCTCAAAGGGGCATGGCCGCCCACTCAAGTTCAAATTAATGGCTGCCCAAATTGATTGGCTGCTATGCATGCCAAATGTGATGCCCTTCAATGCCGCCCAAGAGCTTTAAACAATGGTGCCCAAAGGCATACCACCTAGCTGCCCAAAGGCATACCACCCGACCGCCTAAAGCCATAACCACCCGGCCGCTCAAGAGCTTTAAAAAATGCAGGCCGCCAAAGCATAGCCCGCCCAATGGGGTAAAATGAAGGCTTAAGTGGTTTGTAAGCAAAGGAAAAACCAAGGAGGTGATGGTGAGGGCTGCGGGCTGCAGCTCTACATCAGGAAAACCGTTCGCGCAGGCCGGGGAGGTCATCAGATGACACCGGCGAAGAAACGTAAAATCCTGAGCTAGCAGGGGCGATGCTGCTCTGAGCCACTCGCGGCACATTTCGTGCGGGTCCAAAAACCGCCTGCAACGTCATAGAAAGGGTACCCATTAGCGACATCGCTAATGGGTAGGCGCTTTTTTTAGCAAGAGGGAGGCCCATGCAAACTATAAAGGAAAAAGGGACGGGTATTCGGGGTTTTGTCTCATTTTTGTTTGGAATCCATCTCCTCTTCTCATTGAACCTTCTCTCCCGGGAAGGAAGCTAAGAAGCCATAATCCTTAACACACATGAGTTCAGCCTAATCTGTAATCTCTTAAGCCATAGCTTAAGCTCTCAAACTAAACTTCTCTAATTAATCATTAGCCACCATAACCTTAAGCTCTAAACTGAGCCACCATAATCCTAAGCTCTAGACTAAGCCCATTATAATCTACCGAATCCTACTGCTAAGCTAGCATCTGAATCCAAAACCCCATATTCATTCGAATTATATCTTCTTCTTGTTCATTTAAGCCATAATCTTAAGCCATAAAATCCAAGCCGCAATTCTAAACCGAACTTCTTATGCCGTACACCTGAGCCACAATCGTAAGCCAAATCGAAATTCCTAAGGCCGTTTGAAACCAAAGTCCCCCATAGCCATAGCGGAAGGTAAATCGATTCTCTTTCAATCTTGAAGCATCAGGAGGGAACGAATCAGATCAGTAATGATTGTCTCGATTAGCACTTGGATTAAGACAGTCTCAACTTTCTAGGGAGAATAAACGCCTCCTTTAACGATTGATTAATCATGGATACTCTTTTTTATTTGGTATAAGTTAAACTATCTGTTTTGAGCTCTGTTTCTGTTAATGGTGTCTGTTGCAACTCTTTTCCCCGCATCTCTCACAGCCAAGGGCCCAGTGCCTTCCCGGCTCACCTTTCGAATACAAATCCCCCAACATTCTTGGTGAACCCGACGTGAAACGAGCCGGGGTGAGCAGTGTTGTGGAGAAAGATGTCGACACTGCAAGAGGGAGCCATGCAGCAAATGATGCAGTAGTTTGCTGCTTACATTCAACAACAATAGGCTTCTCAACAACAATATAATCTACAAGAGAGGATCGGTAAAGCTAGGCACACAGTTACCGAGAAATTACAACGAGTTGAAGGCTGGGACGTTAGCAAGTTTTGCAATATCTACGAGCAGGCAATAGAAGATAATGGAATTGATGATCAGAATGCAGTGGAAGGATTCCATTTAATTGCGGAGCCTGAACTTAGGAGCCGAATAAAAGAAATTCAAGCGGTTCAAGGCCCGAATTGGCAGGATTTCAAGAAGGCGCTTCAGGAGGAATGCTTCCTTGACGATTCGCAAAGAGTAACCAGACAAAGCTTTATGAAGTGGATGCAAAAGAAGAAGAAAAATATATCTGCATGAGAATTATTATGAGAATTTGAGAAGAAATTCGAGAAACTGTCCTCGACAGAACAACGTTCAATGAAGGATCAGAAGGTTGAACTGTTTATTTAGGCTGTTGATCCACGACTTTAGAAGAGTCTAGTGCAGTTGCTGGAGGATTCAACAGGAGAATTGGTCTTAACATTCGACTGGAAGGTAGTCACTGAAGCAGTAAGATCGTGAAACGACAGATGAGAGTCGATAAGCTGATCATGGCTGACATCATGGATGTTGCGGAAGAGGAACCTAAAGAGAAACAACCTCGGCAATACCCAGAGTGGAGGAGCCAGTTCTTGATGAATTGGTGAAAGGTATTCAAGAATTAAATTTGAATTTTAAAGCTGTAAAATTTGAAGGGCTAGGTGCAAAGGGGTCTACTTCTGAGCGTAGACAGCAGCCTCCACGCAAAGGCTAGGACCGATGCATGTGGTGTGATAGTGAAGACCACAAGTACGTTAAATAATGTGATCAATTTGGTGAAGCTTACAAAAGGAACGTGGTTTTCTGGAAGGACAAGAAGATTCACCTTAGGGCAATAGGTGAGATGCTTCTCCTGAACTTCGGTAGGGGCGGCATGAAAAAGATAGTTGAAGAGATTCAGTATAATGTTGCTCTTGTGGAAGCATCTACATATGGGCTGCAAGTCTGCGGAAAGGGTGATGATGATGGTGCAGGTTCCAAGGGTCAATTGTGGCCTTATGCTTTGAAGACAACAAAAACAGGGAAGGTAACTTATGGGAAGCTGTGACAAGTAGTTCGAGAAACCACAGGGTGGATTGATCCAATGGATTCCCTCTCAGTGTATGCATTCATTGTGAAGTCTCAAGATAATGAGGCTATGGTGGAGGAAAAGCGGAAAAGAGATGAAGAAGCTCCTGGGACATCAAAAAGGACAACGATATTTAACAGAAAAAAAAGAAGAAGGACCTACTCCTAAGCCCGCTCCTGAAGTGGTGATGGAGGAGGCACCCAAGGACAAAAAGCAAGGTAAACCCAAGGGACCCTCATATAAGCTTAAATATGACAGTGAATTAGCTACATATTTAAAGAAAGTTTTTGAAGAGCGCATTCTGAATAGCAAAGTGGAGCTCACATTGGGTGATATTTTGGGCATTGCCAAACGTGATCAGTTTCACAAGGATATTATTGATATTATCAAAAGAAAGACGAAGATACCAAGTGAACAGGAGCCGGTGTCAGTTAAGAGCCAGGCGATACGCCACATTGAAGCAATTTTGGATGACTATGAAGAGTATTTGGCAGATCTTGAAGAAGAAGAAGAGTCTAGGTCTGTGGTGGTGTCAAATCCAACCATACCAAAGGTAAGGCATGTTCATTTCAATGAAGATGAATATAGTGAAAGCATACCAAGGAGTCACTTTTCAAGGACTCATTGGGCAAGAGCAACAACCAAAACTGTTGTGAAGCTTGGCGACATTGAAGAACCGGTCTTAGCACTCATAGACCATGGATCGGAGATCAATTTGATGGCTAAAATATTGCACAAAAATGGGAATTGGCCTATTGATGTGGACCATGGTTGGCGGATTTGAGTTGCCAATATGCTTCCAAGCGACCTCTATGGTGCTTGTGCCAATGTTAAGGTAACTGTAGGGGATGTCTGTGATGAGCAAAATTTCTCTATATAGGAGCATTCCTCTTATCCATTAATTTTGGGGCAACCCTACATTACGGCTGTGCGAATGGAAACCAAGGTGATGGATGATGGATTGGCCTATGCCAGGGTTTGAAGCCAATATGCTAAGAAAGCAATACAATTCTTGACTGTATGTGTTGACCATGCCAGGAACAAGGATAGTCTACCTGATCATCCAATTCCAAAGATACGCAAGGAGTTTAGAGAACACAGGTTTGCACAGGATTTTCTCAAAGTGCCATTATAAAGCGGGACTATGGTGGTACAAGTGAGGAGAAGTTCTTGCAAAGAGAAGCTTTCTCTTCAGGGTTTTTGGGGTTGACATCTGAAGGTTTAGTATCTTTCAGAAAATTTAATGATTTTCCAAAGTGGGAAAAACATTATGTTTCAGGTATTCAAAGTGAATTGCAGGGATGTGATGTGCTTGAATCAGATGATGTGATTTTAGAAATATTTGAAGAGGTATCTTATGTAGATACTATGTCAGAGAAGTAGAATTTAGGAAAAATGGGAAAAATGAAACAATTTGGGACAATTTCTAATGTCACATCAACCATGTAAAGACTGTCAACATCCTTTTGGGTACAAATTTCCTTGCCATGACTTGAGATGTCTATAGTGATTCTCCACAACACTAACTTTTGCAATGTTCTAAGCATATGAGGAAATGCAAAGAATTGTCTTGAAGAACATTCTCTTAAATAGTAATGAAAGTTCCACTTTCACTTGAGTAGACATTCTGGATAATGGGAGAAAAGAGTCAAAGCAGTTTGGGAGGGCATTTGGGGAACTTTAGGCAGAGAAGAAGAGTGGCCGATCTACCTACAAGTGCATGAAGGAAGTTAGAAATCAAATGAAAGAAATTTTACTTCAGATGCAAATTGCTTGAGGAGTTTTGGACCAGAGGGTGCAGGCTATCATTGAAGATCATACTTCCAGCAGTAAAGGACCTCGGAATCACATGAAATTAGTAGAACAGGCAACTGCTCTCCGAAGACTCTTTCAACTATTGCGAGTTACTAGGAAGATGATGCAGCAAGAGAACCAAGCCGTTCTCAATTTTCCGGAATTTGTGTCCGATTCACTAGTTCTCCTGTATGCATTGCCTACTAAAGAATCTAAACTACCCAAATTTTTCCGATCTTTGCATCCTCAGCATTCAGAACCAATGGATCGGCTCACCTACTTCAGTATCAGTGATGAACTTCAGGGCTGGTATGAGCGAGCCACTGTGGAATGGAAAACGTGGCAATCATTGATCAATGACCTCTCAAAGTGAATGATGTCATGGAACTACAAGGAGAATGCAGAGGGTGTATGGGACAGTGGAAGATCCAACTTTGTGGCTTAACGAAGATCACAAATCAGTTGCTTCAACTGACTGTGGAGTCTTCCAAGATCCCTGAAAAGGATATCACTACTAAACCAGGATTGGGACCACAGTACAAAGAGATGGCTGAGATTCTCTTTGAAGCAAGAATTAAAACAAATCAGCGTCTTCCGTAGGGATGGATCCACACAGCCTCGCATTGTCATAAATTGGCCAGAACCCACTCTGTATGATCCCGAGATCAAAACCTACAATCCTCTCACACCTTATGAATTTGAGATGTCCATTGAAAGTTTGGATCAACTTGAGCACGAGGCCATTTACAGACTTATCCAGAAGGACAATGCTGGCACTGGGACTTCTGAGGCACCAACACAGAAGAAGGGCAAGAGGAAGCGGGTATAGTGGAAGGATACTGGGTAGTTCCATCTCAGAATTAGGCGGTGGATTTTCCCAGTAAGGCACTGGCATTTCTTTGGCTGGGCACCCTTGGAATTACAACTATAGGGGTGTCAAGCACTCGCCAAGCATGAAGTATGGTATAAATCTAGCAATACCAAAAGAGTATTACCACGAGGAACATCGGCCAAACCATGAGGAACATCGGCCAAATCAGCAACCAGAAGGGTTTAGGGTTTAGGGTTTGGATCAACCTGAACACCAGATGGTTTCCTCAACACCAAATCAGACTCAGGCGGTGGAGTTTTTTCTAAAATTTTGGAGTTATACCAAAATTCAAGAAAGGAGGAAAGGATGTAGAAGGCAAGGACTATCCTGCAGGCGGGAACTAAAGGCGAGGACTATCCTGCAGGTGGGAACTGTCCCTTAGAAGGCCGAACATCGGATCAGTCCCACCAGTAGTAATTACCATAGGCAGTTACTGCAGTAACTCCTGGGAGCTATAAATAGGACCCATTACATTGTAATAATCTCAAAATGAAGTATCGGGCACATGAGGGTGGACCATGTTGTAGCACCCCAAGTGTACTGGCAAATGTGGGGGCATTGGTCAAAGAATTTGAGGCCAAACTTATTGTGTCATGGGCTAGTCCCACTGATAGCGGTGTTGTGCCTCAATTGTATGGCCACATGTGGTACATACCATTGAGTGACCATTGCGAATCAACCAACTCCCACTCGCCTCCCACTTAGACTAGCTTATTGGGCAATCGGCCACTAGAACATCATGACTCCCCTAGCTGTCTATTGTCCCACAGGAGTCCCCAGAAATCTTCCAAGAACTCACTTCAGATTCTCCTCCTACCAATGGTTTGCTGCATCTCTCTGTGCTTCTAGTATGTGACGTCTCAGCCATGCTATGTACTAAAAAAATGGAGTCCTCACGTGATCGGATGGAGTAAAAGTATCTCACCAAAACCACTCCTCGAGTCCCATTGCAATCGCACCAGGGGGTGGCTCTCCCAAGCCCATAACCACCAATGTCCTGCCTCAAGAGCTGACGGGTCTTTCCTATCACATAGGTCCTCCCATTGATGCTCACAACTTGGATCCACTAAAAGCAACACTTGCCCACCTTTGGGGCCTCAGTAGTTACTGTGTGGAGGTGGCCTACCAATTTTAATTGATGCTTTCATTGACGTTCCACGATGCACACACGCACACACACACATAGAGGAGCATGCATGACATAGAGGCCATTTGGGCTGATCCCTACTCATTCTATCATCCTTCATGCCATCCAAAGCTCTCTCTAAATGCCTATATAATGGCTCACTATGTACTTTCTTTGCTAGTTAAATAATTAGTCCATTCTGTACGCATTGTATTTGTGTATTGAGTCTTCTAATTGTGCTTAGCTTGGATACACATGATTCTCCTTATTATCATGAATGCAACCCTAATCTACCCCCATAATCCCTCTACTTTAGATGTGGTATCAAAGCTTAAAACTAGACTATCTCCATTAGTCTAGGTGTGGATCATGTAGGCTTGTGTAGATGCATCATTCACCCCTGAGCTCGTCCATTCAAATCCTCTCTTTTCTTGAATTGGGAGCCACTCATAACTCTTGCATTGCATTTTAGGTTCTTTTGCATAATAAATTTGGATTGATTATTGTGTGGGTGAGCTATAAACCTTGTTCTGCACTTCAATTTTAAGCCCATCATAACCTCAATCTATTGCAATTTTTGTTTGCCTCTAATAGTCCTTTGTCATAGCTTTCAAATGAGCCCAACCATGCCCCATTTGGAGCTCATTTGAGTCCACATGCTCTCGGCTACCTGCTACACATAGCTTACACTTTGCAGTCAACGACTTCACTAGTAAGCAAACGACATTGGCACCAAAGTGTCTTATCTTTTGTGAGGCAGAGCGCATGTGTGCGAGTGTGAGTGTAGGAGTGCGTTGTCCTAGAGAGTGTACGCTCAGTGTGGGTGGAGCTATAGTGGATAATACACCACTACTCTTTATTGCTTTATAAATTAAAGAATAAGGTTAGATAAAAAGATGGGTGGTGCTTGGCGCTCGGCTAGTATGGATTGCACCCTTACAATCTCCCACTTGAAGGCCATAGTGGCCCATGTGGCCTATGTTAGTACAAACCTATACAAATGTGAAGCATCATGAGGCTTCACCCTACGTCCATCATCTCAATGGAATGTGAAAACCTCTCTATCTCTAAGCTCTTCATAAGAGCATCTGGTGGTTGTCATCCGCGTGAACTTTGGCTAGCTCAATGCGTTTACTAGCCAAAATATCCCGTATCACATGATACATGACCTCCATGTGTTTTGGCTTTGAATCACAGGGTTCTTTGTTAATGCAATTGCACTCTGGTTGTCGCAATGTGACACTGGAGTCTCGTGCATACCAAGGTCTCCCACTAGATGAGATAACAATACAACTTCCTTGCTAGCACTAGAAATTGCAACATACTCAGCCTCAGTGGTGGAAGACGAAGTGCAATTTAGGAGACATGATCTCCAAGAGACTGCCGTGTTAACAAACAAGAACACAAAGCTAGATGTAAATCTCCTAGTGTCCACACAACCCGCATAATCGGAATCAGGGTATTCAACTATGGATGCATCATTGTTCCCAAAGCGTAAGAACTAGATGACTAAACCCTTGATGTATCTCAAGATATCTTCATTGCTTCCCGATGCTTTCTGCCCAGATTTTCCATATATCTGCAGACCACTCCCACTATAAATGCAATATCCGGACAGGTGCTAGCCATGGTGAGCATGAGATTGCCAACTGCCAAAGAATATGGCACCTTTACCATCTCTTCCTTTCCAGCATCGGATTTGGGACAATCATTCTTGATAAGTTTTACATCTACAGCCATTGGGGTACTCAATCATTTTCCCCCTTGCATGTTAAAACATTGCAAGACCTTGTGAATATACTCTTCATGTGGCGTTCAAGTATTCCACGCTTGCAATCTCTCTTGATACACATACCAAGAAAATGATGTGCATCACCCAAATCTTTCATTAAAAAACTGCTTGCTTAAGACATCCTTGAGAAATTCAATCTCATCTTTGGACCTCCCAGCTATAAGCATATCATCCACGTACAAGATGAGAACGATGAGGGAACCATCATTCAACCTCTTTGTGTATAAGCAATGGTCCTCTTGGCTCTGTACATAACCTTGGGATTGAATGTACTTATCAAACTTGATGTACCATTACCTTGAACCTTGCTTTAGACAATACAAGGCTTTCTTGATTCTACACACCAAGTCTACCCTTGTTGGCTTCTGAGGCCTTATCTCAAAACCTTTTGGATGCTTCATGTAGACAACTTCTTTAAGATCCCCGCGAAGAAACACCGTCTTCACATCCATTTGGTCCAATTCCATGTGACCCTCAATGGCTATTAAACCAAGCACAAGATGTAGTGTAGTCAGCTTGACTACTAGAGAAAAAATCTTGTCGAAATCTATGCCTTTATTCTGCTTAAAGCCTTTAGAAACCAATCTAGCCTTATACTTAGTCTCGGGATCTTCTACCGTGTACATTTACTTGTACACCCATTTTCTTTATGAATTAAAGAATAAGGTTAGATAAAAAGATGGGTGGTGCTTAGCGCTCGGCTAGTATGGCTTGCACCCTTACAATCTCCCACTTGAAGGCCATAGTGGCCCATGTGGCCTATGTTAGTACAAACCTATACAAATGTGAAGCATCATGAGGCTTCACCCTACGTCCATCATCTCAATGGAATGTGCAAACCGCTCTATCTCTAAGCTCTTCATAAGAGCATCTGGTGGTTGTCATCCGCGTGAACTTTGGCTAGCTCAATGCGTTTACTAGCCAAAATATCCCGTATCACATGATACATGACCTCCATGTGTTTTGGCTTTGAATCACAGGGTTCTTTGTTAATGCAATTGCACTTTGGTTGTCGCAATGTGACATTGGAGTCTCGTGCATACCAAGGTCTCCCACTAGATGAGAGAACAATACAACTTCCTTGCTAGCACTAGAAATTGCAACATACTCAGCCTCAGTGGTGGAAGACGAAGTGCAATTTAGGAGACATGATCTCCAAGAGACTGCCGTGTTAACAAACAAGAACACAAAGCTAGATGTAAATCTCCTAGTGTCCACACAACCCGCATAATCGGAATCAGGGTATTCAACTATGGATGCATCATTGTTCCCAAAGCGTAAGAACTAGATGACTAAACCCTTGATGTATCTCAAGATATCTTCACTGCTTCCTGATGCTTTCTGCCCAGATTTTCCATATATCTGCAGACCACTCCCACTATAAATGAAATATCCGGACAGGTGCTAGCCATGGTGAGCATGAGATTGCCAACTGCCAAAGAATATGGCACCTTTACCATCTCTTCCTTTTCAGCATCAGATTTGGGACAATCATTCTTGATAAGTTTTACATCTACAGCCATTGGGGTACTCAATCATTTTCCCCCTTGCATGTTAAAACATTGCAAGACCTTGTGAATATACTCTTCATGTGGCGTTCAAGTATTCCACGCTTGCAATCTCTCTTGATACACATACCAAGAAAATGATGTGCATCACCCAAATCTTTCATTAAAAAACTGCTTGCTTAAGACATCCTTGAGAAATTCAATCTCATCTTTGGACTTCCCAGCTATAAGCATATCATCCACGTACAAGATGAGAACGATGAGGGAACCATCATTCAACCTCTTTGTGTATAAGCAATGGTCCTCTTGGCTCTGTACATAACCTTGGGATTGAATGTACTTATCAAACTTGATGTACCATTACCTTGAACCTTGCTTTAAACAATACAAGGCTTTCTTGATTCTACACACCAAGTCTACCCTTGTTGGCTTCTGAGGCCTTATCTCAAAACCTTATGGATGCTTCATGTAGACAACTTCTTTAAGATCCCCGCGAAGAAACACCGTCTTCACATCCATTTGGTCCAATTCCATGTGACCCTCAATGGCTATTAAACCAAGCACAAGATGTAGTGTAGTCAGCTTGACTACTAGAGAAAAAATCTTGTCGAAATCTATGCCTTTATTCTGCTTGAAGCCTTTAGAAACCAATCTAGCCTTATACTTAGTCTCGGGATCTTCTGCCGTGTACATTTACTTGTACACCCATTTGCTTTATGAATTAAAGAATAAGGTTAGATAAAAAGATGGGTGGTGCTTAGCGCTCGGCTAGTATGGCTTGCACCCTTACAATCTCCCACTTGAAGGCCATAGTGGCCCATGTGGCCTATGTTAGTACAAACCTATACAAATGTGAAGCATCATGAGGCTTCACCCTACGTCCATCATCTCAATGGAATGTGCAAACCGCTCTATCTCTAAGCTCTTCATAAGAGCATCTGGTGGTTGTCATCCGCGTGAACTTTGGCTAGCTCAATGCGTTTACTAGCCAAAATATCCCGTATCACATGATACATGACCTCCATGTGTTTTGGCTTTGAATCACAGGGTTCTTTGTTAATGCAATTGCACTCTGGTTGTCGCAATGTGACACTGGAGTCTCGTGCATACCAAGGTCTCCCACTAGATGAGATAACAATACAACTTCCTTGCTAGCACTAGAAATTGCAACATACTCAGCCTCAGTGGTGGAAGACGAAGTGCAATTTAGGAGACATGATCTCCAAGAGACTGCCGTGTTAACAAACAAGAACACATAGCTAGATGTAAATCTCCTAGTGTCCACACAACCCGCATAATCGGAATCAGGGTATTCAACTATGGATGCATCATTGTTCCCAAAGCGTAAGAACTAGATGACTAAACCCTTGATGTATCTCAAGATATCTTCACTGCTTCCTGATGCTTTCTGCCCAGATTTTCCATATATCTGCAAACCACTCCCACTATAAATGCAATATCCGGATAGGTGCTAGCCATGGTGAGCATGAGATTGCCAACTGCCAAAGAATATGGCACCTTTACCATCTCTTCCTTTTCAGCATCGGATTTGGGACAATCATTCTTGATAAGTTTTACATCTACAGCCATTGGGGTACTCAATCATTTTCCCCCTTGCATGTTAAAACATTGCAAGACCTTGTGAATATACTCTTCATGTGGCGTTCAAGTATTCCACGCTTGCAATCTCTCTTGATACACATACCAAGAAAATGATGTGCATCACCCAAATCTTTCATGAAAAACTGCTTGCTTAAGACATCCTTGAGAAATTCAATCTCATCTTTGGACTTCCCAGCTATAAGCATATCATCCACGTACAAGATGAGAACGATGAGGGAACCATCATTCAACCTCTTTGTGTATAAGCAATGGTCCTCTTGGCTCTGTACATAACCTTGGGATTGAATGTACTTATCAAACTTGATGTACCATTACCTTGAACCTTGCTTTAGACAATACAAGGCTTTCTTGATTCTACACACCAAGTCTACCCTTGTTGGCTTCTGAGGCCTTATCTCAAAACCTTATGGATGCTTCATGTAGACAACTTCTTTAAGATCCCCGCGAAGAAACACCGTCTTCACATCCATTTGGTCCAATTCCATGTGACCCTCAATGGCTATTAAACCAAGCACAAGATGTAGTGTAGTCATCTTGACTACTAGAGAAAAAATCTTGTCGAAATCTATGCCTTTATTCTGCTTGAAGCCTTTAGAAACCAATCTAGCCTTATACTTAGTCTCGGGATCTTCTGCCGTGTACATTTACTTGTGCACCCATTTGCAAGTCACTGCCTATTTACCCTTTGGTAACTCTATCAACTCCCAAGTCTCATTCGCTAATTGCATAGCTTGCTCCCACTTCACGCTATCTTCCATTTGAATAGCTGCTTTTTAACATGTGGGATCATCATAGTCAATGACTAACACATAGTCTAATCCTGGCTCAAACCGCTTAGGGACACGAGATACACGCATAAATGTCCTGGCTACCTGACTGCTAGATTCCGCTCTCTGTGGAGCATTACTAGTGGTAGGAACATCACTAGTAGACTGAGTTGGTTTTCCCAAATTTGTTGAGGCTACATCCTCAAATTTGACTTTTTGATATTCAACCTCTTTAACTGGCTGTCTATGCATTTTAGACTCATTGAATATCACTTGTGAGTTGTGAATAAACTTTATAGATTTCAGGTGCCAGAGACGATATCCCATCTCTCCATCTGCACCATAACCAATGAAGATGAACTTGTCTAACTTGGGATCTAGCTTCTTGCAAAGTTGTTTGAAATGTGTGAGAATACTTCACGCAAAGAAAAGGGTGATTTTGCAATTCCACGCCCTCAAGATGGTAACAGATAGCCATCAATCTTTGTAGCACCCTATGCTGCACCCATAAAAAGTCTCATGGCCGTTGCTAACCATGTAGATGGGCAAGGACACCACGAACACCAATCTTTTGTCATTGGGCCCTTCGCGAGTCCAATGGGAAAGAAGGGGCGATTATGCAATGCCACACCTGCAAGATGGTGACGGATGGACATGAAACTTTTTGAGGATGAGGAAAGCAACCTACTCCCCACCGTTGCAAAGTTTCATGTCTATCACTAACCCTCTGACTGTCACGGGTGGCTCGAATGCCATATCTTTTGTCATTGGGCCCTAAGCGAGCACAATGGAAAAAAAATGGGTGATTGTACAATGCCACACCAATGAGACGGTAAAGCATGGCCATGAAACTTTATAGAGGTAAGGAAAGAATCATAACATCCACCCTTGCAAAGTTTCATGGCCATCGCTAACTTTCTTGATGGTTTGGGATGGCACGAACGCCAATTTTTTGTTGTTGAGCCCAATGGAAAAAAATTGGGAATCGTACAATACTTGACCATCGAGACAACAACGGATGGACATGAAACTTTGCAAGGATAGGAAAATAACTCTACCCCCAACCCTAAAAATTTTCATGGACATCACTAAACCATCTTGACGGTCAGGGGCACCTCGAACACCAATTTACTATCGTTGGGTCCTTGATGAGCCAAATGGCAAAAAATGGGCAATTGTGGAGCACTAAATCATTGAGATGCCAATGGACGTCCACGAAACTTTGCAAGGGTAGAAAAATAATCCTATTTCTCTCCCCTACAAAGTTTCATGGCCATCACTAATCGTCTCAACGGTCAGGGGTTGCACGAATGCCAATCTTTTGAAGTTCGAGCCCAAGGACAAAACATGGGCCATTGTGCAATGCCACACTGACAAGATGGTAATGGATCATCATGAAACTTTGTAGGGGTGATAAACTAACCCTACTCACTACCTATGCAAAGTTTCATTTCCATCCCAGACCGTTGAGTAGCGTTAAATGGTAACCTTGCATTTGCACTACATTTCTACTCAAATGTATATATTTTTTATCAAAGTTTTAACTTAGTGTTCATTCTCTCTTTCCGTAATAGCCTTTTTCCATACAAACACCTTACCCTTATTAGATCTTTATGCATTTACATCATATTTCTCTCTTCATGCTGAATGTAAATAGTAAACTTAATTCTACTCTCCTAGTTTTTTTACTGCATATTCTTCTAACTAATTACCTTTACTAATTTAAATAGCTATCTACATCCCATAATTTGTAAATAAATAATTTATGGGCACTTATCTTACCCATCTTCTCTCAAGGGTAGGGTTAACCTTGTAGGCCTTCCCTTCCCCACCACTATGTGACCCAAGTCTTGGATCATTTACTTGTGTTGGTCAACAAATCTTAAATATAATGTATATCCCCAATAAATCAAACTTTATTGGAGCCTACCTCATTTGTTTAAGGTGGATTCCCTTTTGAAAAAGCAAGCTACACCTTGGATGCATGCTAAAGGGCCCCCTACAAGGAGACTTGGTTCAAAAGGTGTTTTGGATGCATCTTGAACGCCTTAGATCATGAGTATACTTGAGGAACACTCCAAAATCAGCTCAAACACTTTGAGAAGGTCAACTTTGCCTTTTACAACACCCAATTCTGAGTTACAGACTGAAAGTTATGGTGAAAACAAGGTGCTGCGGACACTGTTACTGCAGGTCAAAGTTACAATCAGGTAAACCACAAAGGTGAAAAGTTTTCTTGACTTCTTCAACATTCTAAAATACCAATGGGGAATTAAAAACCACTTGCATGTGGAGGGGTCGGCTCAAGATGCTTCCAGAGACACAACAAACAGGATGGGGACACTCTGCAGGAGCCACTGGAGGGACATCATGGTGGGGCCCACATACATTATCAACCCTTATGGAGACTCCACGACCTAAAAGGCTATTTTTAATGAAAAAATAAGTCCCTTATTTGAATAATTGAAGGATTGGTCAAAAAGGAACCTAACTATGGTTAATTACCTACCCTAGTCAAGTTTAACCTAACCCAAGGTCTTGTACAACTATAAAAAGGCCCTTTGGCAAGCACAAAAACACACACACCTACTCCATTGCTGCAAATAAGCTCCTCTAAGGTTAGGGAAGCCCTAATGTCTCTCTCCTCTTGTCTCCCTATCCATTTCCTAAGCTCGCTATCATAAGCGACACCATAGAGAGAGCATCAATATGCTATTGCTACCATTCTCTTGCAAATATTTCTCTTACCATACTCATCCCTAAATAAGGATTGTAGATTCTATATGAGAGCAAGGATATCAAGTTCAATGATCTATCTCATGGTTTGATCAACAAATTGTTGCAATTGGGGTGTCGTCGTCACACTTTTGCTCTAAACGCATGTAAAATTGGTAAGCCTATCTTGGCAGCTTCTCATATTTTGTGCTCATTGGGTTGCTTGTTTGCTGAGAAAGGTTTTGTGCACCATGGTGTCTATTTTCTTGGATTCTCTCCTTATGTTGTGTGTAAGTAAGTCTTGGGGCTGCATAGATGGAGAAGAGCTCTCTATGCATGCCGCCTTATGTGTGTAAGTAGTCTCTTCTTTTGGGAAAGGAAAGGAGTTGTCAAGTATTTGTGCATTATGGTGTTTTGAGTTTTGAGGTTTTGTGCTTGCTTTTCGTAGAAGTATATGAGCACTAAAATGGTGAAGGTCAATCTTTGCATGTGAGTTTGTGCAGTGTTCAAAGGGATTGCTTAAGGAGTGTGTGTTGAATGGTTGAAGGGCATTTTGTGTTGAAGCACATAAGGAAGGTGTGAGTGTGTGTGTGTGTGTGTGTGTGTGTTGTATATGGTTTGTTTTGGTTTCCTTCTTTCTCCATAAAAGAGGGTGGTGCCCCTAAGAAATATGCGTGTGTAGGGTCTCACAGAGTGGTTGTCTGGTGGGAGCCTTGAGTTGAGCCCCATTTCAAAAAATCCGCTCTCATAAAAGTGGTGCCCCCACTGAGGAACTTTCCTAATTGCCTTCTATTCTCCTCATGAACAATAGAGTTGCACCATATGCTTTTCATTTTTTACAACGCATCAGAATTAACATTTGTGTAGATCGCAAATTTTTTGACCAACAAAGCATTGTTTTTATGTTTGGAGGAGAAAGACTTGGTGAAATCTTGGTATCTCCAAATCCCATCATTCTTCCATTCATTAAGTACGATGATTCATTTGATGTCCATGTTTTTATTTTGTTTTGAGGCAGGGACAAGAGGTGCTTAGATAGCGATCCACTCAAAGGAAACTTTCTTCAAGAGAAAGAAAAAGGAGAACACATTGTCACATGAACCAACCTGGAGTTCCTTCTCCTTTTACACCCATAGCTCGTCAATCTGTGCACATCATAATTGCTACAAAATTTAGATTTCAAGCAACCATTAGGAGAATTTTTGGACCCACTTGCCTTAATGAAATTAATGCCTCAATCAACCCTTTTATTTTGCCTATGATAAATTATGAACTAACACTTGATGTATATATTTTCATTTTGATGTGATCACTCATCGTAGTCAAAACTTTGTGGTACAGAAGCCTCCTTGTATTGTAAAAATTTCAAGCACTTTTCCTACCTTTCATTCTAAAAATGGTGAGGATGCACAAGAATTTCTCGATAATTTGGAGATGGAACACCTCATCTCTGGGAGAGATCAAGAAGAGGTAAAGCTGTGTGCTTTTCCACTCGTTCTCAAAGGGGAGGCTAAGGCATGGTACGAGGCCTTGCAACCTCAAAACAAAACCAATTGGGAGAGGCTACGTGAAATTTTTCTTGCCAAATTTGGGCAAGGAGATACTCCAGAGGGTCTTTGGAAGTGTCTACTTCAACATAAACAAATATTCCTTGAAGACTACCCATCACCTCTAGTGGCAAACATCCCTCCTGTCCCACCAGTGGAGGAAGAGAGGGGAGTAAATGTCATAAATCTGGAAGAGGAGATAGAGGTGAGCCCTATACATTTTGATGTTATGCCAGCAGAAAAGCGCACAAGAGCACACAACAAGGATGAAGACACAAGGAATGAAGAGTCAAAACCTGCAAGGAAGGAGAGGAAGAAAAAGTCAAAGAAGGAGGAAGGAGGCAAGAAGCAGAGGTCAAGGCGAAGGGAGATCGGCATCAACGATTTTCCATTAGGAAAGAAGAACCCTACAACATCTTAGAAGATTTGCAAACTCAAAAGCCCAATATTATTTGGCCTCAACTCCTACATCTATCACCCAAGGTGAGAAAGCACTGGTCCAAACTTGTAAGCACAAGACTCCTAAGGAAGAAAGAAAAGGTGACAGTAAAGGCATTGACTTCAAAGCCACAACAAGATGTGGAATCTATTGTAGATGCTTATGTAAAGGGTAGGAAGGTATCCAATGTGTATGTTGATGGTGGAGCACAAATGTGTGTGATCACGGAAAGAGCCATGAATAGACTAGGGCTTCAAATCACTAAATCCTCTAATTGTCAAGCTAGGCTGGCCAACAATGCAAGTGTGAAGTGCCTAGGGATCATCGAGAATGTAAAAGTTTCTGTATGTAATATAGATGCACGTGTGGACATGTATGTTATGCCAGCCAAGGGGGAGGGCTATCCCATCATCCTAGGGAGGCCTTGGCTCATTGCTGTGAATGCAGATCAAAAATGGGGACGAGGACAATTGATTCTCAAAAAGGGGCAACATGTAGTATACGATTGGCATGAAGGAAAGCAGCTCAACATCAACTATGAGACCACGGCTGATGAAGAAAGTGAAGAGAGTTTTGGCTCAAGCGACGAGGAAAGTTCAACCACTACATCCAATAGCGAAGAAGAATCATCTTTGGAGGTAATGGGAATCATCTTCAACACATCAAAAACTCCATCAATAGAGGTTGACCCAACAAAGGAGCAAACAAAGGATGACAAAGGTGACCACAAGCACTTTGAAGACTTTGAGAGGATGCTTGCAAAAGATCTTACCCCTGAGGAGAAGCGGTCCTACATCGATATGCTCAAGAGGTATCCCAATTTGTTTATCACTGATTACTCACAAATTAGAGGTGTGGATGTTATAGAGCATGGCATAGAATTAAAACCAGGTACTAAACCTGTGGCTCAAAAGCTAAGGCGCCTAGGAAAAATACAACAAGAGGCACTGTTGACAGAGGTTAACCGACTCCTCAAAGCTGGTTTCATTTACCCTGTGTCTAACTCTGAGTGGGTATCCCCAATTGTAGTAACCCCTAAAAAGAGCGGAAAATGGAGGGTCTGTGTTGACTACAAACCGCTCAACGCTACAACAAAGAGGGATCATTTTCCTCTTCCTTTCCAAGATGAAATCTTAAACGAAGTAGCCGGCTATGAATGTTACACAGTGTGTGATGGGTATTCAGGGTATTTTCAAATCAGAATAGCAGAAGAAGATCAGTTAAAAACCACTTTCATCACACCTTGGGGTTGCTTTGCCTATAGAGTGATGCCAATATTTGGGCTCACAAATGCTCCTAGTACCTTTATAAGGTTTACAACTCTTGTCTTTCAGCCTTCTTTGGAAACTCAATTAGGGTTTTTATGGATGACTTCTGTATCTATAGTAGCCAAAGACTTCATTGCCAAAAAGTTGAGGAGGGGCTTAGGAGGCTTCATCAATTTGGGGGACAGCTTAATCCTGAGAAGTGTCACATTGCAGAGTCACAAGTGGTATTGCTAAGTCATGTGGTTTCTTTGCAAGGAATTCAAGTGGATCCATCAAAAGTAAATGCTCTCTTGTCACTACAACCACCAACGACAACCAAGGAGCTCATGACTTTCAACCACAAAGTAAGGTACATGTCTCGTTTCATTCACCTTCTAGCGGAAGCTATTGCACCTTTGCACAAGCTAGAAAACAAACCCACATTTGAATGGAGAGAGGAACACGAATTATGCTTTACTGAAGTAAAGGGTATTCTCAACTCTCTTCCAACAATAATGCCACCAAATCCAAAGGATACATATTACATCACGCCAAGTGTAGGAATGGAGGCCATCGGTGTAGTTCTCATGCAAAAAGACCCAAAAACATGCTACATGAGGCCAGTATACTTTGCAAGAAAAGTCATGACCGCTGCAGAGAAGGGC
Organism: Adiantum capillus-veneris; assembly: GCF_014529385.1. NCBI lineage: Eukaryota > Viridiplantae > Streptophyta > Polypodiopsida > Polypodiales > Pteridaceae > Adiantum > Adiantum capillus-veneris. Next base: position 111,980,377 of record NC_140939.1, on the reverse strand, counting down.
TACACCGATATGGAGAAGGTGGTATTCACAATTATGTTTGCGGTAAGAAAGTTCCGATCATATCTCTTACCTGCACCATTTGTCATTCTCACCATGGAAAACAATTTACCATATGTTGTGCAACACATGAGCCTCTCATCTAGGATAGCCAAATGGGTTCTAGAACTTCAAGAGTTCGAATACACTTTTCTTGTGGAAGATAGCACAAGGGCAGGTCTTGCAGACATTCTCACATACAAAGTGAGAGAAAGGAAAGAGTCACCAAAGGCAGGAGACAAAGCTACACCACAAAATAATGAGGAGGAGATGGACAATGCACACATTTTGTGCTTTGATGGAGCTTACCGACGACAACGCGATCAGGCAGCAAGGGGGGTTCTTATTCTAAGTCCACAAAGGGAAGTTCTTGTTAAGAAAGGTATCACCTTTGAAAATGTTCATTCTAATAATGAGGCTGAGTATGTCACCTTAAAGTTGGGGCTTGAAGAATGCAGAAAACTTGGCATCGAAAGACTTATAATAAGGGGTGATTCCTTACTAGTTATTAGGCAAATCCAAGGGATATGGAAGTGAAAGAACCCTACTCTAGTGGAGTGGCTTAGACAGGTGAAGGCTTTGATAAAGAACTTTGAAGCTACACAGGTACAACATGTTGTGAGAACCCTCAACAAGGAAGCATATTATCTCGCCAATGAGAAACTTCAGATCATGGTGGGAGGTGTGAAGCTCTACGAACCAAAGTACCAAGGCCAAGAGGATTTGAAGGACATCATATTTTTCCTCCAAACTGGTGAGTGCCCTAAACACTTGGATAAAGTGCAAAGGCATAGGTTGGTAAAAAAGGCAACTCCTTACCAACTCATAGGAGATGATCTGTATCATAAAGGGAAAGATTTGGTGCTAAGAAGGGTGCCCTCTATTCAAGAAATAGAGAGAATCCTCTTTTCATGCCATGATGATGTCTGTGGGGGTCATTTTTCTCATGATATTACAAACAGGAAGATTTTGCAAGCAGGGTTTGTTTGGCCAAGTCTACACCGTGATGTCCAACATTGGTGTAAGTCATGCAAAGGTTGTCACATTGCTGGAAATCGACGACTCACTTACGAACCTCGAGTTCCAATAATTTCGTATGGTCCTTTTGAGAAGTGGGGTGTGGATGCAATAGGCCCCTTACCTCGCACATCTACCGGGAAGGTCTTCATCATTGTGGGAGTAGATTACATGACACGATGGGCGGAGGCAGCAAGTACAACACGAATTACAGCCGAGGAGGTATCAAAATTTATCTTTGATCACATATGCAGTAGATTCGGCACACCACTAGAGATTTTGTCAGATCGTGGTCCAGGGTTTAGAGCAGAGCTCCTAGATAATCTTTTGGCAAAGTTAAAAGTCAAACATTTGCATTCTACACCTTACTACCCTCAGTGCAATGGGTTGGTTGAAAAGGTGAATGGAATGATATGTAAGATCATTTCTAAGCAGGTTGCAGATCGACCAAACGACTGGGATCGCCATTTGACCGCAGCTCTATGGGCATACATAACATCTTTCAAGGTATCCACTCAATTCACTCCTTTTCATTTGGTATATGGACAGGAGGCACTCCTTCCTATTGAGGTGGAGATTGCAAGCCTACGCATTCTCTCACGGGGAGGAAAGAGGCCAAAAGAAGCTTTGCAGGAAAGAATTTTAGATCTTCAACGACTTGAGCTTGATAGAGAAGAGTCCATCGACTATTACATTGCCCAAGCCACAAGCCAAAGGGACAAAATCAACAAGAAGCTCAAGGGGAAAAGATTGAAGGAAGGTATGTTGGTTCTTCGCTATGATAACCGACTTGATACTCGACTTGACAAAAAGTTTTTGCAAAGATGGGAGAGACCTTTCATGATAAAAACAAAGTTTGGGAATGGTAGTTATAGATTAGCAGATTTATCAGGAAAACTCCACAAGACCAGAGTCAATGGATGGAGATTAAAGCCCTACTTTCAACGTATCAATCCATTGATAGGAAGTCATCTACCTACATCGTCTAAGCTCCAAATTGGCATGGCTCCCTTCGGCTTGGCAAATGCTCCACCTATTTTTAAAGCTTTGATGTGCAAAGAAGAACCAGCCTTGGAATCTCAACATACCCAAGGCAACCATCCCATCTTCGATTTATGGGATTGAGGTAATGAAAAGCAGGTCTAATGGAGTAAAAGAGTGTATATCACTCCTCCATTTTTTAGAAAAAAAAGAAAAAAAGAAAAAAAGAAAAAAAAAGAAGATAAAAAAAGAAAGAAAAGAAAAAGAAAGAAAAGAAAAAGAAAGAAAAGAAAAAGGAAAAAACTCTTTTGTTTCATCTAGGAGCATGAATGATCCTAGATGAAGGGGGAGGGCTAATATGAGTAGCGTTAAATGGTAACCTTGCATTTGCACTACATTTCTACTCAAATGCATATATTTTTTTATCAAAGTTTTAACCTAGTGTTCATTCTCTCTTTCCGTAATATCCTTTTTCCATACAAACACCTTACCCTTATTAGATCTTTATGCATTTACATCATATTTCTCTCTTCATGCTGAATGTAAATAGTAAACTTAATTCTACTCTCCTAGTTTTTTTACTGCATATTCTTCTAACTAATTACCTTTACTAATTTAAATAGCTATCTACATCCCATAATTTGTAAATAAATAATTTATGGGCACTTATCTTACCCATCTTATCTCAAGGGTAGGGTTAACCTTGTAGGCCTTCCCTTCCCCACCACTATGTGACCCAAGTCTTGGATCATTTACTTGTGTTGGTCAACAAATCTTAAATATAATGTATATCCCCAATAAATCAAACTTTATTGGAGCCTACCTCATTTGTTTAAGGTGGATTCCCTTTTGAAAAAGCATGCTACACCTTGGATGCATGCTAAAGGGCCCCCTACAAGGAGACTTGGTTCAAAAGGTGTTTTGGATGCATCTTGAACGCCTTAGCTCGTGAGTATACTTGAGGAACACTCCAAAATCAGCTTAAACACTTTGAGAAGGTCAACTTTGCCTTTTATAGCACCCAATTCTGAGTTACAGGCTGAAAGTTATGGTGAAAACAAAGTGCTGCGGACACTTTTACTGCTGGTCAAAGTTACAATTAGGTAAACCACAAAGGTGAAAAGTTTTCTTGACTTCTTCAACATTCTAAAATACCAATGGGGAATTAAAAACCACTTACATGTGGAGGGGTCGGCTCAAGATGCTTCCAGAGACACAACAAACAGGATGGGGACACTCTGCAGGAGCCACTGGAGGGACATCATGGTGGGGCCCACATACATTATCAACCCTTATGGAGCCTCCACGACCTAAAAGGCTATTTTTAATAAAAAAATAAGTCCCTTATTTGGATAATTGAAGGGTTGGTCAAAAAGGAACCTAACTATGGTTAATTACCTACCCTAGTCAAGTTTAACCTAACCCAAGGTCTTGTACAACTATAAAAAGGCCCTTTGGCAAGCACAAAAACACACACCTACTCCATTGCTGCAAATAAGCTCCTCTAAGGTTAGGGAAGCCCTAATCTCTCTCTCCCTCTTGTCTCCCTATCCATTTCCTAAAGCTCGCTATCAATAAGCGACACCATAGAGAGAGCATCAATATGCTATTGCTACCATTCTCTTGCAAATATTTTTCTTACCATACTCATCCCTAAATAAGGATTGTAGATTATATATGAGAGCAAGGATATCAAGTTCAATGATCTATCTCATGGTTTGATCAACAAATTGTTGCAATTGGGGTGTCGTCGTCACACTTTTGCTCTAAACGCATGTAAAATTGGTAAGCCTATCTTGGCAGCTTCTCATATTTTGTGCTCATTGGGTTGCTTGTTTGCTGAGAAAGGTTTTGTGCACCATGGTGTCTATTTGCTTGGATTCTCTCCTTATGTTGTGTGTAAGTAAGTCTTGGGGCTGCATAAATGGAGAAGAGCTCTCTATGCATGCCGCCTTATGTGTGTAAGTAGTCTCTTCTTTTGGGAAAGGAAAGGAGTTGTCAAGTATTTGTGCATTATGGTGTTTTGAGTTTTGAGGTTTTGTGCTTGCTTTTCGTAGAAGTATATGAGCACTAAAATGGTGAAGGTCAATCTTTGCATGTGAGTTTGTGCAGTGTTCAAAGGGATTGCCTAAGGAGTGTGTGTTGAATGGTTGAAGGGCATTTTGTGTTGAAGCACATAAGGAAGGTGTGAGTGTGTGTGTGTGTGTGTGTGTGTTGTATATGGTTTGTTTTGGTTTCCTTCTTTCTCCGTAAAAGAGGGTGGTGCCCCTAAGAAATATGCGTGTGTAGGGTCTCACAGAGTGGTTGTCTGGTGGGAGCCTTGAGTTGAGCCGCATCTCAAAAAATCCGCTCTCACCGTCTCAACCTCGTCAGGGCGACATGAATGCCAATTTTTTGCCATTACGCCCTAAGCGAGGCCAATGGAAAAAAAATTGGCAGTTGTGTAGCACTTGACCATCAGAACTACAATAGATGGCCATGAAACTTTACACAGGGATCTCAAATGCCAATTTTTCTCTATTGTTAGACCCTTGGCGAGCCCAATGGCAAGAAATGGACGATTGTGTAAAGCATGAACATGTAGACATCAACGGATGGCCATGAAAATTTTTAGGGGTGGGAAAAGCACCCTACTTACAACCCTTGCAAAGTCTGATGGCCATCGCTAGCCGTCTAAACTATCAAGGATGTCACAAACGTCAATCTTTTATCGTTGGACCCTAGGTGAGCCCAATGCCAAAAAATTGACAATTGTGCAGTGCCTAATCATCGAGACTGTAACAGATTGCCATGACACTTTGGACCGATGGAGAAAGAACCTAATCGCTAACCGTATCATGGCTATCGTTAACCGTATCAACGATCATGGATGCCTCAAAAGCCAATTTTTTATAGTTGCGTCCTCAACAAACCCAATGGAAAAAATTCAACGATTGTGAAACGCCACACCTACGAGACAGAAACGGGTGGCCATGAAAATTTGCAAGGATGGGGAAAGCACCTTAATCCTATCCTACAAAGTTTTGGCATTATAGGTAATTGTCTCAACAATCAGGAGCGACAGTCACGAGCGCAAAGCACGACACGGACCCCGACAGCCTCGAAAACGCTAGGAGCCGATGTACACCACAAGCTGGCCACGGTGAAGCGAACACGGGGGGCACCACCTAGCTTTGAGCGGCTAGGAAGCAGACAACGGTGATTGGAAATATCACAGACTCTACACATCGAGAGAGAGAGAGAGAGAGAGAGAGAGAGAGAGAGAGAGAGAGAGAGAGAGAGAGAGAGAGAGAGAGAATAAGACAAGTGATGAAAACCCTCGGGGTGTGAGGGAAAACTATTTTCTTGAACTATTTACAACAACCTTATTTTCGGTGAGGTGGCAATCATGGTGATAGAGAGATAGAGGGAGAGATAGTGAGCCTACTAGTGTGTTCTCTAGAGATGACTCACAAACACGGAGACCTTGCTAACATGAGTGTGTGTGTGTCGACCATTGGAGTCGAGATGTAGACATAGCTTCTTTACATAGTGCAATTTCCCAAAGAAAGTCGCTACACTAAGTCCCCTCTCTCGTGATGCAAATGTTGCCAATCCCTCCCACCAAAATACTACCAAGTGCTGACCTCTGATGAAATTGCACACCCCCCCTGATAGTGACCTCTCACTGCCTTTTTATAGGTGTTGGATGCTTTAGATTAGGGTAATCTGATTAGATTAGGGTTTCTAATCAGGGGAGACAAAGCAAGGCAGTGGGCCCTGGATGGTTGACCCTTGCTTTGTCTTGGGAATTTTTATAAAGGAAAACTCCTAGGTGGGCCTTTGTGGCCATCACCTAGAGAGAGGTGATAATTTACAAATTGGGATATTTTTACAAGATTTGGTTTAAAAATAGGAAAAAATGATGACAGCCTACAGATTTTACTGAAGAGGGAGTCGTGGATGCGATGCCGGTAAACGACGGCCTTAGCTGGTGCATCAATGTAGCGCATTCGTCATTTTCGGGGTCGGCCAGGGCATGCCTTCGGCGTCTTTTCTTGTTTCGGTGTCGGGAGCGCACTACTTGGCCTCTCCTTCTTTTTTTTGATGACATTGATGTCCTTCGTGTTTTTGATTTTTCAGTGTGTGCGTATATCCGTGCGTGTTATTTGATTGTGTGGGTGCACGTGCCGTGTACTTGGGTATGTATGTGTCTGTGCTTGTGAATGCATATATTTATGGGTGTATGTATGTGGGGTTAAGTGAGTGTGTGTAAACAAAAATGGGTGCGTGGGAATGAGGGAAAGGGTGTAATTACATATATAATATATATATGTTTTTTTTAAATAACGCTCTGGCACACAGACGCGAGGGGTGGGAGAGTGTGCGCGTGAGGCTATGAGAGGGGGTGGAGGGGCATGGGGTAGGTGTGTGTGCAGTGTGTGTGTGGTGGATGTACTGCATGTGTGTATAACGCGAGACAGCGGCACTGTTTCTACTACACGGTGCCTGCACCAACTGAAAGCACGCGCGAGAGCGAGAGAGAGAGTGAGATGGGCTCGCTAGACAGTGGTCTGACTCAGAGGGCGGGCTCGGGGGTGAGGGGGGTGGTGTGAGCATGTGTTGTGTGAATGAGAGTGAGAGTGAGAGTGAGAGAGAGAGAGAGAGAGAGAGAGAGAGAGAGAGAGAGAGAGAGAGAGAGAGAGAGAGAGAGAGAGAGAGAGAGAGAGAGAGAGAGAGAGAGAGAGAGAGAGAACGCTTGAGATGCACTGCGCCCGGCGGCTACGCAGAAAGCGAGAGGGAGAGTTGAGAGTGTGAGGGGGAGGGGGTGTGAGGGTGTGTGTGGATACGTGCGAGAGAGAGAGAACGCTGCGCAGCGTGCCTTCGAGCTTGAACCGGGAGTGGGAGAGAGAAAGAGAGAGAGAGAGAGAGCTCGACGGGCCAGCTTATTGCCGACAGAGAGCGAGGGAAGGGGGGGTAAGGTCAACGGGATGGGGAGGGGGTGAGGACGAGCAGCGGGCCAGGGAGAGATTGAAGGGGTGAGGGGTGTGTGTGTGTGGTTGTAGAGGAAGAGATGGTTTCTTGCACCCGCATGGGCTGTGGTCTCCATAGAGAGTGAGGGAGAGAGAGGGAGTTCTGTAGGGAAAACGAGAGAGAGAGAGAGAGAGAGAGAGAGAGAGAGAGAGAGAGAGAGAGAGAGAGAGAGAGAGAGAGAGAGAGAGAGAGAGAGAGTAAGATATTGTATTCCATGCCTGTGGGGCCACTTACTCAAAGAGGGAGAGAGTGAGCTGATGGATGGAGGGAGAGATGGTGAGAGAGAGAGATACTGAAGAAGAGAGAGAATGGGGAAAGAGAGAGAATGATGGCGGCCCACTAGTGGGAAGAAAACAAGAGGGAGAGAGAGTGAGGGGAGAGTGAAATCAAGGGGGTGTGGACGAGAGGGAAGAAGGAGGGGTGAGGTATGGAGGGCAACCAATGGAAGAAAGACAAGCGAGAAGGTGAGAGAGAGATGATAAAAAAAATGCGAAAGTGTCTATGTATAAATAATGCAAGAGAGAGAGAGAGAAATCTTGTCCATGCATGGCGGCCCGTCGGTGGAATATAGACAGTGTGCAGTGTGTTCTTTTTATGCGCCCATTGGGCCAGGCGATGCAGAGGCATGGTAAGTGAGTGAGAGAGAGAGTTGGCAGAGCCGAGGAGGAGACAGAGAGAGGCCTCTGTCTTTTGGCGATCAGGGAGAGAGGTGTGGCCAAATTGGTGGCAGCCCACCGATGGTTAAGCATATAGGGGGTGGTGAATGTTAAAAACTACTTTTTTATTGTTTTTTCTTGGTAATGTGCTCTCCCCTACTTGGGGTTGGTTCTTGCAGCCGCGGCTCCAAAAGCTAGGACTAATGATGGATAGTGACGCGCTATGGCTAGGTGTGCCGTGAGAGCTGGGCTGCATGGGCCATGGCGGGGGCAGGGAAAAGAGAGAGAGAATTTGTGGCTCACCAATTGACCGGGGATTTGTTGAGCCTTCTGGTGGTGTTGTCGTGCTTCAGGCAGAGGAAAGATAAACCTTTTTTTTCTTGATTTCCAAAAATCGGCTATCATGAGCCCTGCCCTTTTTGGCTAGAGGCATTCATGTCTCTAGCCCTGACTTTGATCCTTCTTCAGTTGACTTGTAGGAGCTAATATCGAGTTGCCTTCTGAACTAGCCATTCCATTTGGCCGTTGGTGAGATTTCTAGGATTTCATGAATCTTCAACAGGTCTGGGTGATACCCTATTCCTTGGAATAGTGCGGGCTGATTAAACGGGAAGCCCATGGCTTCTAGAACTTTTTGCCAATGTCCTCTTGGGTCCCAAGTGAAGAATATGATCATTATCTGCAGTGTCTGAACAATAAAATTTGCATTCCAAATGGGACCAGATTTGTAACCATAAGCAGCGAGAGGAGAAATGAGCATCTTGGCTCCCGCAAAGACAGAACTAAAAATTATGATTCTGAAGAATGTGCCAAGAATCCACCATATATGGACGCCTTGTTGGTGTGGTGAGCTCCAGTTGTCTTTAGAATCTTGCTTATTGCCACGACTGGAAAATCCATCAAGCATATCATGCTCCTCTTCGGTGTGCTCAAACATGTCCAGCTGTCTTTTTTGATGTTGATAGTAAGCCACCTACCTTGCGGCTTAAACACGAGCGTAATCCTCTTACCTCTCTCCAAAGAGAGGATGCACTATTTGTAAAAAATTGCACCAAATTGGGAATGAGGCCTTCATTCTTGCACCCTATCAACCATTTGTCTATCCATGGCTCCTTAACTTTTATCTCCATGCTGATCTTACCTCTATATGTTCTAGCGGTAAACCATAACCATAGGTCTGATGCATCCCATGAAAACACAATGCTGTGTTGTGGAGGAGTCTGGAACATCCTTAAAAGGTTGGCAACATGTTGATCATCAAACTTACTTTGAACACCTTTGGAGGCATTATCCATCTCCAAGATCATAACACCTTTCAGTAGACTAGCGACATTACCCATCTCTAAGTCTATGACACTACACAATAAAGTCTTGCCCGGCTGCCAAGACTTTGAAACAATATCCAACTCCAAACCTTCAGTCATACTTACCTCTTTGTTATGGTCCTCTGGTGAAACTTTCTTGATGCAAGATTCGTTCAACTCGCTACACTGTTCTTAGTCCATGCTGGTGCAAAGCCTTGCTAGCAGGCTGGTCTTCCTCTTCTCTTGTATCTTCCATGCTCTTTGCATTCCTCTTTCTCTGACGAGGCCTAATCAACACTTTACACCTTCTTACCCGTACTACCCAATGCTGTCGATTGATTGCTTTGGTGCCTATTTCATCCAAGGTTAGAGGTGTACTCGGGTAACATCTTTTTATTCTTTAACCTCTTGTTCCACTCCTTCAGTCCTTTGAACAAACTTCTCGCTTGATCCTTCTTCTGTTATCCTCATCTTGACCTCTTTTGCAAGACCAATGACACTTGGTGTGCGGGTACCTATTGGTGGTAGGTGTAGGATGAGTGTAAGTGGTGATTGTGGCAGTGGTTGCATTGGTGGTTGTGGGAATTAAACTGGTGCGGCTAGCTGTGGTTGCACGGATGGTGGTGGGGTTTGAACAGGTGGGATTGGTTGTCTGGGCGTGGCGGTGGTCTCGCCCTTGGTGGAGAAATCTGATTCTGCCTTCCTCCTCTATTGAAGTTCTGCCTTCTTGGATGTGGGCAGTAGTACATGCCATGGCCGTCTTTCGCACAATTATAGCAGTGGTACTCTTGGTTTTGCCTTCGTTGTCCTCTCCCTTGCTCTAGATTTCTGATAGGTGCATGTCCTTGCTGCACCAGATGCACGGATAAACTCTCGAGGTCGGTAGTGATGTGACTCAGCGGTCTCCCCTGTAAACTGAGCTCTGGGAACCAAAAGATAGCTCAAAAAAAATCATAAATAGCTGACCAGTGACAAATCTGAAAATCTCTGTAATATGGTATCCTGTAAGCATGCACTATCTCCTGTCTGGGCGATGACAGAACCTGTATCTGTCTCAAGACTGAACCCTAAACAATGCCTTAACGACCTGATGCATAAGATGCAATCCAGTGTCTACACAAAGTCATACATTCTATGTGATAAAAGTCGTCGAAGAGGATGCGTGTAGAGGGGAACTCCAGCAACCTAATCCACCTCACACTGGGTAACCCAGCCCCCAGTGCTTGGCTTCAAGAAACCTCACACAGGACCCTCACAGATGGCTTAGCAGGTCTTGCTGCTCTTCTGATTCCTTTGGGCTCTATGAACAGCTGTTGCAGTCACTGGGGTTAGTCGAACTGAATTCGATTCCTCTGACTCGTTGACTCTTGCTTGCATGTGCAACTTCTTGTCTTTAAGGTGGGCTACTTCCACTGCCAACTCATACGTTGCACGGAACCTCCCCTTCATCTTTGCCTTAAGTGGTGACCACATGCCAGCAATGAAACGGTCCTTTTTCAAGAAACTAGATGCTCCTTCACCTTCCTCCAGTGAGGCAACCCATCGCTCCCACAAATCCACAAACTTGGACTCATCAGTGGCATACTCTAGCAGACCTCCCTGCTTTAATTCCGTCAGCTGCCATAACTTTTTTGAGGTTGTGCCTCCACCAAACCTCTTCACAAAGGCAGAACGTAGTACATCCCATGCATTTTTGGTAGCTTGGGGCAAAGCATTGTACCAAGACTTGACCTCTACTTTCATCAGTAGTAGAGGAAAAGTTAGTAAACGTGAGGCGTCATCATCCTTGTTGGAAACCACGCAAGCGATGTCGAAATCATCCAGAAAGTCGGTGGTGATGTCTTCTCCCTTCTTTCCACTGAAGGTGGGGAAAGAAACACTTGCCATGGTAGTAACTCAAGAAATTACAAACTTTTTTTTATAAATAACATTAATGACATTAGCGGCTCATAGCTGCTTTTTACAGAGTTGAGTGGATAGATTAAAACAAGATAAAGATGGAAACATTGAAGGAGTGGTGGTAATCCAATATGGAGAGAATGATAGGGTTTGGGGAGCTAAGGATTTCTCCTAGCACCGCAACACCAAACAGATACACGATCTTCTCTTGGTAGAAGATTTTCCTATCTACATAAATATTCACATGCACGTGCTGCAAAAATCTAAACGGGAACGCTGTTGGCCCATTTTCCATCATGCACAGAGGGTGGATCACTTACTTATACTCTTACCGTACCGGTGTTGATGAGTCAGCACATCCATAGGAGGTCGTCGCCTTTCATAGGCTCCACTTTTCCTTCGTCGCTTAGCACGTACGGGGTGATGGCGATGCGTTTGACTACTCCTAGACTTTTAGCTAGCAGTAGCTGTAGGTAATTACTGTAGTCAACGCGTTGCATGAATTCCACTCCATTCAGTTGTAACTCGTCTCGAGCCCACTGGGCTTCACCCGTGGTGGAGAGCTTCTTCAGGATGCGCTGTACCGGGAGAGGAGGAAGACCCTCTACCCGTCCTCCAAAACAGCCAGAGCAGTAGCCGAACCACTCCTCCTTAGGGCATGGAAACCTTCTTATCACTTCTGCTTCAGGATTGTCCAAATGGACTGACAGTACTCGCATGCGCCGTGCGAATTGATAGGCAACCTTCCACCGCTTAGCCTCGGATGACCTTCTTTTTGGCAAACTGGGTACGACCCGGCTTTCTGAACTTGAAGCACTCGCATGTCCAGATGTTTCTTCCTTTGGGGTCATGTGTTTCTAGACTGGCTTATCCCTTCCTTACCTTTGGCTCGAGCAGCCCCTTTTGGCCACTTTGGAGTAGAGGTTATACCTTTGCTTGCAGTTTCCTTAGGAAAGAGAGGCCTTAACGTTTTCTTTCCTCCCTTGATATGGACGAGCTCCTTGTGGTGAATGTCGATGTAGATGATTTCAGCCCCTTCGCTATCTTCATTGCTGGCACTCATTGACAGTGTGCTTTGGTTGACAGCAGTGATGGCACTTCATAGACTTCCCACCTGATGCTCTCAATTTGCGGTTAGAACAAGCAACACGAGATGGGGATCTTACCTCTTGAATACTGATGACACTACAGCCTGGCACTAGTACTTCAATGAAGGTGGTTAGTGCCTCTTTAGTCTCCTCCTCTTCCATTCTACAGTTGGAGAATTCTTTCAGCCATTCGTCCATGATTGATGATGTGTGTTGTTTTCAGCATTATAAACTAAAGGTTTTGGAGAATCCCTCCTCAGTGGGGGCACCAAATGGCGAGCGCAAAGCGCGACACGGACCCCGATGGCCTCGAAAATGCCAGGAGCCGATCCATGTCGCAAGCCGGCCATGGTGAAGCGAACAGGGGGGGCACCGCCTAGCTTTGACCGGCTAGGATGCAGACAATGGTGATTGGAAATATCAAAGACTCTACACACACACACACACACACACACACACACACACACACAGAGAGAGAGAGAGAGAGAGAGAGAGAGAGAGAGAGAGAGAGAGAGAGAGAGAGAGAATAAGAGAGTGATGAAAACCCTCAGGGTGTGAGGGAAAACTATTTTCTTGCAATATTTAGAGCAATCTTATTTCCGACGAGGTGGCAATCATGGTGATAGAGAGATAGAGGGAGAGATAGTGAGCCTACTAGTGCGTTCTCTAGAGATGACTCACAGACGCAGAGACCTTGCTAACATGAGTGTGTATGTGTCAACCATTGGAGTCGAGATGTAGACATAACTTCTTTACATAGTGCAAGCTCCCAAAGAAAGTCGCTACACTAAGTCCCTTCTCTCGTGATGCAAATGTTGCCAATCCCTCCCACCAAAATACTACCAAGTGCTGACCTCTCATGAAATTGCACACCCCCTAATAGTGACCTCTCAGTGCCGTTTTATAGTTGTTGGCTGCTTTAGATTAGGGTAATCTGATTAGATTAGGGGTTCTAATCAGGGGAGACAAAGCAAGGCGGTGGGCCCTAGATGGTTGACCTGTGTCTTGTCTTGGGAAATATTATAAAGGAAAACTCCTAGGTGGGCCTTTGTGGCCATCACATAAAAATTAGGATTTTTTAACAAGGTTTGGTTTAAAAATGGGAAAAAATGATGACAACCTATAGATTTTACTGAACAGGGCGTCGTGGATGCGATGCCGGTGAACGGCGGCCTTAGCTGGTGCCTTGATGTAGCGCATTCGTCATTTTCGGGGTCGGCCGGGGCGGCGACTTGGCCTCTCCTTATTTTTGTTGATGACGTCGCTCTCCTTCGTGTTTTCTTATTTTTTCAATGTGTGCGTAGATACGTGCGTGTTGTTTGATTGTGTGGGTGCACGTGCCGTGTACTTGGTTATGTATGTGTATGTGCTTGTGACTGCGTATATGTATGCGCGTATGTATGTGGGGCTAACTGAGTGTGTGTGGGTGTGTGTAAGCGGAAGTGGGTGTGTGGGAACGAGGGAAAGGGTGTAATTATATATATAATATAAATATGTTTTTTTTTTCTTTATAACGCTCTGGCGATGGTCGACACAAACGCGGGGGGGTGGGAGAGTGTGTGCGTGAGGGTATGAGAGGGGGTGGAGGGGCATGGGGTAGGTGTGTGTGTGTGTGTGTGTGGTGGGCATACAGTGTGTGTGTATAATGAGAGAGAGCAGCATTGTTTCTGCTGCACAGTGCCTGCACCGGTCGAGAGAGAGAGAGAGAGAGAGAGAGAGAGAGAGAGAGAGAGAGAGAGAGAGAGAGAGAGAGAGAGAGAGAGAGAGAGAGAGAGAGAGAGAGAGAGAGAGAGAGATGGGCTCGCGAGCCGGCGGGATGACTCAGAGGGCGGGCTCGGGGGTGAGGGGGGTGGTTGGAGCGTGTGTTGTGTGAATAAGAGAGAGAGAGAACACTGTGAGCTGCACTGTGCCCGATGGCTACACAGAAAGCGAGAGGGAGAGTCGAGAGTGTAAGGGGGAGGGGGTGTGAGGGTGTGTGTGGATACGCGAGAGAGAGAGAACGCTGTGCAGCACGCCTTCAGGCTTGAATCGGGAGCAAGAGAGAGAAAGAGAGAGAGATAGAGAGAGAGAGAGCTCGACGGGCCAGCTTATTGCCGACAGAGAGCGAGGGAAGTGGGGGTAAGGTCAACGGGATGGGGAGGGGGTGAGGACGAGCAGCGGGCCAGGGAGAGATTGAATGGGTGAGGGGTGTGTGGGTGAGAGTGTAAGGGTGTGTGTGTTTGTAGAGGGAGAGAGAGTTTCTTGCGCCCACATGGGCTGTGGTCTCCGCATAGAGTGAGGGAGAGAGAGGGAGTTGTAGATGGCTGAGAGGAGAGAGAGGGGAAGAGGGAGAGAGAGGGAGTTGTGTAGGGAAAACAGAGAGAGAGAGAGAGAGAGAGAGAGAGAGAGAGAGAGAGAGAGAGAGAGAGAGAGAGAGAGAGAGAGAGAGAGAGAGAGAGAGTGAGATATTCTATTCCATGCCCACGGGGCCGCTTACTCAGAGACGGAGAGAGTGAGCTATTCGATGGAGGGAGAGATGGTGAGAGAGAGAGAGAGTGATAGTGAAGAAGAGAGAGAGAATGGGAAAAGAGAGAGAGGAAGAGAGAGAATGCCGACGGCCCACCGGTGGGAAGAAAACAAGAGGGAGAGAGAGGGAGGGGAGAGTGAAGTTGAGGGGGTGTGGACGAGAGGGAAGAGGGAGGGGTGAGGTATGGCAGCCCGCCAATGGAAGAAAGACAGACGAGGAGGTAAGAGAGAGAGAGAGGATAAAAAATAATGCGAAAGTGTGTGTATAAATAATGCAAGAGAGAGAGAGAACTCTTGTCCATGCATGGCGGCCCGCCGGTGGAATATAGACAGTGGCAGTGTGTTTTGTTTATGCACCCATTGGGCAGGCGATGCAGAGGCAGGGTAAGTGAGAGAGAGAGAGAGTTGGCGGAGCCGAGCAGGAGAGAGAGAGAGGCCTCTGTCTTCTGGCGATAATCAAGAGAGGTGTGGCCAAATTGGTGGCGGCATGCCGGTGGTTAAGCATAGAGGTGGTGATGAATGTTAAAAATATACTTTTTTATCGTTTTTCTTGGTAATGTGCTCTCCCCTACTTGGGGTTGGTTCTTGTGGCCGCAGCTCCGAAAGCCGGGACTAATGATGGATAGTGACGCGCCATGGCTAGGGGTGCCTCTAGAGCTGGGCCGCATGGGACGTGGTGGGGGCAAGGAAAAGAGAGAGAGAATTTGTGGCTCACCAATTGACTGGGGATTTGTTGAGCCTTCTGGTGGTATTGTCGTGCTTCGGGCAGAGGAAAGATAAAACTTTTTTTTCCTTTTTTTTCTTGATTTCCGAAAATCGGCTATCAACAGGAATATCATTTTTTTACCATTGGGCAATGCCTAAGTATCGGGACTACAATAGATGGCCATGAAAAATTCCAAGCACCCTAATCTCCATCCTTGCAAAGTATCATGGTCATCACTAACCTTATCAATGGTTAAGGGTGCCTTGAATGTCCATTTTATGCCATAGAGCCATAGGTGAGTCCAATGGTAAAAAATCCACGATTGTGTAGTGCCACACCTACGAGACTGCAATGGATGACCATGAAACTTTGCAAGGATGGGGAAAGCACCCTACACCCTGCCCCTACAAATTCTCACCACCATATGTAATCTTCTCAATAGTCATGAACGACACCAACACCAATTTTTTACCGTTGGGCTCTTGGCAAGGAGACCAATGGCAAAAATTTGGTCATTGAGTAGTGCCACACGTATGAGATGCCAACGGATGACCATGAAACCTTGCAGCGGTGGGTAAATTATCCTAACACTTCTCCTTGTAAAGTTTCATGTCCATCACTAATTGTCTTGATGATCAGGGGCACCTCGAATGCCAATTGTTTTTCGTTAAGCCCTTGGCGAGCCCAATGGAAAAAAATGGATGATTATGCAACACCCGACCGTATAGACGACAGTGGATGGCCATGGTATTTTGCAAGGGTGGGGGAAAGCATCCTACTCTCTACCCTTGCAAAGTTTCATCGAAATCGCTAACTGTCTCGACAAAAGGATGACACGAAAACCAATTTTTTGTGGTTGCGAGCCCAGTGGTAAAAAAATAGTGATTGTGTAGGGACTGACCACATCAAGACTACAATAGATGTCCATGAAAATTTACAAGGGTAAGAAAAGAATCTTAATCCTTGCCGCTGCAAAGTTTCATGGCCATCACTAACCGTCTCCATGATAAGGGATGTCTCGAATGCCATTTTATTGCCATTCGGCCCTACGCGAGCCCAATGTCAAATCGGCAATTGTGCAGCACTATACCTACGAGGCAGCAATGAATTGGCCATGAAACTTTGTAAGGATAAAAAAATAATCCTAGACCACACCCCTAAAAATTTCATGGCCACCGCTAGCCGTTGGTGCAGCCAAAGTTGGTTCGAGCTGGAAAGTGGTCTATGCCAGGCAAAGGCTGTAGGCATGTGCAATGTAGAAGGATGTAGGCATGTGCAATGTAGAAGGCTAGGGCAGGTATTGAGTCCCTAGGCAGACTGGTGGCAGTGGAAATGTATGCTCAATGCAGATTTTGCAAGGGTGGGGGAAAGAATCCTACTCTCTACCCTTGCAAAGTTTCATGGAAATCGCTATAGCTGTCTTGACAAAAGGACGACACGAACACCAATTTTTTGTAGTTGCGAGCCCAGTGGTAAAAAAGAAGTGATTGTGTAGGGACTGACCACATCAAGACTACAATAGATGTCCATGAAACTTTTCAAGGGTAGGAAAAGCATCTTAATCCTTGCCCTTGCAAAGTTTCATGGCCATCACTAACTGTCTCCATGATAAGGGATGTCTTGAATGCCATGTTTTTGCTATTCGGCCCTACGCGAGCCTAATGTCGAATCGGCAAGTGTGCAGCACTATACCTACGAGGAAACAATGAATTGGACATGAAACTTTGTAAGGATAAAAAAAGAATCCCAGACCACACCCCAAAAAAAATTTCATGGCCACCGCTAGCCGTTGGTGCAGCCAAGTTGGCCCGAGCTGGAAAGTGGTCTATGCCAGGCAAAGGCTGTAAGCATGTGCAGTGTAGAAGGCTAGGGCAAGTATTGAGTCCCTAGGCAGTCTGGTGGCAGTGGAAATGTATGCTCAATGCATCTTTTTAGGCTAAAAAATCTCCAAGGTAGCTTGATTGGGATAGCAAATCAGAGCTCTAATAACAAGTTATGATCAGTTGAAGATTTTTCAGGGGCCGGGTCTATGCCACTTGCCTGCATCCAAGGATGCACCATCTGGCATCTTTTTGGCTTCAACAATGCTTTGGAAGGTGGAGGACATCATGTGAAGATAGCACAAATCGATCGTTCGTCCAGTGGATGCTCGGTCAGCAGGATACAATGGGATGAAGTCCGGAGCTAATGTTAAGGAGGGGAGTGGTAGATGTTTTTTACCTTTTTTGTGGCCTCGGATAGCAAGCTTAGAGGAGTCAAAAGATGGTGAGGTTTGCATGGCCCGGGGCCGACACAATGAGGATCCGATACGGCTTTACGGCTCGTCGGCCATCGGGTATGGGAGCATTACAGGGGAGCCTGGGGAAGGAGGGCCCAAAAGGCAGTGTATAAGGGTTTTTTGAAAACTTTCAAGGCCTCTTGAGGCTCGATGATCCGGTGGATGCCACATGGTAGGCAACATGATCCCATATGCGAGTAAGAGGGATGGACAGCAGGTATATGTGCTGGGGTGTGACCCCCTCTAAGGTCATGTGTGATGTGAGTGCGCCTTTGGAGATCTAAGCAATGGCGGACCTTAGCAGGTGCTGCTTGTGCTGTGGTTGGTGGTACATGAGGCGGTTTTGATGGAGCAAGGGCGGTGCCAGTGGCGTGTGTGCCGGCACGAGGATCTGTTCGGCACTCAACACAGTGACTAAAGACATGGCAGGTGCTCGTTGCGGGCCGGTTCACACACCGCCAGGGCTTTTTGAAGGAAAAGGAAAGGCACCATTAGTGATATTGCTAATGGTCCTGTGCATAGGTAGGGGATTAGTCCCGCGAGAGAGAGAGAGAGAGAGAGAGAGAGAGAGAGAGAGAGAGAGAGAGAGAGAGAGAGAGAGAGAGAGAGAGAGAGAGAGAGAGAGAGAGAGAGAGAGAGAGAGAGAGAGAGAGAGAGAGAGAGAGAGAGAGAGAGAGAGAGAGAGGATGTGGTCAGCGAGAGCAGTCGGGGGACCGAGCCAGCAGGTCCAGTCCAAGAGGTGAAAAGCAGTAGTGCAAGGGTAGGCTCCCCAAAGGGTAAAAAAATAAGGAAAAAGGGGAAAAAAAGCCGAGGGGCACTAGCAATGTCGTTGGTGCACCCCCCCTTAAGTGCAAAGAGAGCAAAAAAGAGCAGACAAAGCCAGAGGCGGATACCTCCTCCCAAAGTTACCAAATGTGGATGTCAGATGGGCCAATGAGAGAGCAGTTTCTAAAGTTGAAGACCCCCCCACTATAAAGGTCATTTTTAAATCAAATTAGGGCCTTTTTGGTGCCTCTTGAAGCCAACAAAGTGGAGTCTTTGGCAAAGGAGTGTGCATGTTAATTCCCTTTGAAATTTTTCTTGAAAATGGCTATGGTGATGGCAGTGCAAGCCTTTGTACATGCCCTTGTGAAGTGTAATCAAGCCACTATTGCCATGTTTTGTTGTTGTCTCCCCTTCCCCCCTTCTCTTTCTCCTACTCTTGTGTTCCCCTCAGGTGCCGACAATGTGGATGTGTGTGGCCCCCCAGACCGACGATGTTTTGTGTGAGAGATTTAGATTGAGCGGTTATGTGCGTATGTAAGGGTGGAGACAGATCGTGGCAGTATGTGTGCATTGTGTGGTGGACTTTGGAGTGTGTAGAGATTGGGAAAAGAGCAGGCGGTGGTCCGCTAGTGTGAAATGTGTTTTTGAAGGTGTTTTCTGAGAGGATAGGGGTGTTGTGGATACCCTGATCTATAGAGAGGTCTTTTTCTTTGTGCCGGGTGTGTTCCCCCATTCCCCCTCTCCATCTTCTAGTGCCCCCACAGAGGAATGTGCTGATGCTCCTAGTTGATGTCAAAGTGGTGATTTTGGTGATGCCAAAGGTGCGTCCTTTGAAGAGCAGGTGCTGCTAATGATGGCTTGGATGGGATTTCCCATTTTCATTGGGTTCGAAGATGCAGAAACCTGGCTCCAAAATTATGGATTGTTTGTGCTAGAAAGTGGTCTATCAAGAGAAGACGGTGCGGTACAGGTGTTCCCGCTCCTAGTTTGTGGTAAAGCGAATTTATGGTTCAATAGCCTTGGTGAAGAGGAAAAGGCAGATTCTGAAGCCCCAGAGGCGGCTTTTTGAAGCAGATATGTTTCGGATGTGCAGCTGGATGAAGTAAAACAAAAGTTGGACCATTTGAAGCAAAGCTTGGAAGGTGATTTTCAAGCGTTTGAGTGGGAGTTTGAAGCCCTTTGGGGAAAATTGATCAAGGTAACTTTCCAAGGAGGTCTGTGAGTGTTGGTTGAAAGGAATGGTGATAAAAGCAGTTGTGCAGTAGGCCATTGGGCAAGTGTAGGATCTGCTAGATGAGGATCTAGCTTTACATGGATGGGAGGGTGGGTCAGGTATGTTAGGTATGTTCAGTGAGAGCGATGGTGCAAGTATTTCTTTGGATGGTGAGCACGATGGTGATCTATTTGGTGTTCTTGGAGGTGATTTGTTGCGAGTGGGCAGTATGCCCTGGGGTACTTGGAGTGATAGAAGTATATTGCTGGCGGTTTGGGTATGCATTTGGTTATGTACTTTGGTGTGGCACTATGCAAAGCCATTATAGGTGGACGGAAGAGACCAATACGTGGTGTTTGACCCAGGTGGATGGTGACAGGTAAAGCAGGGGGTTACACAACCCGCATGAACAAAAGCGGCGGGTTACAGGTGCTAGTTTTGATTTTGTGGTGTGCAGAGAGTTTGTTTTGGGCGTGTAGTTTTTTAGTGCAATAACTCTGTATATGGTTGAACATAAATGTTCAATGAGGGGGTGGTGGGAAATGATGGTGCAACCAAAGTTGGTCAGAGCTGGAAAGTGTTCTATGCCAGGCAAAGGCTGTACGGAGGTGCAATGTAGAAGGCTAGGCAAGTATGGAGTCCCTGACAGCAGGAATGTATACTCAATGTAGCTTTTTAGGTTAAAAAATCTCCAAGGTGGCTCGATTGGGATAGCTGGTCAAGGTGCCCTAAGTGCCAAGTCAGAGCTCTAAAATGTGGTTTTTGAGATGCTCTAGAAGCTGGTCCAATGTTAGCAGATAGATGTGTAGAGCTTGAATTATGGAGCATGCATGTCTTCTCGGATTGCAAATCAGAGCTCTAGAAGCAAGTTATGATCAGTTGAAGTTTTTTCGAGGTCAGGTCTGCGTCCACTTGCTCGCCCACTTGCCCGCATTGGAGGATGCACCATCTAGCATCTGTTTGGCTTCGAGAAGGCACTGGAAGGTGGAGGACATCGTGTGAAGATAGCATAAAGTGACAATTCGTCCATTGTGGATGCTTGGTCAGCATGATGCATCGGGATGAAGCCGGGAGCTCATGTTAAGGAGGGGAGTGGCAGATGTTTTTTAACCTTTTTTGCGGCCTTGCATAGCGAGCTTAGAGGAGTCAGAAGACGGTGAGGTTTGCACAACCCGGGGCCGACACAATCAGGATCTGATACGTCTTAGAGCTTGGCCAACATCGGGTATGGGAGCATTACAAGGGAGCCTGGGAAAGGAGGGCCCAAAAGGCAGTGTATGAGGGTTCTTTGAAAACTTTCAAGGCCTCTAGATGCTCAACAATCCATTGGATGCCATGTGGCAGGCAGCATGATCCCATATGCAAGGAAGAGAGACAGATGGGCATGGTATATGTGCTAGGGCATGAGACCCTCTAAGGTCATGTGTGGTGCGAGCACTCCTTTGGAGCTCCCAAGGATGGCGGATCTCAGCAGGCACTGCTTCTGCTGTGGTCGGTAGCGCATGAGGCAGTTTTACTAGAGCAGGGGCAGCGCCAATGGCACACGCATCCGCACGGGGATGTGTTCAACAGTCAATGTAGCGACTGATGATGTCGCAGGCGCTCGCTGAGGGCCGGTTCACATGCCACCAAGGCTTTTTGAAGGAAAAGGAAAGGCACCATTAGCGATATGCTAATGGTCATATGCATAGGTAGGGGATCAATCCTGCGAGAGAAGAGAGAGAGAGAGAGGATGTGGCCGGCCAGAGCAGCTAGGCCCAAGCCAGGTCCAGTCCAAGAGGTGAAAAGGAGGAGTAGTGCAAGGGTAGGCTCCCCAAAGGCTAAAAAATAAGGAAAAAGGGATAAAAAAATTGCATAGGGTCACTAGCGATGTCACTAGTGCACCCCCCCCCCCCCCCCAAGTGCAAAGAGATCAAAAAAGAGTAGATGAAGCCAAAGGCGGCTACCTCCTCCCACAGCTACCAAATGTGGATTTGAGATGGGCGAATGAGAGAGCAATTTCTAAAGTTGAAGACCCCCCCACCATAAAGGTCATATTTTAATCAAATTAGGGCCTTTTTGGTGCCGTTTGAAGCCTGTAAGGGGAGTCTTTTGGCAAAGGAGTGTGCCTCTCAATTCCCTTTGTAATTTTTCTTGAAAATGGCCATGGTGATGGCAGTGCATGCCTTTGTACATGCCTTGTGAAGCGTAATCAAGCCACTGTTGCCATGTTTTTCTGTTGTCTCCCCTTCCCCCCTTCTCTTTCTCCTACTCTCGTGTCCCCCCCCGGTGCCGACAGTGTGGATGTGTGTGCCCCCTCGGACCGATGGTGTTTTGTGTGAGAGAATAAGATTGAGTGGCTGTGTGCGTTGGAGAGGGGAAATGGTGGAACACACTCGACACAAACACAAGGGCCTCACAACACCCCTATCCTCTTGGAAAACACCTTTAAAAAAAACACCTTACACTAGTACCACCGCCTCCTCAATTTACACTACTCACACACTCCACAAATTCACCAAGAACGCACACCTACTGCCACAGTCTTTCTCCACCCTTACACATGCACACAGCCACTCAATCTCACTCTCTCACAAAAAACATCGTCGGTCCAGGGAGGGCACACACATCCGCAGTTGCGGCACCGAGGGGAAACATGAAAGCAGGAGAAAGAGAAGAGGGGAAGGGGAAACAACAACACGATGGGGCAACAATGGCTCGATTGTATTTCAAAAGGCATGTACATTGGCTTGCACTGCCATCACTATGGCCATTTTCAAGAAAAAGTTACAAAGGGATTAGCTTGTCAGAGAACTCCACTTTGTAGGCTTCAAACGGCACAAAAAAGTCCCTAATTTGATTAAAATTTCACTTTGATAGGGGGGGCCTTCAATTTTGGAAATTACACTTCAATTGGTCCATCTGGTACCCTGATTTGTTATCTTTAGGATGGAGGAAACCGCTTTACTTTTTTCCTCTACTCTCTCTTTCTCTCTTTGCACTTTGGGGGGGCGGCATTAGCGAGGTCGCTATTACCCCTAGGCTGTTTTATTTTTATTTTTTCCTCATTATTTTAACCCCTTTGGAGCTACCCAAACTTTGCACTGCCCTTTTGGCTCCTCTTTGATCCTTGGCCACCTTTGTCCAGCTCCTCCTCCTTCTTCTCTCTTCTTTTCTCTCTCCTCTCCTTCTCTGGGTACCGGCCTCCACCTTGCCCTTGCCTTGGCTTCACCTTGCTCGGCCTCCCTTGGAATGGTCCTTGCTTTCCTCTTGTACACATGGTGGCCCTCGGGTTTTTCTTTCTCTCTCTCTTGCACTCTGTGGGACCTCCCACTTTGGCATCTAATCTTCTGGCCACTCTGGCCCTTTCGTCATCTTTGGGGGGCTGTTCTTCTCTTTATGCCAGGGCGGCCTCTCACTCGCGGGACTTCCCTCTCACTTATGCCTCGGAGAGGGGGGCATTAGCAAGGTCGCTAATGCCTCCCCTCTATCCTTCAAAGAAGACCCTTTAAGGGCCGTGGCAACGGGGCCCCATTGGGCGGCCACGTCAGCAGTAAATGCGGCCGCCTCTAGCCCAGTGGGCGCCACCGGCGCAGAGCCGCCGCCGCTTGCTTCTTTCAAAACTGCCACCTAGTACGCCACTGGCATCGCCGACGCAGCACCTCACGCTCTTCGCCATGGCCACCCACCACGAAAGCTTTCCCTCAATCGCGTACCCTCAAATGGGCTGTCACCTGGCCTACATACCCCATCATTGATCGCCACGTATTCTTATATGGGACCATGGGAATGCCACATGGCACCCCGTGGGTTGCTGGCCTTCAAGTTTTCAAAATCTGGAAAAAACCCCATGGGAGATTCCCTTTGAATGCCAACGTTGATCTTCTTCAGTCCTTTGCCTGGTGATCGGATCTTGGGGTTGTAAAGCCTGATTGATGGAGTCGATTCCCGACTTCGAAATCCCCCATGCTCACCGCATTTCGACTTTCCTAAGCGTGCGATCTTAGGTGACCAAAATTTAAAAAATCGTCCTGCAGACACTCCTCCTTCAACTGCCCTAGACCCCCCTAGGCTATAGCTCGGTGCTCGAGGCTCAGAATCACATGCCATTGGCTTCAACTAGCTCCACATAGTGCACACCATCATCAAGAACCTTGGCGAGGCCAAAAAGATGCGAGATGGCACATCCTCTGATGCAGGGAAGTGGGCATAGACCCGGCCCCCAAAAAAATTTCAAATGATCATAACTTGCTATCTAGAGCTCCGATTGGCAATCCGAGAAAACAGACATGCCCCATAATTCGAGCTTTACACGTGCATTCACTCACACTAGACTAGGCCATTTGTCCCCATCTACCCTGTCCGTCAGAGATCTGCAGCTCCTGCTAACTTTGAACTGCAATATCTTGAGAACCGGGGCTTTGTTTGATGAGCCATCTGGATCGGCTTTTAGAGCACATCAAACACTACAATTCGGAGCACTGACTTGGCGTTTCGGACACTTTCATCTCCCATTCCAATTGAGCCAACTTGGAGTTTTTTTAGCCTAAAAATATGTATTAGGCATACACTTCCGCTTCCCTTTGGCTGCCTAAGACCTTGGTACGTGCCCTAGCCTTCTGCATTGCACCTGCCTGCAACCTTTGCTTGGCATAGACCACCTCCTAGCTCGAACCAACTTTGGATGCACCATCATTGCGTAGCCCCCTCGTTGAACATTTATGTTCGACCAAAACCATATGTACAAAACTTTAAAACTAGCACACCAAACTGACGATTAAAAGCACTCACAAAACCATAACTCTATGTACAAGCTATGTACAAAAGCTTCATCTCCTTTGTCTCTCAAACCGCATGCTTTAGGTGGGTTGCCCACCCCCATTGACTACAATTTGCTGCACCTCGGGTAGTAAATCCCTCTCAAAATACATCTTGAGCCACACACCATTCGCCCTGTTCCTAAGAAGCTTGCCATTTTCTTTTATCAGTTGATAGGTCCCATTCGGAAAGGCTTTTTTCACTTTATACGGACCCGTCCACTTCTTCTGAACTGTGAAATCCAAGTAGCTTTCGTACTTCATGACCAGCTCTCCTTCTTTTATCTTCTTGTTTGGTAGGTTCTGATTGAATTTGGCAATCCGCTTTTCTCTCTGCTTTACATAGTAGTCTACTGTTGATTCTCTATCCATTTATAAAGCTTCCAAACTTGCTATCCGATCCTGTAGAACTCCTTGTTGAGTGGCATTGACACGCCACATACCCTTCAAAGCACCTTGTTGTGCATGCATCGGCAACATGGCCTCCTTACCATAGGCTAGCTACCTTATAGGACATCCTATACGCCCACAAACACTTCTCTAGATTTGTCTCCCACTTAGCTTCCTGCTTATACACGTACTTCCTTAACATCCTGAGGATTTGCCCATTAGCACTCTCGACTAGACCATTGCATTGGGGGTGATAGGGCGAGGAAAATTGATGCTGAATCTTTAGCTTTTCCACTAATGCATTCATGAGTTTGCTTCCAAATCCCTGACCGCTATCAGAAACTAACACCCAAGGAACACCAAAACGGCATCAGATGTTATCGAGCACAAACTGAGCCACCACATTAGCATTTACTTCCTTCACAGCTTTGGCTTCGACCCACCTGGTAAGGTAGTCAATTCCTACCACCACATACTTCTTACCGATCGTAGACTTTGGGAGAGGACCTATGCCATCCACACCCCATTTCTCGAAAGTACTTTGTACGATGATGACCCCTTGTGACTCCGCTATCAGTCGTCTTTCACCTATTGTCAGACACTTGTGGAACGTCTTGCACCAGTAATGCACGTCCTTTACCATGGAAGGCCACCAAAAGCCTGCTCTGAGGACTTGAAATAGAACCTGATCTTTGCCTTGATGTCTACTTTCTTTGTGGAATTGCTCCAACACCATTCCTATCTCTTCTTTGTACAATACCCTTCTAAGAATTCCGTCACATCCATTGTTCATGAGATCCTCGCCTACCAGTGTAAATTTGTGGGCTTTTTGCACCACTCTTCTTTTCTGCAACTTGGACAAAACCTGTGAACACTGTCATATACTCAAAAACCATTCAATCTCTTTTAGACTCTCCCTACCTGGATAAGTGACTAGGGTCACATATAAACTTGCAACTTGTACCTGCACGTTGCTACTTGCTAACTGATCTGTCTCTTGGTTCTGCTCTCTTCACATGCTTGAATTGAACCTCTTCAAAAGACTTTATCATTTTTTTGATGGAAAAGAACCAATGCTTCAAAGAATCGCGATTGACCTTCCATTGGCCTAACAGTTGCTTGATGACTAGCAACGCATCTCCTTTAACCGCCAACCTCGAAATGCCGAACTCTATACACTGCTTCAAACCCAGATGTAGAGTGAGATACTCCACCTCATTATTAGTGTGGACATCCTCCAGAACCTACACCTTCGAAAATATAGCTTTGCCGTGTGGGTCGTGTTTCACCACACCTCCTCCTGCCTTCTGTACTACCCTTCGATGTGCTCCATCAAACCACATCGTAAAAGAATTCTCCAAATCAGGCTCCTGCTTAGCTTCATCTCGCACCACTCTTGGATAGGCCGGCAAATCGACGGCCTTGTTGACAAGAATGTCTGCCAAGTGAGACCCACTTGTGTGATCTACCTTGAAGTCGAACTCAAACTCTTGCATCTCCAACACCCACTTCATAATCCTCCTTCCTGGCTTCGAATGTAGCACTGCCTCTGGCAATAGATTATTAGCTGTTAACACAAAAAACTTTCGTACAATTAAATGCACCTTGAAATTTCTACAAGAAAAGACTAGAGCCATCACCCACTGCTCTGCCTCGGTGTAGGTAGCCTCTCCTGAGATAATCACCGTGCTTTTGAAGTATATTGGCCTGTAGCTTCTCCCTACCTTTTGCAGTAGAACCGCTCCAATAGCGACTGTGCCCACTGTCATAGACACATAGAAGTCGTCCTCTCGATTGGTAGGACACACCACTGGTAAATGACATGAACTTTTCCTTGACCCTATCAAAAGATTCCTGAGCTTCCTCATCCCACTCATAACCATGCACCTGCTGAGCTCTCTTTTGAAGAGGATGGACATATTGTGACAACATCCAAAAGAAGCGTGATAGATACTTCAGCTTATGAACAAACGAAGGCAAACCTTGAGCATATGATGGAGGCTCCATCAATACCAACACCTTTACCTTTTCGGGATCAGCCTCTATACCGTTTTGTGACACCATATGACCCAACCACTGCGCTCGAGGCTGTGGTAGCTTGCACTTCTTGGGGTCTAGCTGACCTCCTTCTTCATCAAGCCTTTGAAAGCACAACTGCAACTTCGATAAGTTCTCTAACCTTGAGCTATAGCAGCCTATATCATCCATGAAGACCCTGATAAATCCGCCAAGGTATGGACCAAATACCTTGTTCATCCAATCTTGCAAGGTGGCATATGCATTCATGTCAAGAAAATGGTAGGATCGGGCAGTAGGCCAAGGGCCAGGGATAGAATGGCTCCGTATGGCTAGGAGCCGACGGCGAAGCATGCGTTAAGGGGACCTACTTGCAAGGGCCAAGGGCTATAAGTAGAGAGGTTCGGAGGAGAACCACATGCCAGTCTATATATGCCCTTTCACTGGTATCAGAGCTCAGGGGAGGAGCGGGCTATGGAGGAACGGGGGAAATGCTTTGCATGGCTTGACATGTCTCTCTCTCTCTCTCTCTCTCTCTCTCTCTCTCTCTCTCTCTCTCTCTCTCTCTCTCTCTCTCTCTCTCTCTCTCTCTCTCTCTCTCTCTCTCCGTTCATGGACGCTCAGCCTAGGGGTTCTCTCAATCTTGCTCCCGAAGCAAGTGTGCAGGTCGTAGGAAACACACAAGCACTGCAAAAAACCGTGTGCTGCTGTCTCAACTCGGGGAGGAAGGGGAAGCCGAAGCTTTTGCTTGCATGCAACGGCTCTAAGCCGGGAAGGAGAAGCGGGAACCGCCTCCTGTACACGAGAGTCGACCTCCACCATCTTGAGCGTAGATGGGGTCGTTGCCTCTACGTTGGCATGCTGAGGAAAACGCGTAATGAGCGCGAGGCTAGGGGAGCAATGTAGCAGGTGGAGCCAGCCTTACCTGGTCAACGCAGGCGGCCGCCATCGCTGCATGTAAGTTTTAAGTTTATTTTCTTTTGTTTTTTGTTTTTTTTTGCATGCGGTCGCCCAAGGGGAGACCCTAGGGACACCCTAAGCAGGCCCTCCCATGGTACGAAGCGAGAGTCCTTGCCGCTGTCATTTTTGGTTGAGCACACGGTGCAGAAACTCATGGTCAGCAACGGAGATGGAGCCAATGTTGCAGAATATCAACGTCAACAGTGGCCATGGCGTGGATTAAAAACCACCATACTCGTGCCATGCAAGGGATTGCAGCCAAGGGCATGCAGACCGGGCTATGGAGGCACACTCTGGTCAACCACGGATCTTGTCAAGGGTACCTTGAACGAACTAGGCGGGTGATGAACTGCTTCTAACTGCTTATGGCTTGTATGGTGAAGTGCATCTCCCATGGTTGGCATGCCAGATTCCATGGGGTTTTAAGACTAATTGGCAACCAATGCCTGCACCCACTATTGCATAACTCAGGTACGCTTTGTTTATGCAATATTTTATCAATGATTTTGTGTTTTTAGTATGGTATCCGACTCGAAGCGGTCCACTCACAAGGAGGTATGTCAACCACATCTTACCTCGGGAGCAAGGCTCCATACACCCAAGGTTCTAGGGGTAGGGATCCCTATCTCTATATGCATTGGATGTATACTTATTTCACAGCTAGTGTAGCTTGCTCGAGAGCAAGCAGTATAGGTACATGAAGTGTAGTGTATATCCACCGCTATGAGCTGAATCTCATATTGACCACCATAAGAATTTTCACAATGCCAACCTGTCAAGCAGAGATTGCTTTGAACAAGCAGTATTGGACAATTGCTGACATTTGATAGCTCCGCTATAGATGTTACCTTTTTCACTATCGGGCAATGTTATGATTCTCAATCAAAAGAAAAATTTGGCAAGGCCGTTTCCCTATGAAAATTTGACAAGGTCAATCTTTTTCTGCTCGGACATATGTGTGTCACCAAGAGCATCTATTAGCTATAAGCACTCAAGTTACATTATTGTCTCATATATTTGATGAACTTATGTGAAGCAAGGCTTCTATTTATGCATCTTGCATTGCGACTCCCCACATTCAGCCTATGCTATGAGCATACCAACTTGGGACGGACTTGGAAATATGCTTGTAGGTTATTTTATTACAAGGGACATATATGTACATACGACAACTCCCACTCATGCAGCAGATATGGGAATCTTGGGCCAATTGGTTACAGCAATGACCAGGTTAGCCAATTTTACGTTCTTCTTATTTTTCCATATTTACATTTTTGACTGGAAACTATTTCTTTTGTGCAAAGCAAAGTGTTCTGACAATTTTACGTGAAGCAAGGCTTCTCCTTTGTGCCAAGGTAATTCCCAATGATTTGACATCAAAGGGCAGTGGCACACATGTTTGACAAAAATGGCAAAATAGGGAATACCACCTCACATAATCCCTACCAATTTAGACTGTGCATGGCACTGATGGTTTTGGTTCTCACGTTTAAGGCCCTCACTTTTGCCACGGGCTTAAAATTTTGTATGCATGGCATGCTTTCTCGGTAGGTTCAATTATACCGCTTCATGGAATATGCTTCTGCTATAACACTAGACACTCTGTCCCACAGACAAGCTCAAGTTCAGGATGGTTTAACATGATTTTTTTTGGGTTGCTGTCAACACACAATAACACTAAAAGGAACCTAAATCTAAGACTTAATTCACCGGCAAGGTGCCATATTTAAGTCCTTTTTTTACAGTCACGATCCCCTACACGGTAAGTGAGGCCAGATGTGACTTGTGTTTTCTAATACCTCTCTCAACGAGAGCGTTATACAGTCAGATACAAACGAGCATGGGTGCGGTATATACAAGGTAGTAACTTAAGGAAAGTTCCTCAGCCCAGCATTCTCTCTCTCTCTTTCTTATCTCTCAAGAAGAATAATGAAAACTTTTAAGGAATCTTTTGATACATGTTTTGTTTGGGAATCAACATGAGCCAAGGTGCCCTAACTCTCAACTAGACATTGGGCAAGACACTCTCTATATTAGTCTTCATCATTTAGTCAATTGAACACTAATTGCCATATAAGGGCTATGAACCACACACGCTGACTAAGAGTCATTGTTAGATCTCGGGTACGACCCAACTATTGGCATTCTTTGGGTGATTGTTCTTCAGATTGAACAAATCTATTCAGTGGAGTACACATTGACATTAATGGACAAGCAAGAGTCTTGTCATTATGGATGTCTAAGGTGTCATTTTTTTCACTACATGTTTTCAGTGCGACACCCAAGTTGAGTTTTTGATAATCTTCCACTCACAGCAGCTGATCTTTACAAGGAAGTAATGTTGTGGCAATTAGTTGAGACAACATGGTTGTCCATAAGATCTAGGCATTTCACTTTTGTTGATTTTTGGCTCCTTCTATAGCACTACGAAGTGTCTATGGACATACTGTTTTGGGGTATGAAACCACGGGTGCTTACTAAGTCACTCCATAGGCATTGAGGATCACAATTTGATCTATTCCCGTTGTACTTTCAAGGAACAAATTCTGAAATCTACCAGGGAATAGTAGACAACTTCAATATTTTATATTGATTCTCATCATTTTGTACACGGTTGACTATGCTGTTTACCATTACCTGCTAGTTGAGCAGTTTCTACAAAGGGTCTTACCAAGGGGTTGACTACGTAGATTCTACCCAACAGGTTTGGATTGCGAAGGCAACACCCAGGGTTTCAAGTGATATGTTGCTTGGTTTTTCATGGTGGGAGACGTACTCATGTGCATTTGAATACAGGTAACTGAACTTTTAGTTCAATCCTAGGGCCATGCCAAGTGCATGTCGACATGAGTATTTTGAGCCGTAGTGTCCAATGTACATTATGCTGTTATGAATCCACTTGTAGGATTCGATTTGGCACATGTTGTCACATGGGATACAACATGGTCTAGGGACTCAAGGAGTTCGGTTTAGCCAGTGTGGAGCAATGAATGAGGGTCCCTCTCACTCTTGTCGCGGAGTGTTTAGAGTTACCTCCACTCACAAGTACATCTTGTACTTGAAAGATGATCTTTTTTAAACATCCTTACATGAAACATATTCCACATGCGGAGAATATGAGTCTCTGGATTGACATTGGCTCCCATTATTTTCAGTATGTGTCACGAAAAAGTCCCTAGCTGCTGGTCAAATTTGTTTTATAGACCATTTTCAGCACGACGTATCAAGAGCAATTTCGGTGGCCAAAAATTGTTGGATACTTAGAATGACTTGTTCATGTACAAGTACTGCTAAGCAACATTACGGATGGTTGTTTATACATATAGAAAGGCTCTAAGTTGTTAATGAAAAAGTTTCATTGTTTGTACCTAGAAGTGATCACTGTTTCACCTTCTATTATGGTTTAGACGTTTCAGCAAGGCTTGCAAAAGATTGCAATTGTAAGTATTAGTTTCTTTTCAGAACTATTTACATTCCTCTTTAAGGTGTGCTAGGCACATCACATTCGCCATAAGTATTGACAAGGATGATCATACAGGTTCGGATCTGGTTTTTGCTAAATGCATGCACACTAGGTGTTATAGGCCCTAGTGTTTAACAAAGACTGATTTGCAATGGCATGCATATTCAGCAAGTTGTTGCTTATGAAGGATTTTGCACTCTATGTGCAGTATCTCTTTGAGCTTACTTTTGGATCTAGCAATCACCAATAGAGGTCATGGCTCGGTTTGGGGGCTTCTGGATTTTCACGTTAACCAAGATGGTTATTCGTCAGGACATTGTTGTTTGCTCATCAATGTTGTATGATATTGTGATCCCCGTTTACGGGCCATTTGGGAGGGCTGTCTGTAAATCATGAGGAAAAAACATCTGTACTGTCAGTTATCCAAGGGCATAAGCAGATAAAAAAGTGTAATCTTGGGCTAAAGGATATGCAAAGTGCGTACATTAGCACCAAGCACTCCAATTAATAAGCTTTTATTGCTCTTCTTGGATTTTACTTACTATCATGTATAAGTCAGGTTCTCAACCTTGAACACTCGTTAGGGTGGGGTTGTTTACGGATGATGAAATTTGGGAACAAGTCAAGGACTTAAACTTGGTTGATGAGTTATGTCAGTAAGTTACTTTCATGGAAAGTGACAAGAGGTACTCTTTTTGGTACATCTTTGTTGTGATAAACTCGTTTACCATGCTCATGAGTGTTCTAAATGGAGTCTATACTCTAGGTTTGGATAGGAATCGGTACCATGACATGGTTGCAAATGGACAACAATGTAGAAAATCAAGATGTTGCTCTTGGTTTCATTGAACCTCTACTGAACCAGGTTCCGCTCAAATGAACCATTGGATCCATGAGGGATGTCACGATGGAAAACATTAGTGTTCTTATGAAGATACCATCACTTGTGTTTTTGCAGACGAAAACGCTTCTCCAAGGGGGGAGTAATGTCAGTAATGGTAGGACCGGGAAACAAGCCAAGGGACAGGGACTAAATGGCTCAGTACGGCTAGGAGCCAAGGGCCAGGCATGCGTTAAGGGGACCTACTTGCAAGGGCCAAGGGCTATAAGTAGGGAGGCTGGGAGGAGAACCACATGCCAATCTACATATGCCCTTTCAATTCACCAATTTGAATGGCATCCTGCGGTAGGCAAAACAACCCCATGGAGACATGAACGTGGTATTCAACTAGTCCTCGTGTGCAATCCCTATCTAAAAGTACCCCGAGAAACCATCCATAATCGAGTATCTCTCATGCCCA
The DNA here is from genome assembly GCF_014529385.1 of Adiantum capillus-veneris. Taxonomy (NCBI): domain Eukaryota; kingdom Viridiplantae; phylum Streptophyta; class Polypodiopsida; order Polypodiales; family Pteridaceae; genus Adiantum; species Adiantum capillus-veneris. Next base: position 111,947,990 of record NC_140939.1, on the reverse strand, counting down.
ACCACCTGGTTTAGGATCTTGTCTTGAAACGGTAATGGGTAGCGATTCCTCTTGGTCGCTGCATTCAGTGGCTTGTAGGTAACACACACTCTCCATTTCCCATTCCTTTTAGGGATTATAACCACTGGCGAGACCCACTCTGACTCTTTCACAGGGTATATGATGCCTGCATCTAGTAACTTATTGATCTCCTGCCAAAGGGCCTCCTTTTGGATTTCCCCTAGTCTTCTCAGCTTCTGTGCTTTAGGCCTATGTTCCTCCTTGAGAACAACCTTGTGCTCTACCCCTTTTGCACCACGGAAATGTTTGCACTCCGTCGCAAATAAATTTGGATAGGACTCACACAGTTGAATATAACCTTCCTTTTCACCTTTGGTTAAATCTTCACTCAACATGCTTGTAACCTCTTCTATGCTTAAACCATGAGCTTGAGGCTGCATACCTTCTTCTTTAGGTTGGGAGTCGTCTATGGTGACTCCGAATAAGTTTGCATCTATCTTCAGCATGTCGTCCTCGCTCTCCGCTTCCTCTGTGCTAGTATAGCCTTTATCATAGCCCGTCTCTATCTCGTACTCGTAGCTCGTTGTGTCCCCCTCATCTTTAACTGCCATAGGACGAGAACTACTCTCCCTCGTCTTCAAATCAAGCACAATGTGTCTTCCCTTCTCTTTGTCAGCAAGGTGAACACTTTGCTCTCCCAATCCTGTTTAGCTCCTATTGCCAAAAGCCATGGCCTACCCAAAATGATTGGATAAGCATTATCTCTTGCCTTCATTACAAAAAGGTCTATCAGGAACTCTATGCCCATCACTTTGACCTTCACATCGTGAGCCACACCCAGAAATCTGGCCTTAGTATGGTTGGCCATCCTCATGCCTACATTCGACTTGACTACTGTCTTGACTCCTATCTCTCTCATTGCTGCTTCCGTCATGACACAAACCTGCGCTCCACTGTCTATGTAGGCTTGGACCTGCATCCTCTTTTCTATAATAGCATCCACCAGTGGAAGAAGATCAGTGGGGTTACCTACCCTCAGAGCTGTATTTTGCACCGCTTGAACATTCCTCTTAGCTCTCGCTAGCCTGGTGCTAACACTTGTGGACCACTGCCTCCTTAATTTCCGATTTAAAGCTAAATCTGACCAAAAGTAATGTTTGATTTTTGATTTTGAATATCACTTACCAGATTGTACTCAAGATAGCCACACCTTAACTGGAAATCCGCTTGCTTGATTTTGCCGCATCTCAACACAGGATTCTCCACCTCTTGCTCTCTGGGACCATTGAAGTGCCCTTGACCTCGACCTCTACCAGACAGCGGGTAGATACCTCCTGTCTGTGTGTGTGGTTGAGGAAAATTGGGTGCATAGTGCCCCTCTTCTCTGTAATTGTAACACCTACCTGACACCAGCCTTGCCCTGCCCCTTGCTCCTCTTGGCTGTCCTTTATCCATAACACTTAGCCACAACTCCTGCATTTTCTCGGACATATCTTGCACCGTGCCTACCCAATTTTGTGGCAAAACAACTACACCTCAGTTTCCATGATTTTCTTCATGCATAGCTTCCCTCATACTCCGTGGTTGAATATGGGCCATTGTCTCTAGCCTGACACACCCTGCTCTATCTTCTTCTTTATCTTTCTACTCTTTGATCGGGCAATCGCTACCGCACCATTGTAATTCTTTGGGCTTTCAAAATTGACCTTTTCTCTCACCTTGGTGTGCAGACATGCCATGAACTTATCTAGCTTGAAGTAGTCTCCATTAGCTAATTGCATGGCTGTCAGTAATTCTGCCCAACACTCTTCAAAATGACCCAAAAACAGATTGAACTCTTCACTTACATCTTGCTTACGCGCCTTCAGCTTTGCATCCATCTCGACTAGGGACGCCTCCTTGCAAAAGTCGTGAAGAAACCTTTTCCGTAGAGCCGGCCATGCTTGCCCCGGCTCGCCTTCCAATGCTTCATACCATTTTTTAGCTTTCCCACGCATTAACAAAGGAAAAGTCTACATCTTGCTATCGTCGTTCAGCATACACAACGATAGCATATACAGCTCAAAGTCTGACATCCACTCATCAGGGCTCTCTTCACCTGTGAAAATTGGTTCATAGCTTCTAGCTGCCATGACTTCCAATGCAAAAAACTGCTTCTGATCGATTAACTAGGAGTAATCAGTGTGCTCCTCCATGGGGGCACCAGAAGATGGAGAGGGGGAATGCCGGAACACACCCGACACAAACACAAGGGCCTCTCTATAGCTCAGGTTATTCACAACACCCCTATCCTCTCGAAAAACAACTTCAAAAGACACACCTTACACTAGTAGACCACCGCCTGCTCAATTTACACTGCTCACACACTCCACAAATTCACCACATAATGCACACCTATTTCCACCCTTACACACACACACAGCCGTTCAATCTCACTCTCTCACACAAAACACCATCGGTTCGGGGGGCACACACATCGGCACTGCCGGCACCAAGGGGAAACATGAAAGCAGGAGAAAGAGAAGGGGGGAAGGGGAAACAACAGCACGATGGGGCAACAGTGGCTCGATTGCATTTCAAAAGCCATGTACACCGGCTTGCACTTCCATCACTATGGCCATTTTCAAGAAAAAGTTACAAAGGGGTTAGCTTGTCAGAGAACTCCACTTTGCAGGCTTCAAACAACACAAAAAAGCCCCTAATTTGATTAAAATTTGACTTTTATACGGGGGACCTTCAATTTTGGAAATTACACTTCAATTGGTCCATCTGGTACCCTGATTTGGCATCTTTAGGAAGGGGGGAACCGCTTTACTTTTTTCCTATGCTCTGTCTTTCTCTCTTTGCGCTTGGGGAGGGGGGGAATTAGCGAGGTTTCTATTGCCCCTAGGCTTTTTTATTTTTATTTTTTTCTCATTATTTTTATCCCTTTGGGGCTACCCAAACTTTGCACTGCCCTTTTGGCTCCTCTTTGACCCTTGGCCACCTTTGTCCGGCTCCTCCTGCTTCTTCTCTCTTCTTTTCTTTCTCCTCTCCTTCTCTGGGTGCCGGCCTCCGCCTTGCTCTTGCCTTGGCTTCACATTGCTCGGCCTCCCTTGGAATGGTCCTTGCTTTCGCCTTGTACACATGGTGGCCCTCGGTTTTTTCTTTCTCTCTCTCTTGCACACTGCAGGACCTCCCACTTTGGCATCTAATCTCCTGGCCACTCTGGCCCTTTTGTCATCTCTAGGGGGTGTTCTTCTCTATATGCCGGGGCGGCCTCTCACTCCCGGGATTGCCCTCTCACTTATGCCTCGAGGAGGGGGGCATTAGCGAGGTTGTTAATGCCTCCCCTCTAGCCTTCAAAAAGGACCCTTTAAGGTCCATGGGAACCGGCCCCCATTGGGCGGCCACATCAGAAGTCAATGCCACCGCCTCTAGCCCAGCGGACGCCGCTGCTTTCTTCTCTCAAAACCGCCACCTAGTGCGCCACTGGCACCACTGATGCAGCGCTTCGCACTCTTCGACATGTCCAGCCACCATGAGAGCTTTCCCTCAATCGCATACCCTCAAATGGGTTGTCTCCTGGCCTACATACCCCATCATTGATCGCCGCGTATTTGTATATGGGACCATGGGAGTGCCACGTGGCACCACGTGGGTTGCTGGCCTTCAAGCTTTCAAAATCTCAAAAAAACCCCATGGGAGATTCCCTTTGAATGCCAACTTTGATCTTCTTCAGTCCGCCTAGCTCCACATAGTGCACACCATCATCGAGAACCTTGGCGAGGCCAAAAAAATGCCAGATGGCATCCTCTGATGCGGGCAATTGGGCACAGACCCGACCCCCGAAAAAATTTCAACTGATCATAACTTGCTATCTAAAGCTGCGATTGGCAATCTGAGAAAATAGGCATGCCCCGTAATTCAATCTCTACACATGCATCCACTCACACAAGCCTAGGCAACCTGTCCCCATTTGCCCTATCCGTCGGGGATCTACAACACATGCTAACTTTGAACTGCAATATCTTGAGCACCGGGGCTCCGTTTGATGAGCCGTTTGGATCGGATTCTAGAGCACATCAAACACATTTTGGACCACTGACTTGGCATTTTGGACACTTTCATCTCCAATTGAGGTACATTAGGCATACATTTCCGCTTTCCTTTGGCTACCCAGGACCTTGGTACCTGCCCTAGCCTTCTGCAATGCATCTGCCTGCAACCTTTGCTTGGCATAGACCACCTCCTAGCTCGGACCAACTTTGGTTGAACCAGGGTGTGTAAGGGTGGAGACAGACCGTGGGAGTAGGTGTGTGTTGTGTGGTGGACTTGTGGAGTGTGTAGAGATTGGGAAAAGAGCGGGCGGTGGTGTGCTAGTGTGAAGTGTGTTTTTGAACGTGTTTTGTGAGACGATAGGGGTGCTTTGGATACCCCGAGCTATACAGAGGCCTTTGTGTTTGTGTCGGGTGTGTTTCCCCATTCCCCTCTCCACCGTGTCAACGGCCATAAATGGCACGAATGCCAAATTTTTGCCGTTGTTAAGCCCAATGGTAAAAAGTTGGCGATTGTATAGTGTCTCACCGCCGTCAAGACAACAACATATGGCCATGTATATGGAACTTTGCAAGGGTATAAAAAGAATTCTACTCCCTATCTTTACAAAGGTTTCATGGCCATTGCTAATCGTCTTGACGGTCAAGGTTGCCTCGAACACCAATTTTTATCAACACATCCGTATCCGCATATTACAATTTCAAGTAAAAACTTGTATACTGCACTTGTAGCTTTAGTTAATAAAGCCCTACCTTCAATGTGGTTTGTCAAATCTTCCCTGGAAAGCACAATATACCTCATTTGGCATAATCCCGTAGGCATTGTAATCAAATGGACTACCCATTTGAAATGCATACACACTGGATATGTTGGATGTAACCCATCCTGGTGCTTTACATTTGAGTACATTTGACACACATTACAAGTTTCAACAAAGTGTACCACATCTTTATGCATTCCCTTCCACCAATATCGATCTTTCATTGTAACAAAAGTGGCCCAAACTCCCTTGTGACCTGCCCACAATGACTCGTGGAACTCTTTAAGTACTTGGAGTTGTGTTACCCTATCACAAACCACACGTTGAGGGGCTCCTCTTTGTTTCATTGGGTGTCTCCATAGAAGCCCATCCTGTAAAAAATATCCATAACCCTTCTTACGGATTCGTTTAAACTCTTGATCAGTCTAGTCATCCTGCCTCTTTAGTGTACTCAAATAATTTCCAATCAGTACACATTCACCATCATAATTTTCCTACGAACGACCGTAGTGCATAAACCATACTTTTACATTCTCCATGCATTTGTGTAGAGGTAAAAAACCTCAAGTCCACGTCTTCATTTTCTAAAATCATAGTCTCCTCATCCTCAAATCTGGCCCTCGACAACAAGTCAGCTACCGGATTATCCTTGCCTATAGTGTGATGAAACTCAGAATTTAATGACTTAATATATGCAATCCAACGTAGCATATCTATGCCTGGTGTAGAACAACATGTGATCACCCCAAGTAATGGCAATATATCTGTCTCCACTATTACACATGCACCAATAAAGTACTCCTTATCACACCTTAGGGCAGTTGTTACACCCCAAAGCTCCTTTTTTACTCGGTGATATGCTCTCTATTGAGCACTTAATACTTTGGCACCAAATCTGATAGCATACCTTTTTCCCTCCTCATCATCTTGCCCAATAGCCCACCCAATACCTGGGGACTCGTGTTAACCGTCACAATGATTGGCTTTTCACTTTTATAGTCTGCTTTCCTTAATGTACGAGCCTCTTCTAGCATCTTCTTCAGTTTTCAAATAGTCTTCGAGTGTTATTCTTTCCAAACAAATTTTTGTCCCTTTCTGAGCAATTGGTATAACACCTCTGCAACATGTGAAAAATGTGGTAACCAAATTAGGTTAAAAAACACACACACCTAAAAATCTTTGCACTTTTGTAATTGAGTTGCATGTCTCTTTCATTCTTTGAATAGCATCCACTTTGAAAGGGCTAGGTCTTCTTCCAGATGGTCCAATAAGTGCCCCACAATCAAGACTTCTTTTACCCCAAACATAGACTTTTGGCCTGAGAGAATAAGGTTGACCTCTTCAAGCCTTGATAATATGATATCACAATCAACAATATGGTTAGCCACAAACCGTCTGCACCCCCTCTTATCTTTAGCTTCATATTTTTCACCCTCTTCACACCCTTTTATCAGCATCATCAAAAAAAGGCATGGTAACCTGAGGAATGAAATCCCACAACAACACTTTATTCATCCCATTCATCATGTGAGCAACTGAATTAGTTGCTCCCTGTGGCAAGGTTCACATTCTTACTAATCGCAAAGGAGTACGCATGGTTGTTAGATCCCTACTCTCCATAGCCAGTTGAAATTGATCATAGCCTGAATACCAGTCCCCCATAAAATAGATGGATCTTCCTGCAAAAGCCTCTGCAAAATCATCAACCACTGGACCTTATTTATTGGTTGCATATCCTATATGAACCTCAATGTACCATTCTTTTTGGGAATCGTAAACCACCTGTTAGAGTAAGGAGCACAAGAGGGCTCCAAATTCCCATCTTATCTTCTCATTAGCATGTTAACCAACTCAGGAAGATGAGCCTTTGGAACAAGAACAGGCCGTAAATTTCAAGGCAAATGCGGAACAATAAATATCACCATGGGAGCTACAACACTAGGATCAACACAACCGATCTCACTTGGTAAAAGAAAAATCCTTTCCATGCTTCTTTAACATTTCTTGAAGACATTTTATCTCTTCTTGATTTAGAAAACCCACATCAACAATCTTTACCTCTTGGAGAGTTTCTTCAGTAAATGAGTACCCAATTTTACCTGGACCTCGGAGAATTTTGGCAATGGAATGTCCACTGGTCTAACCTTCTTTTCCACCATTTTGTATTTTGTATTCACTTGTACCTCTCCTGCATCCAACCCTCCTTTGAATTGCAAAATAAAATCATACATGTTTTGAGAGTTTACCTTAACCATATTTATCCCACCTTGATAACTAGATTGCATGACTATATCCAATTCTCCCATTGTATCCACAAACGCATATTCTTCAAAAATACCTGAAATTGCTTCATCTGAGTCTAGTATTTTGCATCCTTGAAGTATGCGTTGGACATTGCAAACATGTTTCCTCTCCCATTTGCGCAAATCATTGAATTCTCTGTAGCATACCAAACCCTCTAAAGATAATCCCAGAAATCTTGAAGAAAAAGTCTCTCTGTAAACATCCTCTGTGAGCGAGAACTTTTCCTTCAAAGCACCATTGTAGTCCCGCTTTACAATGGCACTTGGAAAAAATCCTTGAAACCCCTGTTCTCTTTGAACTCTTTTGTCAACTTTGGTAGATGGATGTTCTCTTAAGGTATCCCTGTTCCTAGCATGATCCACACAAACAATTAGAATTTGAACTGTTTTCTTACCATCACGACTTTTGATTCTAGCATACACGGATCCATCATCCAAAATCTTGGTTTCTATCCTCACCACCGCCATAATGTATAGCTGTCCTAAGATGACTCGATATATAGAGTGATCCTGTATGAAAAAACTTTGTTCATCACTTACATTCCCTATGGTTATTTTAACATTAAGACATGCACCATACAAATCCCCTGATTGTACATTGGCAGCTTGGATACACCACCCATGTTCCACATCAATAGGCCACTTTCCTTTCAAGAACATGCTCTTTGACATAAGGTTTGACTTCTGATCCATGATCTACCAATGCAACAACTGGCTCTTCTGAATCACCTACCTTTACCAAAGTTTCAGTAGTAGCCCTAGCCCAATGATTTCATGTAAAATGGTTGCGAGGTACATCTTCTCCATACTCATCCTCATGAAATCTGGCATGCTTTACCCGTCTTGGCAGCTCATTGTCGTCCACTATGCTTCCCCATTCATCCTCAACTAGTTCTTCTTCATTAAGCACCCCCATGTCCTGGTTGGGTCATTTTCAGGCCCATACAATATTTGGCACTTCCTCTTTATGAGATCAATAATACTGCCATGAAATTCCCGCTTTGCAGTACCTAGGATCTCACCTAGGGTAAACTCCTCCCTACTATTTAGAATGTGTTGTCAGGAGATATGTGTTTGAAACGTGAGCCGCGGCTGCTAGCTGTGGGAGAAGAGGGAAAGCCAAGAGTTTCCGTGCAGCACGAAACAATAATTATTAATTAATGCTACCGATGCACAAAATGTGCTTGGAAACTGGCAACACCGATGAAATTAATGCACAATTATGAAGTGGTGCCGTTAACAACACCGTTAATTAACTCAAGCAATGATTTGGGAGTTTTATCGTTTTTCTTGGGCCATTAATGGCTCCGTGATTCATCAAGAAGATTAATTAAACCTAAGCTGTCGGCGATGAACAAAATCCTTATGTGTCAATTTTTCAGAATCGATTGTCTTTCACTTTAAATCTCAGTTATCGTTGTCGATTTCTTTCTTTTATTACTTGTTGCTGAGTTGAATCTTCTATGCAACTTCCTCCTTGGTTACTCGAGAGCGAGTCTTCAAGTTACTTGAAGTCCGAGAGGGATAGAGCAAGAGAGAGAACTGTTTTCTTTGCCTCTCCTTCTCAAGAGAGGGAGACCTACATTGGTATGCCTTCTGCTTTCCCTCTTTGCCTTGCTGAGGACAAGAGGAAGAGATCCTCCCTTTTTCTTGTTTTACTAGCTGAGGACGAGAGAAAGGAAGAGAGATTTGCCTTGTTCTTCTGAGATCCCCGCCTCCCTTGATTCCTTGTTTATGCTCCTCCTCTCCCTTGCTTTCTTGCTCACTAAGGATGAGAGAGAGCGGGAGAGAGCCCTCACTTTGCTTCTCCAACACGAGAGTGAAACAAAGCCCTTGCTTCCTTCTTCTTCTTACCCCATATTCAACATGTTGATGATGCCTACACATAGCCCCCACCACTCTCAAATCCCCCCAAAATTTTTTCCCACCACACAGTCACGGCGCCATGACTGATGTGGCATGGGAAAGTCAGCTTGGTGATGCGGCAGGCCAAAACTGGATCTTCATGAAATTTGACCTGCACAGTGCCAAAAGCATGCACCCTGGCGTGTTGAGCAATGTTTGCTTCTTTTGCTCGCTCGTATGAGTTTTCCCCTGGCTGCCATGAGCACTCCTTCTCCTACTTTATCTTCTGCTTGCTGTCGGCCCTTACTCGCCATGCTTCCCCTTTCTTTTTTGTTTATTTTCACACATATTGTGTGAGTTTACTTAAGTGGGCGGCCATAGCCCTTGTACGGGCACCACATTTGACATAGATAAAGGCACCATATTAAGTATACATCCAATTGTGATAAAAGCTTCGCCAACTTTTCATTTTCCCTCTACTGACAATATCATCATGATTTTAATTGCCCATATCAGCATCTTGTACAATGCCACATGCTTCAAGATGCTAATATAGGTGATTGCACTTTGAGAAAGACCCTTGACTTTGCAATTTCTTAAGCCATAGCCGTGCCGGGCATTTCCTACTATCAACGATCTTCAATAAATGAGATTTTTGTCAAGCACAACATATCAACCAAAGCATTGAAATTTAACCTGCACGCTGCCGAAAGCATGCCCCCTGGCGTGCTAAGCAATGTTTGCTTCTTTTGCACGCTTGTATGGCTTTTCCACTAGCCACCATGAGCACTTCTTCTCCTACTTCATCGCCCTTACTCGCCATGCTTCCCTTTCTTTTTTCTTTATTGTCACACATATTGTGTGAGTTTACTTAAGTGGGCGGCCTTTGATGATGTTGTTGGGCGGCATATCCCTAGTACGGGCACCACATTTGACATACATAAAGGCACCACATTAAGTATATATACATTCCGGTGATAAAAGCTTCGCCAAGTTTTCATGTTCCCTCTACTGACAATATCATCATGATTTTAACTGCCCATATCAATATCTCGTACAATGCCACATGCTAATATAGGTGATTGTATTTTCAGAAAGACCCTCAACTTTGCAATTGCTTAAGCCATAACCGTGTCGAGCATTTCCTACTATCTGCAATCTTGAATAAATAGGATTTTTGTGAGGCACAACATATCAACCAATGCATTGCATGTCACAACATGTTTGGCATTCATATCAGCTAAGATACTGCCAAGCACGACAGGACCCCTTTTAGCTAATATCTCATCAAGCACTTACTGCTCTACTAACTGCATGATTCTCCAAAACATGGTTGAAGCCCATAAATTCTCAAATGATACATTGGCTGAGGCAACCAAACCGATATTGAATTAGCCCCCGATGAAACTTAATCTCGCAATATCTTGGTAACCGTAACTCCGATCACTGATCTGAAAAGATCGATGCGCTCCACAAAGTGAGCACTTCAGGCCCATGCATTCACTTCATTTTTGTCCCTTTAGCTGCAATTGCTCAATCCAGTAAGGATCTGCATCAACTTAAACTTCAACCTGCCATAAATTTTGCACCATAGCTCCAATCTGCAAGCCGTAAAGACAAGCCGATAGAGCACTTCAAGCACTACAGCTGTAGGTCATAATCTCCCATCTGTGCTAACTTCAAGCATACTCCTTTTTAGCATCATTAAGGCATTGTTGGCCCTTTAAAGCTGCATTTTACATACATTAACCGTTAAACTTGGCTTGTTAACAAGCCATGATCACTGCTCAAACATCAAGTAAGCTTCAACTAAGCTCGATATGCATCTTCCTAGTATCTTTCTTAGCATGGTAGTGGAGCTGCACGACAATGTTCCTCAAGTACTTTCCTAACATCAGTAGCCTCGTTAATATCAGATCTCACCTTACATGAAGGGCATGGTGCTTTTTTGGCATTTTTCTCCTTCTCGCTTCATCCATTGAGATGTGGGGCGAGGTAGGAGGTGCTCCTGAGCTAGACTCCTTTCCCTTTGGTAACTATGATCTTGTCATTCTCATTGAAGTTCTAGCCAAATCCTCAACCCTCTTTTGATTCTCTTCTACAAAAGCCTCGTTGTTCTGAGATTAGCTATGTATGCATGTACTGAGAGGGAATCTACAGGGTCCTCCCACCCTGTAGTCTTCCTAATACAATTTCCCACTTGACACAACTGTTCATACCCAACCTTTCCTTTTTTTTCATGTTGTCATAGCATATGGCAAGAGGGCCCCATTCCTGCTAGAACCTTCAATTGGTTTTTCATGCCCTTTGTTCTCAATTTGCACACTTTAGGTCAGTGCTTCAGCTATACTCGCATGATGTTCCTACAACATCTCTTCCATGCTTTTCTTCATACCACCTCTTCTATATTTGGTCTTTAGAGGCAACCTTGTTTCTCGCAAGTGTATTGGACCATCTTTCCAAAAAACCACATCTTTACACATGGCTTCAACAAACTCCTCACACTTATTCCGGACATGGTCAAGACTGTCACACCACATACAATATTGACTCCCACTTGCTCTCTCTAGTCTGCCTTGTATCGACTAGGAGGTTGAAACTTTATCTTCAAGCTTCACAACTTTCAAATTGATGTTCAATTCGTGGATTCCCTTCACAAGCTCATCCATGAACGACTCCTCTAGCTTTGGAATCTTCTCCTTTATCGGCACAAGAACCTCTTCTTCCTTTTCTCCCACCTCTGCATTCATCCCAACCAACTTATCCAAAAAAAATTGCCGTTTCACCACCATATTGATTGCTTCAATTTCTTTTTCCAATCCGATTTTCGCCCCAACTCCCCTATAGGATCCTCGAGGAGATCCACAAAGCTTTTTTTTCAATTTCGGATATGCAGCATGCACAAAGAGTTATACTTTCTCCGAATTAAGAGTAGCCAGTTCAGTTGCAAACAATTGGGCTAATCTTTTTTCAAATTCTCTTAAAAATTCAAAAGCAGATAGCCCCTTATTATGGTGCTACACCCACTTCAAAAAACTCTTCTTTGTAACATGCTCCTTATCCTCAAGAAAAGATTCATCATTGAGAGCTTGTTTGAACTCCACCCACGTAGCACCATGTGCAGTCCTTAGTTCCTCAATCCATGCACGTAATTTACGCACGACAACAAGTACAAAATTCTCCACTGCATCATGCTCCTCTACTCCCTTGTCTTCCATAACCTGCTCATAAACTTTGCAAAATTTAGAAATGTCACGACCTTCAAAGCGTCCCAATTTATATGTCTTACTGCTTGGCTAGCTTCACAAATCCAAGCTTCCATTTCTCTTTCTGAACTTTGAGTCATCATCTGTTGATGGTGCAGATGTTGTTAATGCATAAGTGCAGCAAATTGCTGCATTAGCTGCTGCATACCATTATCTTGGCCTACTGACATCACTACTTCTCTCTACCCCATCCAATTTTGCATTGGGCTCACCAAAAATATGTCGGAATGCGCATCTCTCCAGAGTTGACCAGGAAAGCACCGGGCTTCTGGATGTAGACAGAGATGTTAGGAAATAAGACGTAGCTAAATAGATAATTGAGTAGATTACTTAATGGAGAGAGACATATTTATATACACGAGATTATAGAGTAGAGAGAGAGAGAGAGAGAGAGAGAGAGAGAGAGAGAGAGAGAGACACGATATACGTGCTTCACCCAATGTGGGCTACGTCCACGGGAAAGCAGCCACTCAATGGATTTAGTACTTCAAAACAAGAAGTAGTTTACAAAGGGATTATACCCTTAATGGAGCTCCCGCCTTGCTTCACTCTCACCACCTCCACAA
>NC_140939.1:111901080-111935012 GCF_014529385.1 Adiantum capillus-veneris | reverse complement strand
ATCCACTGCCAGTTCAACGGTGTTGTTTATCTTTGATGATGATACTACTTGTCAAGTAAAGGTATTGGAGACTTATATCTTGCTATCTTATCTTCTTCCACTCGAATTTTGCGAGGAGTATTACATGTACCAGATCTTCAACTTAATCTTCTTTCAGCTGCTACACTTGTTGATCTTGGTCTGTTTATTGGATTTGATCATACCAAATGCCGAATTGAGAAAGATGGACAGACTATAGCCACTGCTCCTCGAAACGGTAATTTGTTGAACTCTCTCTCAACGATGCTGTAGCAAATATTGTCACTGCTCCAGGTGATCATGATTGCAAAGTATGGCATCACCGTTTTGTTCATGCTGATTTCTCAAAACTCCTTGATCTTGAACGTCGTGATCTTGTTCATGGCATGGATCTTAAAGCCCATCCCCATATGGGAAATTTGTGAATTTTGTGCTCTTGGAAACACAATCGTAAACCCTTTCGCTTTCAAATACAACTCATTCTCATGACATATTGGATCTTGTTCAATACTGATATATGTGGACCTCTACCTTCTTCGAGATCACAAATATCGCTACTTCATTACTTTCACTGATGATTTCTCAAGGTATACGATTGTATTTCTACTTAGACAAAAATCTGAAGCCTTATCTGTTTTCAAACAATTCCACAAGGCTGCGGAACTTCAAACTGGTCGTCGCCTTAAGAAGCTTCGTAGTGACAATGGAGGCGAATATGTTTCTCGAGAGTTTGTGAGTTACTGTGCTGACAGTGGAATTCATCATGAACACACTATTCCATATTCGCCTCAACAGAACGGTGTTGCTGAACGAAAGAATCGCACTTTTCTCAATGCTGTAAGATGTATGCTGATTCATTCTGGCTTATCTCGTGTTTTCTGGGTTGAAGCTACTTTGACAGCAGTATTTATTCAGAATCATCTTCCTACTACTGCATGGACAGGTGACATTCCTTCTGTATCTCATTTTCGAACCTTTGGATGTATTGCTTATATTCATGTTCCCAAAGAAACACGAACAAAGCTTGATGCTCCTGGTCTTAAAGTTATTTTTATTGGATATTCTGACACTTCCAAAGGCTACAAATTCTATGACCCTTCCTCAAGAAAGTAATTGTGAATCGTGATGCTACTTTTAACGAACAGCTTATGGGAGGCTCATGGTCCATGGATGATTCTGATGATACTAAATCATTGCTTCAGGCTTTTCAATTTCTTTCAGAAGATGAAATTCTTCCTATAGAGCAACTTTCCTCTTCACAACCATCCATTTCAAATGTTGCGAATGATGATATTGATATTTTTGTTGATCTGCCTATTGATTTTGAACATGGCTCATGTCATGTTTATGATGACGATATTGCTGATAATGCTTTTTCTACTTCTGAAGATCCCGTTACTTATGATGAAGCTATCTCTTCACCACAAAAGGATCAATGGCAAGAGGCTATGGAAGCAGAGTACGATTCTCTTATCTCTAAAGGTACATGGATACTAACTGAATTACCTCCTGGTCGTACAGCTATTAAATGTAAGTGGGTGTATAAGACAAAAGTAAAAGCAGATGGATCTTTTGACAAGTTCAAGGCGCGTTTAGTTGCAAAAGGTTACTCCCAAGTAGCTGGTGTTGATTATCAAGAGACTTTTTCACCAGTTGTTCGCATTACAAGTGTTCGAGTTTTATTGGCATTTGCTGTTCAATTTGATTTAGAAGCTCATCAAATGGATGTGCGAACTGCTTTTCTTAATGGTGATTTGGAAGAGGAAATTTATATGGAACAACCAGAAGGGTTTGTTATTCCAGGTAAAGAAGACCTTGTTGCTCAACTCCATAAGGCACTATATGGTCTCAAACAAGCTTCGCGAGCCTGGTATACAAAATTTGATCTTTTTTCACCTCTAAAGGATTCATCTCTTGCTCGTCAGACCCCAACTTATACATAAAAGCCAAGGTAGCAGTTTTGTGATTCTTGCTCTTTATGTGGATGATACCATCCTTGTTTCCAATGATTTGGGATTTCTTCAGCAAGTGAAAAAGTTATTGTCTTCTGCATTCGATATGGTGGATCTTGGAGAGATTCACTCTTGTCTTGGCATTCAAATCCAACGGAACCGTAAAAAGGTATTTTATTCCTTCGACAGTCAAAGTTTATTGCAGATACTATTCAAAAATTTGGTATGGAATCTGCACATTCAGCCAACACACTTGTCTTGCGAGCTCTACGAAGAATACTTCTGACAATGGCGGTCAACTTGTCACAAATCAACCTTATGCTAACTTGATTGGATGTCTTCAGTTTGTTGGCATGAACACTCGTCTTGATATTCTGTTTTCTGCTAATTATCTTGGACAACATCTTGCATGTCCTTCTCTTAAGCATTGGTCTGCTGCAAAGCGTGTATTGAAATACTTGAAAGGCACTACAGATTTTGGTTTAGTCTATCGACGACAACTCACATCGGATTCTATGCAATCTCTTTCTCTTTTGGGTTACACAGATGCAGACTGGGCAAGCTCACATTTATCTATGCGATCTACTAGTGGAAATTGCTTCTTTATAAATGGTTGTCTTGTTTCTTGGACCAGCAAGAAACAACGTTGTGTTGCAGTTTCTACGACTGAGTCAGAATATGTTGCGGCATCACTTGCAGCTCGTGGTTGATTTGGCTTCGACAAATGCTGGTTGATATTGGTCACTCTCCTTTTTCTAGTCACTCGCCTTTTTCTTGCACACCTTGCGTTGTGCAACCATAAGTGCTATTAGTCTTGCAAAGACTATGTTGAACATAATAAGTCAAAGCACATTGCTGTCCATTATCATTATGTCAGGTATGAAGTACGCAAAGAACCATTATGGTTGAACACTGTCCAAGTGACATTATGATTGCAACATTTGACCAAGGCCTCATTGAGCCACGTTTCATCCTCTTGCGCTCGGAGCTTGGAGTTGCTTCTGCCTCACTCTTTCTAGATTAGCTTCTTTGCTTTTGTAATAGCTTTGTACATATGACATTGTAATCTTTTAGGTACTATGCACTATGACACTCCCATTTGCACCTTGTGATATCTAAGTCACTTGAATATTTGTACATAGATGCACCAATTCATTTCACATCATCACCGCTGTTCATATTTTCACATTGTATGGGGCTTGGGTTTTTCCCTTGAACTCCCCAGGGTTTTTTCATCCAAAGCTAGAGACCTTTGTTTGAGTGGGGGTGTTGGAGTATATATGGCTCACTCTACTGAACTTGGTCTCACCTATATATTTTTATCTTGTCCTCAATATGAATTAGTCTTTGGGAGCGTATATGGTGTGTCTCTTGTCTCGTCTCTCTCTCTTCTTTCTCTCTACATCTCAACACTTCACACACTTCTTGATTTTGTAGCAATTGAAAGACATATGATTTGTCTTTCCACAATGCTTACATGCTTTGAAGTTATTTTAGAAGAAGATGAAACATACAAAGCTTGTGAGGTGTTCTCTTCTTTATGTGTGTGTTTCTTCTCTTGTTCTTGTAAAGAGTTGACAATGCTCTCAAGTGAAGGATGGTTCCTTCTCTTTTAAGACCGTCACAATATTATCATATTGCAATGGAAGAGACTTAAGTAATACAAAAATTTTGTCTTCTTCTTCAATGTTGCATTCTATGTAACTAGTTGCGTGCAAATGCTTTTTAGTCTATTGACTAAGCTAGATAAGCTTTCACCCTCTTGCATAACTAAGCTATAGAGTTGCATTTTAAGAGAAATCTTAGAGTGTTTTGATTTTGCCCCAAAATTCCTCTCAAGTATCTCCCATGCATGTTAGCGTAGTGGATTGGTCTAAATAGTGAACTATCTCATCCTCTACACTTGTGAGAAGAATGCCAATGCTTTTCCATCCTTAATTTGAAGTTCACGTGTTGTGCACGTGAAGTGGGTTCTCTTCATCAATATTAGATGTGATTATGCTCCATAACCCTTTCTTCATTAGATATCCCTTTACCTTAACTTGCCAAGTGTGGAATCCTACCCCATTAAAGATAGATTATAAATTATCATTACCCATAGTGTATGATGGTAGGTGAATATGAATGGCAGGAGCGATCATATCAAGAGACTCTCTTGATGGTGTCTTGGCCCGTTACAATAGCATACAAATGAAGCAAGTAAAATGTAGCATAAAGAGTTACAAAATTCTTGTTTTGGGTTACCAAGTGCGGCAATGTATTGCCACTTCAAAGTAGAGTTGAAGCGTCCTTTCCCCCTTTGTTGAAGAGTGTGGAATGATGAGAATTCAGCCTATTGCTTGCTGTTTTTTTCTGTTTTGAAATGTCCCCTTTGTTGAAGTAGAATCGGCCTCGAAATAGTGATGTAGACGCTCTCGATTGATGTAGTCTTTTTCGGCAAGTGTCGTAGAGTGTTGCCCAAGCCTTAAGAGTGCTTAATAGAGCATAAAAAATTAGATATAAGGGCCTTTTTTCCACTTTTAATTCTCTGATATGAAAACAGAGAATTAATATACTTTAAAAACTCATGAATATGTGATAGTAGCTATATTTGAGGAGGGAGAGGAGAAATATAACGAAGGGAGAGAAGGGAGGAACCTCGAGCTAGCAAGCTCTCTCTCTCTCTCGAAGAGGGGGGAGACGAGGTGTGCTCTCTCTCTCTCTCTCTCTCTCTCTCTCTCTTCTCTCTCTCTCTCTCTCTCTCTCTCTCTCTCTCTATCGGGCTTTTGCATGAGAAGAAGCCAAGCAAAGAGGCAAAATGGAGTCGAAGATCAAGAAGAGGAAGAGCTCCCTCTCCCTCGCTCTCATTCTCGAAGCAAGCAAAATCTTGGAGAGCCGAAGAGCCATGGTTTGAAGCTTGAGAGAGCAAGAGGTTGAAGATCTTGGGAAGAGAGCAGAAGAAGGAGCAAGGCGGAGAGCTTGTGTTCGAAGGCAAGCCATGGTTGAAGCTTGAGAGAGCAAGAGGCCCGGGGAGCTTGGAACCAAGGAGCTTAAGCAAGGGAGTTTGAAGCAAGAGAGCTCTGGTGAGGAGCTTGAGCAAGAAGCTTGCCGAAGCTAAGGTGAGAAGAGGATTACAAGCAAATTCAAGGCTTGAGTAGGCAAAGGCAAGAAGTAGATTTACAAGAAAATGGGAAGCTTGAAGTAAGCAAGCAGGCTTGAGATGGCGAGCTGGGTCTTGAATCAAAGCAAGAGAAGAAAGCAGGAGAAGGCATGCACTTAGGTAATAACTGAAGCTTGATGATCGAGGCAGTGAACTGAATTGAAAAGTGCAGGGTGAAAGCATGTTAACCTGTCGCGCTTTTTGTGCTAGTTAGCAGTTTGGAGTTAGCACATCTTCGAAAAGTTGGGCGTCCGATAAATTTTTTACAAATAATATCAAAATTTGTCGGAGGTTTTACATTTGGATTCCTTGTTTCAAGTTCTTTCTATTGATATCATATGTCATAGATCTTGGAGATGTAGCTCAAGTTATTGTACTAGTTAGCATATGTCAAAATTGTGCTAGTTAGCATTGTCCGGGACATGAAAAAGCATGACAAGTTAACATGCTTTCACCCTGCAGAATCCGCAAGGTATTTGAAGCAGATAAAGCGACAGAGAAAAGTTTCAATCACCGTCATCCGTTAGAGATTGAATTAGCATTTTGTTAAGTCCGGTGTCGCTAATGGCCCGGTTAATCTTGTAAACGGGAGCATAAACTCCTAGTTAGTAGCTGATGCAAGTGACGGTGCTGTTAACAGCCTGCCTTGGCTAAAGACCAAGTTGTAGTCAAGGTAATATTCAATTAATTGATGATTGCGGTGATTGTCAGAGCTGTTAGTGTCTCTTGTTCTCTCTCGTTAACACCTCCCACAGCAAGAGGCCCGGCGCCTGCCCGGCTCACGTAGCGAACACATATCCCCCGACAATGTGCACGTCAAAGTTTTGCATCTAAAACAGCTTTTAAATCACTCCATTTGCAAACTTTTACCCATTTATCATACAAAGTGAGCTTATACAACCCACGGACAAAGTGCTAGATGCAACAATTTCATCACCAAACAAAGATCATGAACTGCACATCTATCATCCACAAATTTCACAACAAAAGCATGTCTAGCAAGTGCAAATACAGAATACTGTTCCTCAGTTCAATTGGAAAAAAAATGTCATTTGCTACAGTCAACACAATCTTTCCGACGCCCCTGATCGGATAAGAGGCATTGTTGGAGAACTTGACAAAACAATTGAACTTGCATAATTTAGCTTACCCTGAATAGTCAACATATATTTTAGGAGTCTAAGTGCAGATCACTAATTGTGTTACACATCTTTTCTATTTATCTATTTTTGGGATATATAGGGATAATGTAGGTGAAATTTCGGTGGCACAATTTCCCTATACTTTACACTGGCACCAATTTTCAATTGTACACTTATATTCGAACCTCAACTTGAAAGTACCATGTTTTTTGAGTGAAATTTAGTAATATAATGAAAACAACATATTATTAACTCAAAACGAGTGCAGTTCTATTAAAATGTAAAGCCACTCCCAGCTTTGTGTTGTTTGCTATGTAGGTATTGGGTCCCTTGAATTTCAAGGAAGACGAGTTACACAATAAGAACTCCATGGGCACACTCAAAATTGCCTTTTGGTCACAAAAACACCTCCAAAGTATACATTAAAATGGGAATTTCACTAGCAAATCAGTACAAAGAGTTTTTTGTAAAGAGGCCATAGCTTTGAATACATAGGCTTTCTTTTTTTATAAGTATAAAAACACCTTTAGAACTACCTATGCTAGCTATGTAGCAATTTAAATGCCACTAAGTAGTGCTTCAGGGTGATCTAATGCCAATTTCATGATAATTCACCCAAAACAACACAAGTTTTTTATCAACTCAAGTAAGGTTAAAAATGTTACTCAAAACCAACTCTGAGGTGCAATCACTAGCCCAAAGATAGGTCATAAGCACTTTAGAACCTCCTGGCTTTTCAAGAAATAATTCTAGGAAGTTGTTCATTTAAGGACACAAAACTACCCAAGGACATAAATATGTCTATCCACCAAATGTAATGCTAGGAAAGATTATGGGTTCAAATTGTCGTACGTCACATGATGACCTGAGTTTACAGCCTCGTCACTGTATGGCATGGACATATGGTTCAGAGGGGATCTAGGGCCAAAATTTGAGGGGACAAGGTGGCTTGTGGCAGCCAAGCGTCCAAGAATGTCGAGGGGATTTGTGTTTGAAAGGTGATCCGGGAAGGCGCGGGGCCTCTGGCTATGAGAGGTGTGTGGAAAGACACTATGAATGTAGAAAAATCTTGAAATTAATAGCTTGAACAAGATCCTGAAGCTTGATTATCATTAACAGTATCGTTGCTTTAATTAAATGTTAATTGAGGAGTTTAAGTTCCATACATCCGTTTAACCTGCCTTAATTCAGATTATAATAGAGAAAATAACACTTCAACTATCTCGATGATGATAGTGTTGAGATCAATTATGATGATGTTATGCTTTCCCCTTTACCTAAATTGGCCTGCCAAGCTTGCCTTGACAATATTCCTCTCCTTCGTTCTTCTCGTGCTTCTTCAAGAGAGAGAGAGATGGTAGGATTAGAGTGGGCTATGGTGGCTTTTATTAGATTGGCTATGGAAGCTTGGAAAAAGAGTGCTTATAGCTTATGACTTCCTCCCCTCATACAACAGAGAACGAAAACTTGAATATCTCCTAATCGGTGCAGAATTAGCCTCTATGCCTGAGATGCAGAAATGCTCAAAATGCAGAGTTTTCTTTTGCCTTTGAGGCCCATTTTCTCCAGAAACCTGTTTTACAAAAAATTTACAGAATAGGACTTTTTCGGCCTACCTCATGCAAAGATGTGAAGTCTCTCACACACTTTATTTTTTACCACTGACCACATGTCTTCCTCTACCCAAGTTGCCTTATATGTCCTAAGAGCCCTTTCACATGTAAAACCTTTTCTTCAAGCATAAGATCTCTACGCTTATGCCTTCATAACCACATAAAGCATACACTTTCTGGATCTCCTAGCTTGTTTTCGAGCCCTGGTCACTGTTCAATAAATGTGTGAGCTTCAAATAGACTTTTTTTGCTTCTCTTTACTCTTTTTTCCATCGTGGAAGCGGAGTGGCACGATAGCGTTGTTCATGCATTGGTTTAGATAGAAAGTGCACTATGAGTGTCATTTTTCACATGAGTAGTAAAATAGATAAGTCAAAAATTAGATGTGTAATACAATTACTACTAGCACTTCAAAACCTCCTAAACTATATGTTTCCTATTCAAGGTAAGTTAAATTATCCAATCTAAAAAGCAAAAAACTCTGCCATCAACCAAATCTATTCATGATTCTATCTTCCACAGGAGGAATGTTTCAAATGCACACGTTTATAAATGATAAACTTTGGAAATTAAGTGGGCTAGTAAACCCTCATCGCTATCTTACATAGGGTCCATAGGGGGGATCTAAGGCCCAAATTTGGGGGTGGAAAGCGGTTTTGATCTCAGCCATCCGATTGAGTGGTGAACTAAAATCAAACTAGGGGTGAACTAGGGGTGATCTCGGGGCAAAAATGGCGTTCCATGTTCACCCCCCTGGTGTGGGTTGAACCCAAGACCTCTTGGTTGTCAGGCGAATGCCTTACCACCACGCTAGCACGTGTCATTGGCCATGTTGGCAGGGCACATGATTACACCCTAGTTTATTCGCCACTAATTTACCCGCCCCTAGTTCACCCTTAATTCACCCCTAGTTCACCCATCCCTAGTGCACCTCTGTTCACCCCTAGTGCACTAGATGATTCAACCGCTAAGATCAGCCAGTTATCCCCGTGGTAACTTTTCTGACACCTCTAGCTTCAGATTCTGAAAGACTAAAGGATCGATAGACCAAGAATGTCGGGGGATTTGTGTTCGAAAGTTGAGTCGGGAAGGCGCGGGGCCTCTGGCTGTGAGAGGTGTGTGAAAGAGAGTTGCAACAACACAATTAACATAGACAAAGCTTAAAACTGACAACTTGAACACGATTTTGAAGCTTAATTACCCAAAGTGGACAATTAACAGTACCGCTGCTTAAATTATTTAAACTTTTTACATCATGTTAATTTGTCTTCGTTGGCTTGCCGAGCTTGCCTTGATAATAGTTGTCTCCTTCGTTCTTCCTGTGCTGCTTTAAGAACGAGAGAGAGAGAGAGAGAGAGAGAGAGAGAGAGAGAGAGAGAGAGAGAGAGAGAGAGAGAGAGAGATCCCAGGAAATTGATTAATTATGGCTTGAGAAAGAGGTTACGGCTTGAGTTATGGATTCTTTGATTAGAGTGGCTATGGAAGCTTGTATTAAATTGGGCTATGGAATCTTGGATTAGAGTGGGCTATGGAAGCTTAAAAAAAAGAGCTAAGAGTGCTCAAAGCTTATGGCTCCCTCCCCTGATACCGCAGAGAACAAAAACTTGAATATCTCCTAATCGGTGCAGAATTAGCCTCTGTGCGTGAAACACAAAAATGTTTAAAACACTCTTTTCCTTCTCCCCTTTTGCGGTCCGTTTTGACCAAAAACTTGTTTTACAAAAATTTTATAGACTAAGACTTTTTCAGCCTCCCTCATGCAGAGGTTTGAAGTCTCTCACAAACTTTCCTTTTTACCACTGACCACATGTCTTCCTCTACCCAAGTTTCCTTGCATGTCCTAAGAGCCTTTTCACATGTAACAACCTTTTCGTTAAGCATGAAATCTCTACGCTTAAGCCTTCATAACCACATAAAACATACACTTTCTAGATCTCCTTGCTTGTTCTTGAGCCCTGGTCACTGCTCAATAAATGTGTAAGCTTCAAATAGATTTTGTATGCTTCCCTTTGCGCTTTTTCCCATCATGGAAGCGAAGTTTCACGACAACGCAAAGAAATCTTCAATACAATAACACAATTGAGGACTACTTGTACCAAGTCAAGGATTGTAGCCCCCTTATGCATCCACTTCAATATATAAAAGCTATTTTCACCCAACTAAGGATTATAGCTTTTATATTGTGCAGTGACAATGTATATCAACTCAAATCTATGATGGTGAAAAATGCAAGACTTCAAGGATCTAATTTATAAACCCACTACACTAGAATAGGACATCCGACCCTTGACTATCGACTTGTAATTTACATATGCTCATCTTCTAAAACCAACTTCAGCCCTCATATGGACCAATGGCTTCGTTGCAAAGAGCATGACTCTCCAAATTCTCAATTGTTTTGGTTTCATACCTTTATGTTCAGTGAAGGATTTGAATATTTTTAGAAGTAGTTACCGAATTAAGAATCACGTCGGCCCAAAAAAAGACCTGTGACTCTGTAACCTTAGGTCAATTCACAAAGAGATGACTATACCCAGCGCTCGAATACACTCCCGAGGGATTTGCCTAGTCAAAGAACCATGGTAACATGAGGTTACTTTATATAACTACGCCCGCTGGGTTTTTTTATTTTCCTGGCGGGCCCATCAGGAAAATAAAAAAACCCGACGGGGGCCCTGAGGGAATATGCTTTTACCCGGTGGTCTAACCTGTCCCTATGGGTTTTTGTAGTTATCATCAAGGTCATATTGACAATTAACGTGATCACGTATTTTTCTTGTGTAATTACTAGAGTTATTAACATAATCACACGATCGTGATCACATCAATGAGATCCCTGATGCTGGAACACAGGCGTATGCATAGTCCACGGGTTCACACCATGATCTTAAAAAGAATTCTAGAGATTAATATAATTGTTGCATATCTAGATTTATTTGTGAATATATTTTCAACTTAATCAAGTCATATGTATGTTCTACCGGCATTGTTTATCCTATCAATCCAAAGAATAGCTTGTGTAAAACTAAGATGATGAATCAAGCTTCACTTCTGAGAGCAAATCTGAAGTAAAGCCAATGAATCATGCTTCACTTTTAAGAGCTTCTAAGAGCTCTCTTCCAAATTCTAAGGCTAAGACCAAGGGGCTTGGTGTTGAAAATAGGGTTGTAGAAAAACACACACATCTTGGAGAACATGAGGAAGCTCAAGGCACACAACGAAGAGTGTATTTCTTAGTGCACAAATGAAAAGATAAGTTAGCCCTAGAATGATGGGCGTCTATACAATGCACGGGGGGAGAAAACCTCCTAGTGAGGAAAGCAATTCCCCGAAGGTCGTAAGTGTGTTCACACACATCACTACCACATATGTATGGTAACAAATCCCCCTTGGAAGTGATGCGGTGAACGAGAGCACAAACATAGAGTATAAGGAAGTGCCATGCCCTGAGGACATGATCAATCCACAAAGGGGAGTAAGCCCAAAGCTTTGCGGAAGGCTCTGAACTTCCGATGAGACAATATAATTTCAAGGGTATCCTGTGTCAGTACATAAGCCAAGTTGATCTCTCCTATTGAGAGTCTCTCTCTGACAAAGTGGTAATGCGCCTCAATGTTCTTTTTGCGAGTTTGAAAAATTAGATTCCTCACAACTGCAAATGCACTCTGGTTGTTAGTGTAGATGATGTTGGCAGTGTCTTGTTCAACACCAAAATCACCCATAAGGTCTCTGAGCTATTCACATTCAATCATAGCTATGAAGACTACACTATACTCAGCTTCATATCTAAAAGTGACCATAGTAGGTTACTTCTTGCTCAACTATGATATGCATAAACTACCGAGCATTAAACAAAAACCACTTGTGGACACTTGCGTGTCATAACAACTAGCCCAATCTGAGTCCGAAATAGCATGTCAATCTAGCATAAATAATCCCCCTTAGGATAAAACAAGCCAAGATATAAAGTGCTACTCACCAAGCAAAAAATCCTCTTGATAGCTTGCCAATGCTTACACCATGGGCTATGTATAAACTTGCTAACCTGTGAGATTGTAAACAAAATATCTTGCCTCGTATTGTGTATATAAATAACGCATCCAATAGTAGTTTGATAAAGAGTGACATCAACAGGATCACCAAAAACATGAAGACTCAATTTCAAACTTGTTTCCATGGGAGTAGAAATAGGCTTGCAATCCTCAATTCCAAACTTACATAGCAATGTCTCTATGTATCTTCTTTGACACAATGCAATACCACCATCACTGCTACAGTCGGAAGCCTGGCTGCCCTGCAATATACTCTAAAATAGCACATAGCGAGACATAAACGACTAAATCTGCATACCTCGAATCACACGACGCCTAATCCACATTGTACACAAGCAGAGAGAGAAAGAGAGTGTGATAGAACGAGAGAGCATGTGCAGGCGCACCTCCTAGAGCAGAGTGCTACGCCGGCACGGTGAGAGAGAAGAGGAGAGAGGGGAGAAGAAGTACACAGACACTGGGTGCAATCTCCCGCCGTGCAAGAGTGACCATTTCCCTCTTGCACGTATTTAATTTATAGATTCTTGAATGGTCAAAGTGAGTACAAACTGGCCGGCCGGTCATAAATGGCCGAAGCTCATAAAGAGCACTTGAAAAATAAAATGTACATAAAATATGATATCTTTTTGCAATATTTTAGCTCGGTCAAGCCTTTTGCACCTGTCACAGCTGCAATAAATAATAAAATATCAATTCCATAACATACCTCTCCGTTGGAAAGCAATTGTCCTTAGTTGCGAAGATAAAAATCTGCAAACAATACTTGTCAAAAACAATGATTAGAAATCTGTATTAAATAGTAAAAGAAAAATCCATAAAATTAGACACATTGGTTATGCCTACCACTATCCACATACTACCTATTCTAGTGTCCCATACCACTAGAATAAGCAGTATATGTCATACCCTGATGAATCAGGATATCATTGGTCACACTCATCATTAATCTCATAATGTCAAGTCTCATCACATAAACACTGCCATAATAATCACCAGATACCAAATCCCAATCCAATTCCAATTCCACAATATAAGTCCAAATCCAAATTACTTTCATTGTGTACCCGAGTAACAAAATCATACCAGTTACAGTGGTGGCCAGCCACTGTAGCATGATTTTGTGATCGGTGTTGCCTAAATCGGCGAATCTACACCAATAAGACGTGCTGCCTAGATCGGCGAATCTGCACTAATGCTGCCTAAATCGGCGTATCTGCATTTGATATTGCTTAAAAATCATGAATTTGTTATTTATCAATGTGATGCCTAAATCGGCGGGTCTGCACCAAGATGAGTATCTACACACTGCGTAAATCGGCGAATCTGTGTGTTCGTGACCAATGGACTAGGCTAGGCATAGAAAAAAGTGAAAAAATAAATGACCTGTTTGATATGAAATTGGAAGAGACTACAATGTGGAAACATATACTGAATGTTAGCAATCATCACACATCAGCCAAGCTCATGTAAGTAGTGGTATGACAAGTTATCTC
Organism: Adiantum capillus-veneris; assembly: GCF_014529385.1. Lineage (NCBI taxonomy): Eukaryota > Viridiplantae > Streptophyta > Polypodiopsida > Polypodiales > Pteridaceae > Adiantum > Adiantum capillus-veneris. The sequence continues at coordinate 111,921,603 of NC_140939.1, read as the reverse complement.
CGGAAGAGTCCAATCAAAGAAAGTAGAATCCATGACATGAGAAACAATGGATTTTGCAATATAATGTAAACAAGTAAGGGAGTTATGTCTTCTTAAAAGCATTTGGAAAAATTCTTTTCTGTTGCAAAGATGCTTGGGTATTTATAGCGGTGTGAAAATATCTGCAAGAAGATGCACTTAAAAGAGATCAAATATAATAAACATTAATTCATCAAACCACTATTAAACTAGAAGATTTGCACATAAGGAGATGTGGTGAAGGGTGGGGAATTTGGAGGGGTCAAGGTAAGAGAGGAGATGGGATAGGTACTAGCTTGTGTTGAATTAGAGAATATTACTTTGAGGACTAAAGATACATAGATAGATCTTACTTATCAAGAATAATTGAAATGATGTTTCAAGAGGGGTATTATCAGAATGCATTAAGAAATGACATACCTAGAGCTTGATATGAGAACATTGTATTTAGATTTTATCTGCAAAACTTGTCTAAAAAAAACAAAGCACTAAAAACGATTTTGTGTTAAATTCAACGACAATCTAATCATAAATTTACATGGCCAAAAGGCGGAATATCTTGAGGCTATTGATTTTAAAACTGACAATTCGGGTTATAGAGTTGTGAGAACATCTATAAGAAGATTTATTGAAAAGAAATTAAATATAAAAGCATGAATTTATCAGAACCCATAACCAAGGTAGGGGAATTTATAGCTGAAGGGTCTACAATATGGTAGCCTTGTACTTAGGTTTATCTGCAAACATGTTTCTCAAAGACAAAGCGCAAAAAATAAAATTTCTTATTAAATTTATTAACAGGTTAACCGGATACTAAATACTCAGGTATATGGTGATGATGATGGATCCATATTTGAACACAAACAAAAGTATGACTCATGATGCGAGGAGTGTGGTTTTTAATTTTAACATAAGAGTAAGTACCTAACCATAAATAATCATAGCCGTCTAAACTCCAATAACAAATTTAGGGAACGTATAGTGCAATAGTGGAAATAATCACAAGCGTACCAAACTACAAATGAAATTACATTAAAGTATTGCTAAGGAGAATCTTACATCATCTGGCCAAGGGTATGTGAGGAGAGAGAAATGTTCTCCTTTTTAGTAGAAAACTTCTTTCAAATTTTGTAGATTTTATAGATTTGGATAGTCTATTTATACAAAATAGATCATACTTTTATGTGCAAGTGCCAAGAGACAATGGGTAACGCCCAAAAATAATAATAAATAAAAAATAAAAAAATTGACCTATTATCAGTGCACAAGGAAGATTTAGATCAATTAACGTAGGGAAGAAGAGTTTCCTATCAGGCTCAAAGTTAAATCATTGTCGGTGTAAAACAATTTGTGAATGCTCTAGAGAAGAGGCTATCTTTTGTATCATTGATGTGCATGAGGTTGATGATAGTGATTTGGGTGCATACAATCATACTGATCCTGGGGAATTTTACCAAGGGTGAAGCACCCATATGCAGATTATTGTGAGCATGTGCACTTACATGCTCTCTCCAGTGTTTCCTACAAATATTTCACCCCCTTTTTTTTTTTTTTTGCTACCATGTTTGATCAACTTGCTCTCCATTACAATCATTTTATGACTAGCTTAAGCCTACCGACAATCAATAAAGTCAAAAAGCGCAAATACAGTAATGACTGTGATTCTCGTTTTGCTCCGTGGCACTCGTAATTTTGCTGAGATCAATTCCACTCGAGAAGAGGAGAGAGGGTCCGAGGAGCACCCTGGAAACTACTGGCATCCAAAGAACTCAGTAAGAATGAGGCTAAAGTGAGTTGTGGCCTGCAAGTGAGCAAAGCAAAAGCTTCCATCCCTAGGGTGTTCAGTAGAGTGACTGCAACAACAGAACGATGATGAAGTTTTAGCTTGTGTCCCAACAATTATTGTTTTTTGACTCTAGGTAGTGAGTGTGATAGTTAGTATCGTGTCAGAGCTTCTTCTTGATGTTGTCCCTATCAACCACAATTTTGTCTTCCTAATGTGTTCTCCAGTCCGGGCTCCTTCGACCAAATGAAGCAAGATTTGGCGCTCCCATGTGTGCGTGTTTTGTTAGTTGGTAAAGCTCCAGTCTCTAGGCCGTGTAGGCAATGCAGGTACTGCGTCGTCAGCCACAGAGGTTGTTGGTCAGACAGAGGGAGACTTTGTTGATGGGTAAAGGGTTTTGAGTAGCACATTGCTCCAAGATCAGTATCTTTGCAGAGAAATGACATGCGGTTGTATGTAGCCATGCCAAATACATGAAGTCCCAAATGATAATACTTAGCCGGATGAAGCAATGCCTTCAACGTCCACCATGCCTCTTGCACAAGGAATGCCAAAAATATGCCAGTTAAGCCCTTGGGGCCTCATGTCCGCTGCAGGAGTGAAGTCGCTATCAAATCCACCTCCATGTGGACACCTGGGCCATCAGTAGCTTCCTATTTTAGTAAAGACAAAATATAATCCAACATCTATGGCCACGACGTGTCCGGCCTGGCTTTGAAATTGCAGGAGCCATATTGGCGGAATTGCCTGTAGGAGACCTGTTACGTTTACTGCAGTACGCTGCATATTATTCGAGATAGCGGAATTTGGGAAGCTCATTGAAAGATCGAGCAAAGGACATGTGGTAGTAGCAAGAGATCAAGAAGGAAAAAAAAAACTGATCCCGGCATGAGTGACCGAAGAGTGGGCAAGTAGGCAGGTTGGTTGGTGGTAGTTTTTGAGAACCGAGAGTGTGTGTGTGTGTGTCTGTCAGCACACATAGTATTCGATTGGTGGTTGTGGGCGCCATGCAGACGAGGAGATTGCTACAATTTCCATCGACTCAACTGAGCAGAGCCGCCCCCTTTTTTTTATATGGTGTGTATGTTCCTTGATAGGCAGCTGGTAGGGAGTGAGCGCAGAGAGAAAACTGTGGCTGCATGGGGGATAGAGAGAGAAGTTATGCCACGGTAACGACTATAGATGTTCAGAGAGAGAGAGAGAGAGAGAGAGAGAGAGAGAGAGAGAGAGAGAGAGAGAGAGAGAGAGAGAGAGAGAGAGAGAGAGAGAGAGAGAGAGAGAGAGAGAGAGAGAGAGAGAGAGAGAGAGAGAGAGAGAGAGAGAGAGAGATTTGGTTGGTGGCGGCTCTGAGAAGGTAAGAGATGAGCATTGCATGCATGGCAATGAGGTGGTGGTAAGTGGATGGCGACTGGAGTAAAAGAGAGAGAACAACAGCAGTAAACGGAGTCGTCACTTCTTCTTTTTTTTTGTTTCATTGCATGGTCATTCAAAGGAGGAGAAAAGGTGGTAGTTTGTGGATGTGCAGGTGCCTGTCTGTTACGGACGAGGAGGAGAGAGATAGATAACTGCATGAGAACGTATGAGAGAGAGAGAGAGAGAGAGTTTCGGGTGGTCTCTGGTCTGCATGCTTTATAGATGAACAAGCGAGAGGTGGATGGTTGGGAAGCTGAAGTGGTGTGGCTAGGAAACTGCGAGAGAGTCGATAGTTGATAAGAGAGAGAGAGAGAGAGAGAGAGAGAGAGAGAGAGAGAGAGAGAGAGAGAGAGAGAGAGAGAGACAGAGAGAAAGAGTTTGCTGGCAGTTCACCACCATAGCATGCAGCGGCTTGGAATAACATGGTTAACTGTAGGCCGCTCGTGGATGAAGGTTGGCGGCTGGAGTTGGTTGCCAGTCGCTCACTATGGGTAGTAAAAAAAAGGTGCCCCATGCATGGCAAGTCAAGAGAAGACACAGGATCTCTGTCCGCTGCCATGCAAGAGGGAGAGGTACAGATAATCATCTTAGGCCGCTTTGCAATTGTGTCTAGGTAGTGTGACGTGGGCGAGGTGTATGCTGGACAATGGTAGGAAAATTGCATGGTTGCAGCCGTCATAACAGGGCCACTCGAACTCGATAGTTAATCAGAGAGAGAAAAATAAAAATAACAAAACAAAAACTCAATGATGGGCCTTGGCCAGCGTGATGGAACTACAGCAATAAAGAGAGAAAGGGTGTGCGACAGTTGGAGAGAGAGAGAGGCTGGTTTGCTTCCGATGGGTGGAAGTTGTCCCTTTCCTGCTTCTCCCGCATCAAGTCACTCATTGCTCTTGTCGATCAACTACTGCATACACTCAGTTCACTCGTCATTTGGCTGCTGCCTTGAGTTTTATGCACACACCATATGAGGCAGATAAACCTGGATGCCAACCGACGATGTGGACCACGAAAGCCAAGGCTAGCTTCTCTACATTCATTACTTTGTGCAGCGGCTCATATGTTACGAAGCACTTAGGTTGTCGGATCACACTGACCGTGGCTAGATTCCTCTCATTAGTTGGAGTTGTTCTCGCTACGGCTACCACGCACATCTCCATGCTCATTATTGGCCGTATACTCGTTGGTATCAATCTACCGTTGAGTTTTCAAGACTCGTTGGAAAGAGCTTGAAGACAGTTGATCATCATAATTCTCCTAATTCCTTCTCCTTCTTCTTACAATTTTAGTTATCTTCTCCCTCGAATAAAAATAAAAAAAAAATTAAAAAAATTACTATAAGTTTCTTTTCGCTCAGTATCCGTCTATAATTTAGTTTGATCCATATTATTATTATGTTTAATTATAAACATAATTACACTAACAATCACTATATGATGACAACAAATAAGGAGTCTCTTTAATTGCAAAAATAAATCACTAATTATATCATGCATCCAACATAGATTACTATAAATTGAGGTAATTCGCAGAATCTACAAACATAAGAAAGAAAAATACTTAGCTGCGGCTTGTTAATGTTTGCATCTTGGAGCGTAGCCTATGCTCTGATACCACTGCTACAGTCGGAAGCCTGGCTGCCCTGCAATATACTCGAAAATAGCACATAGCGAGACATAAACGACTAAATCTGCATACCTCGAATCACACGACGCCTAATCCACGTTGTACACGAGTAGAGAGAGAAAGAGAGTGTGATAGAATGAGAGAGCACGTGCAGGCGCACCTCCTAGAGCGGAGTGCTACGCCGGCACGGTGAGAGAGAAGACGGGAGAGGGGAGAAGAAGTACACAGACACTGGGTGCAATCTCCCCCCGTGCAAGAGTGACCATTTGTCTCTTGCACGTATTTAATTTATAGATTCTTGAATGGTCAAAGTGAGTACAAACTGGCCGGCCGGTTATAAATGGCCAAAGCTCATAAAGAGCACTTGAATAATAAAATGTACATAAAATATGATATCCTTTTGCAATAGTTTAGCTCGGTCAAGCCTTTTCCACCTGTCACAGCTGCAATAAATAATAAAATATCAATTCCATAACAATCACACTATTTAAACTCTATGCCCAAGTAATAATGCAACAACCCCAAATCTTTCATCTTGAAAGTAGAATTCATATCAGTCTTAAATTCAACAGTATGTGCTCGGGGGGTTCACTATGTGTAAAACTACCATATCATGTGCGTTCAAGACATGTTTGTAAAACCCCTTATCTGTAAATTTTGGAATATAATGTACCCTTTTCTTTTAAAATTTGTAAGTTTTCTTCAAATTTGAAAAAATAATGTCCTTCTGTATATATATTTCTGTAAGTTTCAAGAACTTTACATACCCTTCTATTGAACTCACGTGATAGGTTACATTTTTCTTAGGTGACCTCCCCGGGAGTATGTGTCTCATTCCATTTAGTGATCAACAATACATCAGCATAAAGAACAATGATGGGAACTACATCACCCTCACGCTTTACATACAAAGTGCTTTCTGTAGGACTCTTATAAAATTTTTGTTTAACCAAATGAGTGTCATCTTTTTCATACCAAGCACGAGGAGATTGCTTCAACCTATATAAATATTTCTTCCATTTACACACTTTATCTTATTTTCCTTTTATGACAAAGCCATGAGGCTGCATTAAATAAAGTTCCTCAAATATATCACCGTTCAAGAAAGCAGTAACAATTTCTAATTGATCTACATCCTATCCAAAATGAGCTGACAATGCACAATAGTCATACGACAAGTGGGATCAAAGTCGCTTCATAATCTATGCCTTTCTGTTGTGCATAGCCTTTTGCAACAAGTCGAGCCTTATGCCGATCAATCTCACCATTTGTCTTATGTTTCAACTAGTAAATCCACTTCGTACCAATGGCCTTTCTGATAGGAGGCAAATCACATAAAGTCCATGTGTCATTTTCTATAAGTGCATCGTATTTTGATTACATGACAACCATCCACTTTTCTGAATTCTATGCTTCATCAAAAGATAGAGGTTTCTCCATATCACATAAAGTAGAAATAGCCAAAGCATAACAATCTGATGCATAAGATGAAAACATGAATGAGTACGACTAGACAAAGGTTCATCCAATATACTGGCACACAAAGTATGCACCAGCTATTTTGATCAACCTTTAGCGTGCTTATTCTCAACCCTTTCCACATCAAGTACATCATGTACATCTGCATCAATACTAGGCTGATCCATAGCATCTTCAAAAAACCCATAGGTTGTACATTTGCCTCATCAATGGAGTTTATATTTAATCTTTTACCATTAAGAAGAGGCAAAAAACTGTCATAAATATCCTGTGAGATTACATTACTATCTCTAGTGCATGGCAACAAAGACTAAACACAATCTTCCATAAACACAATATCTCATGAAATCAAGATACCCTTTGCTTGCGGATGGGATGACCTATAACCTTTGCTTTCAGTACTGTAACAAACAAAAATGAATTTACTAGCCTTACGATCCAATTTTCTCTGCTGAGATTGTGGCACCACAGTATAAGCTAAACAACCAAAAATGCACATGTGATCAATAGATGGCTTCCCATCATTCCATGCTTCAGAAGGAGTCATAGACTACAAATATTTTGTAGGGCACCTATTAAGTACATAAGTAGCACACATGATGGCCTCAAGCCAAAATGAATGTGGCAAAGCTTGACCCTTGACCATACATCTTGCCATCGCCGTAAGCAACCTATTTCTCCTTTCAACAACACCATTTGGTTAAGGTGTATATGACACTATATATTGGTGTTTTATCCCATGACTTACCAAAAATGCATTGAACTCATGAGACATATACTCCCCTCCTCGATCTGAATGGAGGGTGCCCATAATACATATAGAGACATTTTCAGCCAAGCCAAATATTGCTTGAAGCACATGAACACTTTGAACTTAGCTTTAAGTGGATACACTTATGCATGCCTAGCTCAATGAAAGTAATCCTCAATGAAAGTCACGAAGTGTAGGTACTTGCGTAAGGACAGAGTTTGCATGGGTCCACAAACATCACTATGCACAAGTTGCAATCTGCATTATCCCTAACTCGAATATCCTTTGGAAACTTTGGATGTTATATCTTACCTAAAATATAGCTTTCACAAACATTCTTAACAGGTGCTTCAAGAGGTGGCAAAGAAGAAACCATATCAGATTTGTGCAAATGCAGCAAATTGTCAAATTCAGACGCCCAAAACGTGCCTTTGAATCCACAACTCCATTTGCAAAAAATTTCCCATTTATCAAACAAAGTGAGCTTATACAACCCACGGGACAACATGCCAGATGCAACAATTTCATCACCAGAACTGAGATCATGAACTTCACATCCATTATCCACAAATTTCACAACAAAACCAAGTCTAGCAAGTGCAGATATAGACAAAATATTTTTTTTGATCCTAGGTACATAAAGCGCATCAACAAGTGGAAAAAATATGCCATTCCCAACATTTAGCATAATCTTTGCGACGCCCCGAATTGGATGAGGCATTGTTAGAGAACTTGACGGAACAATTCAACTTGCATAATTTAGCTTACCCTGAATAGTCAACATATATTTTAGGAGTCTAAGTGCATATCAGTAATTGTATTACACACATTTTTTATTTATCTATTTTTTGTCTATATAAGGATATGGTAGGTGAAGTTTTGATGACACAATTTTCTATGCTTTACATCAGCAGGACCAGAGAGCTGATCAAGACAATCTAGGACCAGACAATACATGTAAGCCTATAGTCATTCTTCCTTCATCTCAAATTAAAAAAATAAAAAAAGAGTCAAGGGCCCTCATAGGTCTTATTGTTGCTGCTGTTGGAGCTATATATGGCTCACTCTATTGAACTTGGTCTCACCTATATATTTGTATCTTGTCCTCAATATGAATCAGTCTTTGGGAGCGTATATGGTGTGTCTCTTGTCTCGTCTCTCTCTCTTTCTCTCTACATCTCAACATGGTATCAGAGCGGTAACGATCACGCGCCGATTCAATTCATGGTAACACAACAAGTATGTGTATGCGATTCGCATATAAGATTCAAAATTGCTACAAATTTTATTTTTAAGCATTGATTCTTATTAACTGTGGTTTTTTTGTGTTAAGAAGAATATGATTAGTGTTTTATGTGGCGTTTATTTCTAATCAAGCTAATCATTGATTACGTTTTCTTGTTGATGACACCCTGAACTTCATCTCAATTTTTCTTGCTGTTCTGCTCAAAATTTGGAGAAACGGGGAAAGCGCAATGGCAGCTTTCATCCAAAACTTGTTTCTCTCCTCGAGCTCTTCAATTTGAGATCTAGGTTTGCGTCAATCGGAGTTTGCAAAAAAAAGTTATGCTGTTTTTACTACAATCAAGCTTGACGCAACTTTCTTCGTCCTGCTTCTTCGTGAAGCGTCCGCAATCGTTTTTCTTATTTTGGCGTTAACTTTTTCGAGAAGATTTATCATTTTGCTATTCGTATTGTGGCCGTCAATCTTGCATCTCACGCCACTCTATTTTGAGGACTCGTTTATCATTAACGTCTCCTTTACCCTGCCTTTTTTGGGTGACGTCTCTCACATCTTTGGACGTTCCTTGAGCATCCTTCTTACGTTTATCGTTGACAGAACGCAGTACTCATATCTCTCTCATTCTCAATTGCGGCCTTCACCATATATGGTGTGCAGATTCTGCGATCTTATCTTATACGTCTTCTCGCAACAAGATATGGCTATGAATATTCTCGTCAACGGCTTTCCTTCTGGCCAGCGTTCTGTTCCTCCTTTCCAAGGTCAAGGATTTCCAGGCTGGAAAGCAAAGATGTTGTTAAGTCTTGAAGGCGATGAACTCTCCGATGTTGTTCTTGGAAATCATGTTTGTCCGCCTCAGCCTGTTGATACGGATAATGATAATGTGCTTATCATTGACGGACCTATATTTGAAGATTGGCATGTTGCCTATACGGATTGGCAACGACGTGATAAAGCAGCTCATCGGTATATTCTTTCTGCTCTTACTGATTCCCTTTTGCTTGATATGTATGAACTGCTTACTTTCCACGACGTATGGATGTATCTTATTGCAAACTTTCAGAAGAAATCTGTTACAGAAATACTTTATTTGAGAGGGTTGCTTAACAAGTTACAATATGAAGTTGGTACTGCCATGACGGGACATATTGAATCTTTCAAATCTATTATTAATCAACTTGCTGCTGCCGGTGATCCCGTTCCACAAAAGCAACTGATTACACTTCTCCTTGATACGGTGAAGGACTCTTCTTATGATAACATTGTTACTATTCTCTCTAATAAAGATGGTCTTGATTTCGACCAAGCTTGCATGTCTTTAATTGAATACTCTCAACGTCAAGAACGTCGGAATGCTGGTCACGATACAGCTATGATTTCACAAGAGGAGACCGAGTCACAATAGATGGAACGTGCTTTTTATGCTCGAAGGCGTCCATTTCAACGAGGAAACCGCAGAGGTGGCCGTCGCGGTAATATTTTCTCTCGTCTCAGATTTCCTAATAAGCAATGTTCTTACTGCAACAAAAATGGCCATACTGAAGATGATTGTTGGGCACGTCAATATGATGATAAACACAATATTACCACAAAACAACCACGTTTATCTAGAGACTCTTCTTCTTCTTCTTGTGAATATTGTGGACGATCTGATCATCCCACTCATATGTGCTATAAGCGTCGATTCGACACAGATCGGAATAGAGCATATGCTACTGAACATCGAAACAACATTGTACCAGAAACAAGCTGCGTCCTATGTTCAGTTGCTCCAGACAGAATACTTCATGTACGTGATGGATCACTTTTTATTGTCGATTCTGGTGCTACAGGAAATATGACATATCAGTCTAAGTGGCTCCATAACTATCATCCACTGCCAGTTCAACGTGTTGTTTATCTTGCTGATGATACTACTTGTCAAGTAAAGGGTATTGGAGACTTATATCTTAGTACCTTATCTTCTTCCACTCGAATTTTGCGAGGAGTATTACATGTACCAGATCTTCAACTTAATCTTCTTTCAGTTGCTACACTTGTTGATCTTGGTATGTTTGTTGGATTTGATCATACCAAATGCCGAATTGAGAAAGATGGACAGACTATAGCCACTGCTCCTCGAAACGGTAATTTGTTTGAACTCTCTCTCAACGATGCTTTAGCAAATATTGTCACTGCTCCAGGTGATCATGATTGCAAAGTATGGCATCACCGTTTTGTTCATGCTGATTTCTCAAAACTCCTTGATCTTCAACGTCGTGATCTTGTTCATGGCATGGATCTTAAAGCCCATCCCCATATGGGAATTTGTGAATTTTGTGCTCTTGGGAAACACAATCGTAAACCCTTTCCTCTTTCAAATACAACTCATTCTCATGACATATTGGATCTTGTTCATACTGATATATGTGGACCTCTACCTTCTTCGAGATCACAATATCGCTACTTCAAGGTATACGACTGTATTTCTACTTAGACAAAAATCTGAAGCCTTATCTATTCCACAAGGCTGCGGAACTTCAAACTGGTCGTCGCCTTAAGAAGCTTCGTAGTGACAATGGAGGCGAATATGTTTCTCGAGAGTTTGTGAGTTACTGTGCTGACAGTGGAATTCATCATGAACACACTATTCCATATTCGCCTCAACAGAACGGTGTTGCTGAACAAAAGAATCGCACTATTCTCAATGCTGTAAGATGTATGCTGATTCATTCTGGCTTATCTCGTGTTTTCTGGGCTGAAGCTACTTTGACAGCAAGCATTTATTCAGAATCATCTTCCTACTACTGCACCCTCTGGAAGATACCCATCACAGCATGGACATGTGACATTCCTTCTGTATCTCATTTTCGAACCTTTGGATGTATTGCTTATATTCATGTTCCCAAAGAAACACGAACAAAGCTTGATGCTCTGGTCTTAAAGTTATTTTTATTGGATATTCTGACACTTCCAAAGGCTACAAATTCTATGACCCTTCCTCCAAGAAAGTAATTGTGAATCGTGATGCTACTTTTAACGAACAGCTTATGGGAGGCTCATGGTCCATGGATGATTCTGATGATACTAAATCATTGCTTCAGGCTTTTCAATTTCTTTCAAAAGATGAAATTCTTCCTATAGAGCAAATTTCCTCTTCACAACCATCCATTCCAAATGTTGCGAATGATGATATTGATATTTTTGTTGATCTGTCTATTGATTTTGAACATGGCTCATGTCATGTTTATGATGAGGATATTGCTGATAATGCTTTTTCTACTTCTGAAGATCCCGTTACTTATGATGAAGCTATCTCTTCACCACAAAAGGATCAATGGCAAGAGGCTATGGAAGCAGAGTACGATTCTCTTATCTCTAAAGGTACATGGATACTAACTGAATTACCTCCTGGTCGTACAGCTATTAAATGTACGTGGGCGTATAAGACAAAAGTAAAAGCAGATGGATCTTTTGACAAGTTCAAGGCGCGTTTAGTTGCAAAAGGTTACTCCCAAGTAGCTGGTGTTGATTATCAAGAGACTTTTTCACCAGTTGTTCGCATTACAAGTGTTCAAGTTTTATTGGCATTTGCTGTTCAATTTGATTTAGAAGCTCATCAAATGGATGTGCGAACTGCTTTTCTTAATGGTGATTTAGAAGAGGAAATTTATATGGAACAACCAGAAGGGTTTGTTATTCCAGGTAAAGAAGACCTTGTTGCTCAACTCCATAAGGCACTATATGGTCTCAAACAAGCTTCGCGAGCCTGGTATACAAAATTTGATCTTTTTCTCACCTCTAAAGGATTCATCTCTTGCTCGTCAGACCTCAACTTATACATAAAACGCCAAGGTAGTAGTTTTGTGATTCTTGCTCTTTATATGGATGATACCATCCTTGTTTCCAATGATTTGGGATTTCTTCAGCAAGTGAAAAAGTTATTGTCTTCTGCATTCGATATGGTGGATCTTGGAGAGATTCACTCTTATCTTGGCTTTCAAATCCAACGGAACTGTAAAAAAGGTATTTTATTCCTTTGACAGTCAAAGTTTATTGCAGATACTATTCAAAAATTTGGTATGGAATCTGCACATTCAGCCAACACACCTTGTCTTGCGAGCTCTACGAAGAATACTTCTGACAATGGCGGTCAACTTGTCACAAATCAACCTTATGCTAACTTGATTGTATGTCTTCAGTTTGTTGGCATGAACACTCGTCCTGATATTCTGTTTTCTGCTAATTATCTTGGACAACATCTTGCATGTCCTTCTCTTAAGCATTGGTCTGCTGCAAAGCGTGTATTGAAATACTTGAAAGGCACTACAGATTTTGGTTTAGTCTATCGACGACAACTCACATCGGATTCTATGCAATCTCTTTCTCTTTTGGGTTACAAAGATGCAGACTGGGCACGCTCACATTTATCTATGGGATCTACTAGTGGAAATTGCTTCTTTATAAATGGTTAATGCTTTTCCATCCTTAATTTGAAGTTCACGTTGTTGTGCACGTGAAGGTGGGTTCTCTTCATCAATATTAGATGTGATTATGCTCCATAACCCTTTCTTCATTAGATATCCCTTTACCTTAACTTGCCAAGTGGGAATCCTCTCCCCATTAAAGATAGATAGATTATCATTACCCATAGTGTATGATGGTAGGTGAATATACTATGGCAAGAGCGATCATATCAAGAGCTGTCTTGATGTGTCTTGGCCCGTTACAATAGCATACAAATGAAGCAAGTAAAATGTAGCATATAGAGTTACAAAATGCTTGTTTTGGGTTCCAAGTGCGGCAATGTATTGCCACTTCAAATTAGAGTTGAAGCGTCCTTTTCCCCTTTGTTGAAGAGTGTGGAATGATGAGAATTCAGCCTATTGCTTGCTGTTTTTGCTGTTTTGAAATGTCCCCTTTGTTGAAGTAGAATCGGCCTCGAAATAGTGATGTAGACGCTCTCGATTGATGTAGCTTTTTTCCACTTTTAATTCTGTGATATGAAAATAGAGAATTAATAAAGCTTAAAACTCATGAAAATGTGACTAGTAGCTAGTGACTAGTTAGCTAGTGACTAGTTAGCTAGTCTTGTACTATTAATGTACGGAGCTTTAGGCATCAAAGGAGCATGAAATGGGGCTGATTGGAGCAAGTAAATGGACTATTCTTGAAGAAAACACAGTTATGGAAACTTCGAGAGCTTATTTGTGAAGTAGAGGATAAGATAGAAGAAGATAGGAGCTAGTAGAAGCCTAGTCTTGCAAGAATGAAGCAAGTGAGAGTAAGGAGCATTGAGATCAAGCTTGGGGCTGATGGAGAGCTGAAGCTTTCCATGAAAGCTTGGTGGGAAGAAGGAGAAGCTCCTAGAGGAGAGAGAAAGTAGGTGTTGTTGAATGAGCAAGAATCAAGTGAAGAGCACTTTCCACATTTCAAGGCCACTTGTCCACTTGCATGCCCACTTGTGAGGCTTGACTTTCTCCTCTTTTAGCTCTTCCAAAAACGTTTTAGAGAGAGGTGTGAGAAAACCACCTAAAAGTGAATGCTAGTGTGTGCTAGTGAGCCCATGAGGGTCTTTAATGCTCTGATACCAGTTGTTGGGCTTTTAGGGTTGATACACACATGTAGCATTCATGTTGTAGACACAAAATGAGGAGAGATGAGAGAGAAATAAAATGCCTATGCAGGAGGAGAACTTACACCATTCAAATGAACAAAATAACTAGTGCATAAGCAAAGCTTGCAAAACTACAAGTGATGTCTAGAGCTTGTGGAGGGCGCCTTCTTATGTAGGCTCTCATGTGATGTTCCAGAGAGTTCTAGGGCTAGTTCCCACATGGGTAAGAGATGGTGTGAAGGCATGTGTTTAATCCTTACAGATCGGAGTGCCATCTCGGAATTTTTGAGCATTATTTGGGTTTTGATATGTGAGAGCAGTATGTGCTTGAGGAGTATCATGTTTGGAATGATGTCTTTTTGAATGCAATGATTGCAAAGAAATGCCAACACAGTTGCAGCTTGCTGGAGAAAAATGAGCTGCTAGGTAGTGCTTGGCTGATGTGAATACTAAATGTGGTGCCGTTATGAAAGCACAAAAGGTTCCTGATGAGCTCTTTGTCAAAGGTCGTCACCTAGAACGTGTTGATTGCGGAATTTGTTCAAGTATTGCTGAGAAAATCTTGTGCTTGGAAATCTTTGCCGACATGCATACCAAGTGTGGCCACCCAGGGGCTAACGCCGCCCAAAGGAAACCAAAGGGAGGCCGGCCGCCCAACCTTCACCCTAAAGGATGGCCGCCCCATAAAATTAAACCATTTAATGGCCACCCTAAGTAAAAGAGGGTGTGAACAAAAGAAAAGAGGAAGGCATGGGAGAGTAGATGATGGGCAGCAGCGCAGCATGAGAAGGAGAACTCGTACCGAGTGCCATGAGCATCAGTTGAGTGTGGCAAAGAAGGGAGGAAGGCCCAACATCTCAGGGCGCCGTCATTCGGTCCCAATCTCGCTAAAGTTCATGCTGGTCAGTATAACCTGCCACGTCATCACGATCGCTCCCACGCCACGTCAATCATGGCGTCCTGACTGCGTGGTGGGGCAAAATAAAAAATCAAGGATGGGTTATAATTGGCTATATACGAGGAGGGAGGAGAAATATAACGAAGGGAGAGAAGGGAGGAACCTCGAGCATAGCAAGCTCTCTCTCTCGAAGTGGGGGAGACAAGGTGCTTCTCTCTCTCTCTCTCCTCTCTTCTCTCTCTCTCTCTCTCTCTCTCTCTTCTCTCTCTCTCTCTCTCTCTCTCTCTCTCTCTATCGGGCTTTTGCATGAGAAGAAGCCAAGCAAAGAGGCAAAATGGGAGTCGAAGATCAAGAAGAGGAAGAGCTCCCTCGCCCTCGCTCTCATCCTCGAAGCAAGCAAAAGCTTGGAGAGCCGAAGAGCCATGGTTGAAGCTTGAGAGAGCAAGAGGTTGAAGAGCTTGGGAAGAGAGCGGAAGAAGGAGCAAGGCGGAGAGCTTGTGTTCGAAGGCGAGCCATGGTTGAAGCTTGAGAGAGCAAGAGGTCGGGGAGCTTCGGAACCAAGGAGTTTAAGCAAGGGAGTTTGAAGCAAGAGAGCTTTGGCGAGGAGCTTGAGCAAGAAGCTTGCCGAAGCTAAGGTGAGAAGAGGATTACAAGCAAAGTCAAGGCTTGAGTAGGCAAAGGCGAGAAGGAGATTTACAAGAAATGGGAACCTTGAAGTAAGCAAGCAGGCGAGCTGGGTCTTGAATCAAAGCAAGAGAAGAAAGCAGGAGAAGGCATGCACTTAGGTAATAACTGAAGCTTGATGATGAGGACGAGGAAATGAACTGAATTTAAGCGTGAGGGTGAAAGCATGTGAACCTGTCGCGCTTTTTGTGCAGTTAGCAGTTTAAAGTTAGCACATCTTCGAAAAGTTGGGCGTCCGGTAAATTTTTTACAAATAATATCAAAATTTGTCGGAGGTTTGTACATTTGGATTCCTTGTTTCAAGTTCTTTCTATTGATATCATATGTCATAGATCTTGGAGATGTAGCTCAAGTTATTGTACTAGTTAGCATATGTCAAAATTGTGCTAGTTAGCATTGTCCGGGACATGAAAAAGCATGACAAGTTAACATGCTTTCACCCTGCAGAATCCGCAAGGTATTTGAAGCAGATAAAGCGACAGAGAAAAGTTTCAATCACCGTCATCCGTTAGAGATTGAATTAGCATTTTGTTAAGTCCGGTGTCGCTAATGGCCCGGTTAATCCTGTAAATGGGAGCTTAAACTCCTAGTTAGCAGCTGATCCAAGTGACGGTGCTGTTAACAGCCTGCCTTGGCTAAATACCAAGTTGTAGTCAAGGTAATATTCAATTAATTGATGATTGCGGTGATTGTCAAAGCTGTAAGTGTCTCTTGTTCTCTCTCGTTAAACACCTCCCACAGCAAGAGGCCCGGCGCCTGCCCGGCTCACGTAGCGAACACATATCCCCCGACAATGTGCATGTCAAAGTTTTGCATCTAAAAAAGCTTTTAAATCACTCCATTTGCAAAATTTTACCCATTTACCATACAAAGTGAGCTTATACAACCCACGGGACAAAATGGTAGATGCAACAATTTCATCACGAAAACAAAGATCATGAATTGCACATCTATCATCCACAAATTTCACAACAAAAGCATGTCTAGCAAGTTCAATTATAGACATACTGTTCCTCAGTTCAATTGGAAAAAAAATGTCATTTGCTACAGTCAACACAATCTTTCCGACGCCCCTGATCGGATAAGAGGCATTGTTGGAGAACTTGACAAAACAATTGAACTTGCATAATTTAGCTTACCCTGAATAGTCAACATATATTTTAGGAGTCTAAGTGCAGATCACTAATTGTGTTACACATCTTTTCTATTTATCTATTTTTGGGATATATAGGGATAATGTAGGTGAAGTTTTGGTGGCACAATTTCCCTATACTTTACATTGGCACCAATTTGCAATTGTACACTTATATTCGAACCTCAACTTGAAAGTACCATGTTTTTTGAGTGAAATTTAGTAATATAATGAAAAAAACATATTATTAACTCAAAACGAGTGGAGTTCTATTAAAATGTAAAGCCACTCCCAGCTTTGTGTTGTTTGCTATGTAGGTATTGGGTCCCTTGAATTTCAAGGAAGAAGAGTTACACAATAAGAACTCCATGGGCACACTCAAATTTCCTTTTTGTCACAAAAACACTCCAAAGTATACATTAAAATGTGAATTTCACTAGCAAATAGTACAAAGAGTTTTTTGTAAAGAGGCCATAGCTTTGAATACATAGGCTTTCTTTTGTTATAAGTATAAAAACACCTTTAGAACTACCTATGCTAGCTATGTAGCAATCTAAATGCACTAAGTAGTGCTTCAGGGTGATCTAATGCCAATTTCATGATAATTCACCCAAAACAACACAAGTTTTTTATCAACTCAAGTAAGGTTAAAAATGTTACTCAAAACCAACTCTGAAGGTGCAATCACTAGCCCAAAGATAGGTCATAAGCACTTTAGAACCTCCTGGCTTTTCAAGAAATAATTCTAGGAAGTTGTTCATTTAAGGACACAAAACTACCCAAGATAGGTCATAAGCGTCCAAGAATGTCGGGGTATTTGTGTTTGAAAGGTGAGCCGGGAAGGCGTGGGCCTCTGGCTGTTGTGAGAGGTGTGTGGAAGACAGTTGCCAGCAGACACAATGAATGTAGACAAATCTTGAAATTAACAGCATGAACAAGATCCTGAAGCTTGATTATCATTAACAGTATCGTTGCTTTAATTAAATGTTAATTGAGGAGTTTAAGTTCCATACATCCGTTTAGCCTGCCTTAATTCAGATTATAATAGAGAAAATAACACTTCAACTATCTCGATGATGATAGTGTTGAGATCAATTATGATGATGTTGTTATGCTTTCCCCTTTACCTTAATTGGCCTGCCAAGCTTGCCTTGACAATATTCTCTCCTTCGTTCTTCTCGTGCTTCTTCAAGAGAGAGAGAGATGGTAGGATTAGAGTGGGCTATGGTGGCTTTCATTAGATTGGCTATGGAAGCTTGGATTAGAGTGGGCTATGGAAGCTTGGAAAAAGAGTGCTTATAGCTTATGGCTTCCTCCCCTGATACAGCAGAGAACGAAAACTTGAATATCTCCCAATCGGTGCAGAATTAGCCTCTGTGCGTGTGATGCAAAAATGCTCAAAACGCAGAGTTTTCTTTTGCCTTTGAGCCCATTTTTTCCAGAAACCTGTTTTACAAAAAATTTACAGAATAGGTTTTTTTCGGCCTACCTCATGCAAAGATGTGAAGTCTCTCACACACTTTATTTTTTACCACTGACCACATGTCTTCCTCTACCCAAGTTGCCTTATATGTCCTAAGAGCCCTTTCACATGTAAAACCTTTTCTTCAAGCATAAGATCTCTACGCTTAGGCCTTTATAACCACATAAAGCATACACTTTCTGGATTTCCTTGCTTGTTTTCGAGCCCTGGTCACTGTTCAATAAATGTGTCAGCTTCAAATAGACTTTTTTTCTTCTCTTTACTCTTTTTTCCATCGTGGAAGCGGAGTGTCACGATAGCATTGTTCATGGATTGGTTTAGATAGAAAGTGCACTATGAGTGTCATTTTTCACATGAGTAGTAAATAGATACGTCAAAAATTAGATGTGTGACACAATTACTACTAGCACTTCAAAACCTCTTAAACTATATGTTTCCTATTCAAGGTAAGTTAAATTATCCAATCTAAAAACAAAAAACTCTGCCATCAACCACTCTATTCATGATTCTATCTTCCACAGGAGGAATGTTTCAAATGCACACGTTTATAAATGATAAACTTTGGAATTAAGTGGGCTAGTAAACCCTCATCGCTATCTTACATAGGGTCCATAGGGGGGGATCTAAGGCCCAAATTTGGGGGGGAAAGCGGTTTTGATCTCATCCATCTGATTGAGTGGTGAACTAAAAGCAAACTAGGGGTGAACTAGGGGTGATCTCGGGGCAAAAATGGCGTTCCAAGTTCACCCCGCTCGTGGGTGGGTGTGGGGTTGAACCCAAGACCTCTTGGTTGTCAGGCGAATGCCTTACCACCACGCTAGCACGTGTCGTTGGCCATGTTGGCAGGGCACATGATTACACCCTAGTTTATTCGCCACTAATTTACCTGCCCCTAGTTCACCCTTAATTCACCCCTAGTTCACCCATACCTAGTGCACCTTTTTTCACCCCTAGTGCACTAGATGATCAACCGCTAAGATCACCCAGTTATCCCTGTGGTAGCTTTTCTGACACCTCTAGCTTCAAATTCTGAAGGACTAAAGGATCGATAGACCAAGAATGTCGGGGGATTTGTGTTCAAAAGGTGAGTCGGGAAGGCGTGGGGCCTCTGGCTGTGAGAGGTGTGTGGAAGAGAGTTGCATTAACACAATTAACATAGACAAAGCTTAAAAGTGACAACTTGAACACGATTCTGAAGCTTGATTACCCAAAGTTGACAATTAACAGTACCGCTGCTTAAATTATTTAAACTTTTTACATCATGTTAATTTGCCTTCGTTGGCTTGCTGAGCTTGCCTTGATAATAATAGTCTCTTCGTTCTTCCTCTGCTGCTTTAAGAAAAGCAGAGAGAGAGAGAGAGAGAGGAGAGAGAGAGAGAGAGGAGATGAGAGAGAGAGAGAAGAGAGAGAGAGTAGAGAGAGAGAGAAGAGAGAGAGAGATCCGGAGAGAGAGAGAGAGAGAGAGAGATGGAGAGAGAGAAGATCCTAGGAAAATGATTATTATGGCTTGAGAAAGAGGTTATGGCTTGAGTTATGGCTTCTTGATTAGAGTGGCTATGGAAGCTTGTATTAAAGTGGGCTATGGAATCTTGGATTAGAGGGGGCTATGGAAGCTTTAAAAAAAGAGCTAAGACTGCTCAAATCTTATGGCCCCTCCCTGATACCGTAGAGAACAAGAACTTGAATATCTCCTAATCGGTGCAGAATTAGCCTCTGTGCGTGAAACACAAAAATGTTTTAAAACACTCTTTTTCTTCTCCCCTTTTGCGGTCCGTTTTGACCAAAAAACTTGTTTTACGAAAATTTTATAGACTAAGAATTTTTCAGCCTCCCTCATGCAGAGGTTTGAAGTCTCTCACAAACTTTCCTTTTTACCACTGACCACATGTCTTCCTCTACCCAAGTTTCCTTGCATGTCCTAAGAGCCTTTTCACATGTAACAACCTTTTCGTTTAAGCATGAAATCTCTACGCTTAAGCCTTCATAACCACATAAAACATACACTTTCTAGATCTCCTTGCTTGTTCTCGAGCCCTGGTCACTGCTCAATAAATGTGTAAGCTTCAAATAGATTTTTTATGCTTCCCTTTGCGCTTTTTCCCATCATGGAAGCGAAGTTTCACGACAACGCAAAGAAATCTTCAATACAATAACCAATTGAGGACTACTTGTACTTTACAAGTCAAGGATTGTAGCCCCCTTATGCATCCACTTCAATATATAAAAGCTATTTTCACCCAACTAAGGATTATATCTTTTAGGGGTGCAGTGACAATGTATATCAACTCAAATCTATGATGGTGAAAAATGCAAGACTTCAAGGATCTAATTTTATAAACCCAGTACACTAGTATAGGACATCGTGACCCTTGACTATCGACTCGTTAATTTACCTATGCTCATCTTCTAAAACCAAC
>NC_140939.1:111872387-111900880 GCF_014529385.1 Adiantum capillus-veneris | reverse complement strand
TGCTTGATTTTGCCTACGGCTTGCCATACAGGCTCTTGACATTACCTAAAGCTTACCTAATCAACTATGGATGGTTTGAGCAAGTGTTGAAGCCGTTTTGGAAGTCCGTTTGTGTTTTTCGTAGAAAAATGCAAACGGACTTCTGAAACGGGTTGTATATTTGGTGTTTTTTTCTCACAGTTTTGTCTATCGCTTGTCTAACGCGCTACTGACTTTGTCTAAAGACTACCTAATCAACTATGGATGGTTTGGACAAGTGTTGAAGCCGTTTCCTAAGTCCGTTTGCGTTTTTTCATAGAAAAACGCAAACGGACTTCAAAAACGGCTTGTGTGTTTGACGTTTCTTCTTGCGGTTTTGTCTACGGCTTGACATACGCGCTCTTGACATTTTCTAAAGCTAACCTAATCAACTATGGATGGTTTGAGCAAGTGTTGAAGTCGTTTCCTAAGTCCGTTTGCTTTTTTTCGTAAAAAAACACAAACGGATTTCAGAAACGGCTTGTATATTTGGCGTTTCTACTTGCGGTTTTGTCTACGGCTTGCCATACATGCTCTTGACATTGGCTAAAGCTTACCTAATCAAGTATGGATGGTTTGGGCAAGCGCACAAACCGTTTCTGAAGTCCGTTTGCGTTTTTTACTCCGGCTTGTGTATTTGGTGTTTCTTCTTACGATTTTGCCTATGGCTTGCTATACGTGCTACTGACTTTGCATAAAGCTTACCTAATCAACTATGGATGGTTTGGGGAAGTGTTGAAGCCGTTTTCTAAGTCCGTTTGTGTTTTTTTTTCGTAGCAAACGCAAACGGACTTCAGAAAAGGCTTGTGTGTTTGGCGTTACTTCTTGCGATTTGCCTACGGCTTGACGTACGCACTCTTGACATTGCCTATGACATTGCCTATAGCTTACCTAATCAACTGTGGATGGTTGAATAAGCGCACAAGCCGTTTCTGAAGTCCATTTGTGTTTTTCCGTAAAAAACGCAAACAGACTTTAGAAACGGCTTGTGTATTTAGCGTTTCATCTTGCGGTTTTGCCTACGGCTTGCCATACGCGCTATTGACTTTGCCTAAATTTTGCTTAATAAACTATGTATGGTTTGTACAAGTATTGAAGCCGCTTTCGAAGTCCGTTGGCGTTTTTTTATAGAGAAACAAGAACGGACTTCAGAAACGGCATGTATATCTGACATTTCTTCTTGTGGTTTTCTCTACGGCTGCCATAACGTACTCTTGATTTTCCTAAACCTTACCTAATCACCTATGAATGGTTTGAACAAGCACACAAGCCGTTTATGAAGTCCGTTTGCGTTTTCCGTAGAAAAACGCAAGGAAAACGCAAACGGACTTCAGAAACGGCTTGTGTATTTAGCATTTCATCTTGCAATTTTTGCCTACGGCTTGCCATATGCGCTATTGACTTTTTCTAAAGCTTACCTAATCAACTATGATGGTTTGGGCAAGTGTTGAAGCCGTTTGGAAGTCCGTTTGCGTTTTTTCGTACAAAAATACGAACAGACTTCAGAAACGGCTTGTATATTTGGCGTTTCTTCTTGCGGTTTTATCTACGGCTTACCATATGCGCTCTTGATATTGTTTAAAAGCTTACCTAATCAACTATGGATGGTTTGGGCAAACGCACAAGCTGTTTCTGAGGTTAGTGCGTTTTTTCGTAGAAAAACGCGAACGGACTTCAGAAACGGTTTGTATATTTGGCGTTTCTTCTTATGGTTTTGTCTACGGCTTACCATACGCGGTCTTGACTTTGCATAAAGCTTACCTAATGGATTATGGATGGTTTGGACAAGCGCACAAGCCGTTTTCGAAGACCATTTGCATTTTTTCGTAGAAAAACGTGAACAGACTTCAGAAACAACTTGTATATTTGGTGTTTCTTCTTGCGTTTTTTCTTACGGCTTGCCATACGCGCTCTTGAGATTGCCTAAAGCTTACCTAATCAACTATGGATGATTTGGGCAAGCTCTCAGATATTTCGACACTACATACTAAATGCTTGGACGCCCTTTAGGTTTGGTAGTTATGGGTATATGTAATTTTAAATTCTAACATAACGTTTTCTTTGTATTTTTTGAACAGTGGTTGATGATTGGACATGGAGCCACACCATACGAGCGCGAGTATGCGGACAGAAAGGGCTTAAATGTCCTTATGGACATTCAGAGTTATCGTTCTGACTTGGTTATAAGTATTTAACCTTACACTCTTACATTTGTTATATTTTAATAATAAGCTAAAAAATAGGTTGTTTTGTAATTATATAATTATACTTACTTAAAGTCTTATTGTTTTGTTTGTTTTGCAGTATATCCGACTATAATGCCACTCGGACCGATGAGACGTCAGATTAGTCGACGTCAAAGTAGCCGTAGCTAGATAACACTAGGTTTTATTTTTTCACAGCATGTATTAGGAGATGACGTGTGTACGTCAATTTAGTAACTAATTGGCCAACAATGTATTTTTTCCAATAATTCATGACAATTGCCGTTGTAGCTATACATTTTGAATCAAAGCGTTTAACAATCAATTAGTGATTTGACAAATGATTTATCGTCAAAAGTAATACAAAGTAATAAATTGACATACAAATCATATGCAAAATCACTAATTGATTGTTAAGCTTTGATTAAAATGTACTAGCTACAACGCAATTGTCATTAATTATTGGAAAAATACATTGTTGGCCAATAGTTACAAAATTGACGTACACACGTCATCTCCTAATACATGCTGTGAAAAATAAAACAGTGTTATCTAGCTACGGCTACTTTGACGTCGACTAATCTGACGTCTCATCGCGTCCGAGTGGCATATATGTCGGATATACTGCAAAACAAACAAAACAATAAGACTTTACGTAAGTATAAATATATAATTACAAAACAACCTAATTTTTAGCTTATTATTAAAATATAAACAAATGTAAGAGTGTAAGGTTAAATACTTATAACCAAGTCAGAACGATAACTCTGAATGTCCATAAGGACATTTAAGCCCTTCTGTCCGCATACTCGCGCTCGTATGGTGTGGCTCCATGTCCAATCATCAACCACTGTTCAAAAAATACAAAGAAAACGTTATGTTAGAATTTAAAATTACATATACCCATAACTACCAAACCTAAAGGGCGTCCAAGCATTTAGTATGTAGTGTCGAAATATCTGAGAGCTTGCCCAAATCATCCATAGTTGATTAGGTAAGCTTTAGGCAATCTCAAGAGCGCGTATGGCAAGCCGTAAGAAAAAACGCAAGAAGAAACACCAAATATACAAGTTGTTTCTGAAGTCTGTTCACGTTTTTCTACGAAAAAATGCAAATGGTCTTCGAAAACGGCTTGTGCGCTTGTCCAAACCATCCATAATCCATTAGGTAAGCTTTATGCAAAGTCAAGACCGCGTATGGTAAGCCGTAGACAAAACCATAAGAAGAAACGCCAAATATACAAACCGTTTCTGAAGTCCGTTCGCGTTTTTCTACGAAAAAACGCACTAACCTCAGAAACAGCTTGTGCGTTTGCCAAACCATCCATAGTTGATTAGGTAAGCTTTAAACAATATCAAGAGCGCATATGGTAAGCCGTAGATAAAACCGCAAGAAGAAACGCCAAATATACAAGCCGTTTCTGAAGTCTGTTCGTATTTTTGTACGAAAAAACGCAAACGGACTTCCAAAACGGCTTCAACACTTGCCCAAACCATCCATAGTTGATTAGGTAAGCTTTAGAAAAAGTCAATAGCGCATATGGCAAGCCGTAGGCAAAATTGCAAGATGAAATGCTAAATACACAAGCCGTTTCTGAAGTCCGTTTGCGTTTTTCCCTTGCGTTTTTTCTACGGAAAACGCAAACGGACTTCATAAACGCTTGTGTGCTTGTTCAAACCATTCATAGGTGATTAGGTAAGGTTAGGAAAATTCAAGAGTACGTATTGCAAGCCGTAGAGAAAACCACAAGAAGAAATGTCAGATATACATGCCGTTTCTGAAGTCCGTTCTTGTTTCTCTATAAAAAAAACGCAAACGGACTTCGAAAGCGGCTTCAATACTTGTACAAACCATACATAGTTTATTAAGCAAAATTTAGGCAAAGTCAATAGCGCGTATGGCAAGCCGTAGGCAAAACCGCAAGATGAAACGCTAAATACACAAGCCGTTTCTAAAGTCTGTTTGCGTTTTTCTACGGAAAAACACAAATGGACTTCAGAAACGGCTTGTGCGCTTATTCAAACCATCCACAGTTGATTAGGTAAGCTATAGGCAATGTCAAGAGTGCGTACGTCAAGCCGTAGGCAAAATCGCAAGAAGTAACGCCAAACACACAAGCCTTTTCTGAAGTCCGTTTGCGTTTTGCTACGAAAAAACACAAACGGACTTAGAAAACGGCTTCAACACTTCCCCAAACCATCCATAGTTGATTAGGTAAGCTTTATGCAAAGTCAGTAGCACGTATAGCAAGCCATAGGCAAAATCGTAAGAAGAAACACCAAATACACAAGCCGGAGTAAAAAAACGCAAACGGACTTCAGAAACGGTTTGTGCGCTTGCCCAAACCATCCATACTTGATTAGGTAAGCTTTAGCCAATGTCAAGAGCATGTATGGCAAGCCGTAGACAAAACCGCAAGTAGAAACGCCAAATATACAAGCCGTTTCTGAAATCCGTTTGTGTTTTTTTACGAAAAAAGCAAACGGACTTAGGAAACGACTTCAACACTTTGCTCAAACCATCCTAGTTGATTAGGTTAGCTTTAGAAAATGTCAAGAGCGCGTATGTCAAGCCGTAGACAAAACCGCAAGAAGAAACGTCAAACACACAAGCCGTTTTTGAAGTCCGTTTGCGTTTTCTATGAAAAAACGCAAACGGACTTAGGAAACGGCTTCAAACACTTGTCCAAACCATCCATAGTTGATTAGGTAGTCTTTAGACAAAGTCAGTAGCGCGTTAGACAAGCGATAGACAAAACTGTGAGAAAAAACACCAAATATACAACCCGTTTCAGAAGTCCGTTTGCATTTTTCTACGAAAAACACAAACGGACTTCCAAAACGGCTTCAACACTTGCTCAAACCATCCATAGTTGATTAGGTAAGCTTTAGGTAATGTCAAGAGCCTGTATGGCAAGCCGTAGGCAAAATCAAGCAGAAACGCCAAACACACAAACCATTTCTTAAGTCCGTTCGCATTTTTTTATGAAAAAAAGCAAACGGACTTCGAAAACGGCTTATGTGCTTGTCCAAACCATTCGTAGGTGATTAGGTAAAGTTTAGACAAAGTCAAGAGCGCGTATGGCAAGCCGTAGACAAAATCGCAAGAAGAAATACCAAATATACAAGACGTTTCTGAAGTTTGTTCTCGTTTTTCTACAGAAAAATGCAAACGAACTTTGGAAATGGCTTCAACACTTGCTCAAACCATCCAAAGTTGATAAGGTAAGCTTTAGACAAAGTCAATAGCGCATATGGCAAGCCGTAGGCAAAACCGCAAGATGAAACATTAAATACACAAACCGTTTCTGAAGTCCGTTTGCGTTTTTCCATGAAAAAACGCAAATGGACTTCAGAAACGGCTTGTACGCTTGTCCAAACCATCCACAGTTGATTAGGTAAGCTTTAAGCAATGTCGAGAGTGCGTATATCAATCCGTAGGCAAAACCGCAAGAAGCAACACCAAACACACAAGCTGTTTTTAAAGTCCGTTTGCATTTTTCTCCGGAAAACACAAACGGACTTAAGAAACAGCTTCAACACTTGCCCAAACCATCCATAGTTGATTAGGTAAGCTTTAGCCAAAGTCAGTAGCGCGTATGGCAAGCCATAGACAGAACCGCAAGAAAAAACGCCAAATACACAAGCCGTTTCTAAGTCCGTTTGCGTTTTTCTATGAAAAAACGCAAATGGACTTCAGAAACGGTTTGTGCGCTTGCTCAAACCATCCATACTTGATTAGGTGAGCATTAGGCAATGTCAAGAGCGTATATGGCAAGCCGTAGACCAAACCACAAGAAGAAACGCCAAATATATAAGCTGTTTCTGAAGTCCGTTTGCGTTTTTTCTACGATAAAATGCAAACGGAGTTAGGAAACGGCTTCAACACTTCTCCAAACCATCCATAGTTGATTATGTAAGCTTTAGAAAAATTCAATAGCGCATACGGAAAACTGCAATAAAACTGCAAGAAGAAATGCCAAACACAGAAGTTGTTTCTTAAGTCCGTTCACGTTTTTTTGCGAAAAATACAAACGGACTTTAGAAACAGCTTGTATATTTGGTGTTTCTTCTTGCGGTTTTGTCTACGGCTTGACTAAACCAACCATAGTTGATTAGATAAGCTTTAAGCTAAGTCAAGAGCGCGTATGGAAAGTCGTAAACAAAACCGCAAGAAGAAATACCAAATATGCAAACCGTTTCTGAAGTCTGTTCGCGTTTTTCTATGAAAAAATACAAACAGACTTCGAAAACGGCTTCAACACTTGTCCGAACCATCCACAATTGATTAGGTAAGCTTTAGGAAATATCAAGAGCGCGTATGTCAAGCCGTAGGCAAAATCGCAAGAAGAAACACTGAACACAAACCGTTTCTAAAGTCCGTCTGCGTTTTTCTACGAAAAAATACAAACGGACTTAGGAAACGGCTTCAACACTTGCCCAAACCATCCATAGCTGATTAGGTAAGCTTTAGACAAGGTGAATAACGCATACGATAAGCCGGAGTAAAATCGCAAGAAGAAACGCCCAACACAGAAGCTGTTTCTTAAGTCCTTTTGCATTTTTCCATAGAAAAACGCAAACGGACTTTAGAAACGGTTTGTATATCTGGCGTTTCTTCTTGCGGTTTTGTCTACGGCTTGTCATACATGCTCTTGATTCAACTTAAATCTTACCTAATCAACTATGGATGGTTTTGACAAGCCGTAGACAAAACCGCAAAAAGAAACGCCAAATATACAAGCCATTTCTGAAGTCCGTTCGCGTTTTTCCATAGAAAAATACGAACAGACTTCAGAAACGTCTTGTATATCTTTAGGTAAGCTTTAGGAAATATCAAGAGCGTGTAGCAAGAAGAAACACCAAACACAAGCCGTTTCCTTAGTCCGTTTACGTTTTTGTACGAAAAAATGCAAATGGACTAAGGAAACGGCTTCAATACTTGTCCAAACCATCCATAGTTGATTAGGTAAGCTTTAGGCAAAGTCTATAGCACATACGGCAAGCCGTAGTAAAACCACAAGAAGAAACGTCAAACACAAAAGCTGTTTCTTAAGTCTGTTAGCGTTTCTTTGCGAAAAATGCAAACGGACTTCGGAAATGGCTTGTGTGCTTGCCCAAACCATTTATAGTTGATTAGGTAAGCTTAGGCAAAGTCAAGAGCACGTATGGTAAGCCGTAGACAACCGCAAGAAGAAACGCCAAATATACAAAAAAAAATGAAATCAAAATAAGTCCTTGATCTCATGCACCACTGTGTGTTTCAACAATATGAATTCCCTTCTGTAGCCTGATGTCGTCCTTTGGTACCCATGTTGCATGCAAGAGCTTTCTTGCGATGGCAGTGACACTAAAGAAGGGACCCACCGCCCGCCAAGAAGCACGAATCATAGCCCTTGAGGCTCATATTCAAGAACTCACCGGGAGACTCAGAGACTTAAAGAACGTTTACAAAAGCTTGAAGATGCAAAGGAAGAAGAGAGCCAAGCTCTACTTGAAAAAGAACACACAGTCGAAGTGGCAGTGGAGAAAGAATCACATGAAACAACACATAAGAAGATTGACACCAAGATATAGGCGGCCCTACAAGAATGCCGACTGCAAGAATCTCTTGGTCTCAAGGTCAGCATTGGGGGGCTACACTTATCGTGGTGTACCGCAGAGGACACCCTTCAGGAAGAAATCACCAAGCTCAATGACATTCTTCAACCTATCTAATTCAAGCCCGAAACTGTCGCTTGGATCAATGATACACATAGACATGTGCCACCCAAGCATTGCATACTCACTTTCAAGGACAAAGATGAGCGTATGAAGTTGCTATATCAATCTCGACTTCTCAAGGGAAAAAAGCTTTGGAATGCAGAAGAATGGACCATAAATCAACTCAAGAGTAAAGCAAGCAAGCTCAAGGAAATGCACAAAGCATGCAAGCAAGGCAAATGGGCAGTCTACCAAGGCGGCAAAGCGATCATCCAGGAATTTCAAAAACCCAAACCGGCTCTTCCCTTAGCCGATCCTTCGGTTTTTGTTCTCTCTTTTTTCCTACTCTGCCCTTTTGATGGACCCTCAGTCCTTAACTGATATGTATCAGCCCGCATTGAGAAGCAATTGTTGTAATGTTGTGTTTTTGTTCTCATGGGTCATATATGACCTCCGTGGATGATAATTCAATCTCTCTCTCTCTCTCATACTAACGATATATTAGTTGAAAGAGCCATTGAGCTCGGGAGAGCTAGACGTCCACGATATCAATCGAGGCTCCATCAGAGGATCAAGACTACTCTAGCGGGATATGGGAGATACTTATTACGTCTATTTACAAAGGCGGACATTGACGAAGCTCTTCACTGATCGATGCACTACTTTCTCAGACAACGCCCAATGTTGGAAATTGATGAAGATGATGATGATTTTAGTCTTCCACTTTACTTCACTTTTATGTTTGTACCTAAACATTAGATTAGATCCACAAGGAGTTTATCGGATTGGTCTCATAAGTCATTTTGGCATTTTGAAGACGTTAAATATATCATTTCATTTCATTTCTTTATCTCTCTCACACTCTCTCTCTCTCTCTCTTTACTTTCTTTATTTGTGTGTGTGTGTGTGTGTGTGTGTTGTGTGTGTGTTGTGTGTTCTTTGTTTACGCATGTGTGTGTACATTCTCTCTCTCTCCTCTCTCCTCTCTCTCTCTCTCTCTCTCACACACACACACACACACACACACACACACACAATAGAGAGAGAGAGAGAAAGAGAGGGGAAGGGAACATAAGAGAGAGGAGAGGGAGGGAGCATACCTGGCTCTCCCTCCTCTCCTCGTGTGTGTGTGTGTGTGTGTGAGAGAGAGAGAGAGAGAGAGGGAGAGAGAGAGAGAGGGGCGGGCATGTATACCTATTGTGCAGAGAGCGCCGAAACTCAGATCTACAGATCTGAGTTTCGGGTGCCCTCAAATTATTTTTACAGAGTCGACGTCTCTATGAGCGTCTCTATAAGCGTTTCTATGAACGTCGTTATGAGCGTCTCTATAGCGTCTCTATGAGCATCTCTATAGTCTTTATTACATAGTAATGCCTATAACGATGCCGGGCTTTTTTCCATTTGAACGTCGCACTACGAGTGTCGCTCCATTGAAGGACCTCCCGTAGTGTGCTCTGAATATGATAGCCGCAGTTGCGTTCGTTGGTGGGGAGTCGGGGAAGACGTGTACCGATTCTGTCAGTTTTGGAGCTGCTTCAGGTTGTCCGACTGCGGCTTCAATATGAGGCGCGTGACTTCGAGCAAAAGGGCCCTTTGATTGGTCGAACACCCAACATCTCATATCTCATATGACCCTTTATGGGGAACGAAGTTTCCTAAGTACTTCCTTGCTCTTGGTCTAGGGATTCTGATCTTGTTGTGAACGCCAAAACCTTCGTGTGCTGAAAGGTCCTCTCAAATTTTCTGACGTATGATCGTGGAACGCGTCCTCTTGACTCCCGGCCATGGCTTCCTCATCGGGGTATCTGACCCTTCGCCAACAGCTATAAGGAGAAACTTTCCTTGCCTAAATGAGTAAAAGCAGAAGAGCAAAAGCAGCAGCTAGTATTCCTACACATGAGCGGGGTTTACTACAGATCCTCAAGGGTTAGTTGCTTGCTTGCAGCCGCTGTAGCAGGTGGATGGATCCCTAGAGCACTGGCTCAGAATGTGGCCGTTTCTGCTACTGCTGCTTGGTCGTCCCAAATTGTAGCATTCTGGGGCGCTGTCGGGATTGGCGTCAGAGCCAGCTCCAGACTCCAATCCAGCAATTCCTTCACCTCTATTTTTGCTTCCCTCTCTGCGTTTTGGAGAGCCAAGGCAGCAATGTCTGCGCTCCGTTGCGGGGAATGGTACCTCATGTCCCCGGGCTACAATGGGAGCGGAGTTCGCTTGGATGTGGTGTTGATATGCTGGTCCAATCCCCATCAGCTCTGGCAGGCATGCCTTCAAGTGGCCATACTTGCTGAGGTTGTGGGCCGCCAGAAATGGGTGGTTCTTGTGGTTGGACGCCACGTATCAACACCGCACATCACCCCTGGCGCTTACTGGACCCAATCCCCTAGACATTCTGACTTGTGCACTACCCGGTTTGCCGACACTCTGGGTGGCACCTACACTTCTTTCACAGATGAGGATAAGTTCCAGGCCACCGTCCAGTATTACTATGCCACCAGTGTGCAGGGTCAGCCGAATGACAACCCCAATCTCATCAATGTCATAGCCCAGCTGCTATGTGAGGATGCCTTGGACGTCAAGCGACCGACCCGCGGTGCAATCATGAGTGAAGTACCAGTAGAAGTCCAACAGACAGAAGGAATAGCAAGGCACGTCACCTCTTATCAAATTGTGGGTGCCACCTTGCCTTATGTGTCTATTGAGAAGGCTACGAGCAGCTTTGCAGCTAGCCGGACGCTTGCGGTGAAGAGTTCGACCCTTCTCTACTGCATTGTTCACACAATGGTATGTGTGGCTGTGGGCCTCATGGGTGCAGCTTCAGGAAGAGGCTTGGCTGTCTGGCTTTTCACACCACGGATGGTCATGTCCAAGCTTGGAGCCGAAGCACTCGCAGGTGATGATTTCCTGTTGTCCCTTTTGGGTTTCAACAAATTACGTCTTATCTATACATCACAGGCGGGTAATCTTATCAGCCTTGCCAATGATGCATTTCTTCCATGTGAAGCTGCCAGGCACACAAGAAGTATGTCTGTTATACTTGCCCTACTTCTCAACTTCGTGGAGCTGGCTCTGATTGGGAGCGGCTGGCTTTATGGTTCGCTCAAGGCACAGAGGATGGCACCTAGAGGCGTGGTGGGGCATGGTATGTTGTGTCTGGCAACGGTGGTGGCCACAGGACTCTCATTTCGCACTATGTACAGCGTCTACCAAACAGTTTCAGCCAGATTGATTGGCATTTTTAATGAGACTCGATACGTGCTGCATATTGTAGCAAAGGACTGCCGCATCAAGTCTCCAGTGTCATCATCCAAATACCTAGGATTTGTTTCAGACATAATTGCAAAGACAGAGGATGATACAATGAGCATGACAGCAGGGCTATCCCTCATGCGGCACCCAACATTCAGCCTTGAGGTCTGCCAGCATGCAGCCTTGGAGTGTCTGCAATATTCATATCAAGGAGATACCATAGTGCAGGAGGGGAACAAGAAAATAACGGCGGCAAGAGAATACCCATGGGTACAAGTTTGTATATGTGTTTGTCTCACGTTCCTCTGCTCTGTGTTTGCAGTTGTGTTTGCATACTTGGATGTATTGCCAACGTGGAGCAAACTTTTGGCTGAGGTGCTGCTTGCCACAAGTGGAGTCTGGTTCACTGCGTTGGGTCGAGTGTCGAAGCTGCCGCACAACCACAGCACTGTCATCTGCCACATGGTTGCCACTATGGTAGCATCTGCTGTGTGGTATGTTGGTGTCAAGGATGTTGGGTAATTAAGGAGCAAACCCTTTTTATTTCAAGATAACGCATACTCATCAAAGAAGGAAGTATTGTGTACAGCCCTAATCATAATCAACCTAAGCTGTGTGTTGTGATTCCTACAGCTGCCAAGTATGTTCTACGGAGGTTCCATATGAAAAAACACGAGACATTTCAATGCTTCTAGTGATTTTTTTATTTCTGCAGCCAAGCACAAAGGCAATTCTACATTGTACATTCCTTGTGCCTCTTTTAAAGTGAGGCCTTCTAAAACAAGATAATACTTTCTATACTTGAACAATCTGACGTTTGCAACAAGCTGCTATTGCACAACCATGTGCCCTCACTTAGGCTAGGTTCAATGGAGGTGGAGGCAAGCAACTCATGTCAACTTGTTCCTATTGCCTTTCTGTCACACATGTAAGAAAGTATTTGTTGCTTAATTGATCTTATGGTTCATCATTCTTTGATACAAAATAACTCGACTCTGCCTAAATGATAAAAGAGATCATTTTTCAATTTGAAGTAAATATTGATGATTATGGATACTAGCATTTGATGTGATTGTACCAGTACAAGTGCGCATGGATGCAGATTGCATCCTACACAAAAAAAGCAATCAAGAGCTTGATAGAGTCAAATTACCCCCCCCAAAAAATATTGGATTCTTTCCAAAAGCATGAATGCATTGAAAAATATTTGGTGACAGAGTTTTGCAAATGGTCAACTATAAGCAACTGCCACCATCACTACTTATTTTCATCACTTGAGGGTAGATTTGTCGGTTTCAAGGGCATGGTTCTAGTGTGAGCTTTGTTACAAACATGGACCAAGAGGTGCTAGGGTAGTGCACATGCAAACTCATGGTGTACGTGAGTGAGAGAATATGCAAGAAGTGTAGCTCAAGCAAATTAGGTTCCGAGATAGATTAGTTTGGACTCATAAACACGATCTTGAGACAAGTGTAGTGATCACAAGTTCACAAGGAGAAATGTACTCATGTAAAGAAAACTTGGGTGGATTTTCATTGAGAAATGGGCCCCTTTTATACCATGCCATACACACTTGCATTACATTTGGGTTTATAGCCCTCTCCTCTTTATCCTTCACTCTCAACTAGACTCACCATAATCTTCAACACCCTCCCTCAAAGATACAATCTTTGCACTGCTATGTCATTTATGCCTACTTTCATAGTAGCATAACGCGTCCATGGTGCCCCAAACTCCTTTAGCCCAATAATGGCTAGCCCAAGCCTTGAAAAGTGCACAAAAATAGAACTTCAAATACAACAAGGGTAAATTAGAAGAAACGGTTGCTACTTGCTTCTTCCACTACAAGAGGTTGTGTGCTCTTGTGACGCTTTTAGCGATCAAATACACTAGGTTTTTATAACCCCCGGCGTCGCTAAGAGCGTCGCTATCAGCGTGGATACGGGGACGTCGCTATATGCGTCGCTATGAACGTCGCTATATAACGACGCCTATAGTGACAATTATAGAGAGGATGCAGAGCCATCTATAGCAACGCTGCAGAGGCTTATATAGCGACGTTCATAGCGACAGCCGAGAGGAAATTTTTTTTGTGGCAGGGCATTCACCCATTGAATGTTTCATACATATTCTTCACCTTTGAAAAAAAGTGCAAAGGTAGATATAGACCCAAAATAGTCACCTACAAGACAATATAACCATTAACTCCATCATCCATAGTACGTATTGTTTGACAAACAAAAATACAAAGTGACAAGCGTGAATTGATGAAAGTAAATCAATGACAATTGTACACATACGCAAAATCACTTGATTGTTAAACTTTGCAAATGTAATAGTTACAAACCATTGTCATTATTTAAAAAATATACATGATTTTCAAAAAGACGTATGAAAGTCGTCTCATGATACATAAGCTATGACAAAAAGAAACTAATGCTATCTAGCTATGGTTAAACTGACGTCGTCTAATCAGACGTCTCATCGCGTCCAAGCGGCGTATCTGTTGGATTCTGCAAAAAAAAAAAATAAGACAGCTTTTTGTAAGTATAAACATATAGCGACGTTAAAAAACAATACAACAAATAGAAAAGAATAAACCCTAATACTAACCATGCCGCCGTGAGAACTCAGAATGTCTATAAAAGCGTTTAAGCCCTTCCTGCCTGCGTACTCACGCTCGTACGGTGTGGGATCACGTCCTGTAAACGACCACTGTCAAAACATTCAAAGATTTCATTATGTTAGAATCTAAAAACCCATAAACCTTAAACTATCAAACATAGAGAGCAATGCAAAAACACTTACAAAATCGGCCTCAAATGATGGCCTCCCGCCGCTCTCCAAGTGGTGCGAGCTTCCTATGTCTACTCGCACGCTGCTTTCTTTGCATTCTTCCAATCTTCTTTGGCCAGCCAATCTTGTCTGTTCCACCCATGCTTGATTGGTTTTTGCACTTCGGAACACTTATGCTTGCAGTATTCGCGCATTTGAACCTTCATCACGTCTTCATTGAAGCGTCCTCCTGTGTTGGAACGGGAAACTCGTCATGAAGCATACTGATGACTCTGTCTTTTAAACCATTCGGTACTTCACTCCAGGTGTTTAGTATGTAGTGTCTAAACACCTGAGAGCAAAGATCGCGCATGCGCGAAATCACCTTCTTGCCTTCATCATCCAAGATGATGCCACCGCTGAAGTCGACGGAGTAAGGCAAGTCCTCTCGCCGTTGACGCGTGAACCTGAGTGTCCGGACAGGGGTCTCTAGCGGCGTGTCAATGGGGGTACGGACGTCAGGTGTCTCCACTGGATTCTGAGCCCCGAAGCGAGGAGTGTCCACTGGAGTGACTCTTCGTGGAGTAGTTAGTGCTGTGTAGCTCCTAGGAACAGCAGTCAGCCGCGCAAAACCTAGTGTCGATGGCGATGTCGTGGCTGGTGTCGGGACGGGCAAAGGAGGGGAGGGTAAAGAGCTTCGTCGAACACGAGGCGGTGTCGAAACATCGGTGGCGGCACCCCCACAACAACCGCCACCGCCACCACTAGAGTGCAGGTGCCTACACGAGTGTGAAGATCGTCTCGTCGACACCGAAGCTTCGGAGCGCGTTGAGGACTCCGAAACAGAGGAAGATACGGATGGAGTAGGAACGTGCGATGGTGCGCTAGAGCGATGACGCTCCATGTACCACTGTCTCTGCTGGGGTGACAAAGAAGAAAGAAACTCCTCATCATCCGTATCTGCATTAAACACACGAACATTTAAACTTAATATTGAATGAATGGAGTAGAAAACATGGACAAGTAGATACATAGAGAGAGAGAGAGAGAGAGAGAGAGAGAGAGAGGAGGAGGAGGAGGTGCTCATCGTCCCTGCTTGTGAGAACATACCTAGAGCATACGTACCTGGAGTGGACGCAAAGACCATTAAATACAATGACGCAATGACGCGTTCTTCTTCTATTCAACTTGAGTGATGGAAGAGGCAAGTCAATAACTCAAAATTTTTAATCGAAAAAGAGAGAGAGAGAGAGAGAGAGAGAGAGAGAGAGAGCGCACACAATCAAATCTTGTAGTCGAAAAACCAGGTGGTGGAGCTGCATGTGGGTGTGTGTGTGTGGGTGTGTGTGCACGCCAATGAAAAAATGAGAAAAATGGTATAACTTCTTTATCACGGAAGTGTGATAGATTGGTTATGCCATTTTCCTCATGAATAACAGGTCTTGAGTTCAACTCCTGTCGACTAGATCTTTAAGGTCTCTTGGGATAGTTTCCTACAATGTTAAGACTCTCTTCTTCTTCTTCTTTTCTCTCTCTCTCTCTCTTTCAATATGTGTGTGCATTCTTTGTTTATGCATGTGTGTGTGCGTTTTTGGTTTATGCATGCTCTCTCTCACTTTTCCTCTCTCAATGTGTGTGCATTCTTTGTTTATGCATGTGTGTGTGCGTTTTTTGTTTATGCTTGTGCCCTCTCTCTCTCTCTCTCTCTCTCTCTCTCTCAAAAACACAATGTGTGTGTGTGTGTGTGTGAGAGAGAGAGAGAGAGGGAGAGAGAAAGAGGGGAAGGAAACATGAGAGTGAGGAGAGAGAACAAGCATACTTGGCTCTCCTTCCTCTCCTCGTGTGTGTGTGTGTGTTGTGTGTGTGTGGTGTGTGTGTGTGGAGAAGAAAGAGAGAGAGAGGGAGAGCGGCATTACCTTGCTTGCTTGAGCGTGCGCTGAAAACTCAGATCCGAGATTTGAGTTTTCGGACGCTCTCAGTTATTTTTTTAAGCCCTGACAGCGTCGCTATGAGCGTCTCTAAGTTACTTGTAACTTAGCGACGCTCATAGTGACGCCGTGTTTTTTCACATTTGTGCGTCGTAGTACGAGCGTCGCTACTATTAAGTACCTCTTGTAGTGTTCCTCCTCTCTTTCTTCTCCTTATACAACTGTTATATTTGCCTGCTAATCCCAACAATCTCGTGCACAATGATCAGCTATGCCACACCGATGATAGTTAATGTGACCTCATCATCTACCTTCTCCTCATCCACGTCCACGAACTATCATGTTACGGTCTCCTTTAAATCCTCCTCTATTAAAAAGTACTCTCTATCTCTCTCTGGTTGGTGCTTCTTTTGGCTCTGGTTAATGCTTTGAATCAAAATTGAGGAGCACTACTTCCACTTCGTTCAGTTTCTTGTCCAGATTTTGCAAAGTGGATATCAAGTTGTCGAATGAGGTGGCTTGTCTACACTGTTAAGCAAAATTATAATTCTTGTCATCGGGCATATTCTTTTGGAGTCCTCTCAGGTGTTGCTTGAGTGCTTTGAACCTTTTGAGATGAGCTACAAGAGACATTTACCTCTCCTTTATGCAATTTGTAAAATTGCATAAGTAAGCTGGTCTTAGAGCTTTTGGATGCTGTGCCAAGTTCTTTGTTTGGGAGATCTCAAGCTTCTTTAGCATCCTTCTTGCCAGCAATATTGGAGATAACGTCATCACCAAGTGATTGTCCTATAAGCCCTAGTGCTTTGGATTACAGCCAAACTGATTGTTGGAGATGCATCCTCATGCGGCTCTATTAAGTGGCAAAGCCCTTTGCGCATAAGCAAATACATGGTTTTACTTTGCCAATTGAAAAACATTTCACCATATTTGAATAAGGCGATTAGGGCTATTTTTTGCTCCTATATCTTCTCTTATTTTGTACACAAAGGTCTTACCCGCAAGTACTACTTGCAAAAGTGCCTGGTCGTAGTACAACAGAGTGCAAGCTAGATGGGCTTACCAATCTGGATGGTGGATCAACGGTGTCTAAACCTTGTGCATAGAAGATTTTGTACAATCATTAAAATGATTGTTGGGATTATGGGCTTTGGTCTAGCATAATTTCATCAGTGTGAGAACACCTCCTATTTACATGGTATCCTAGGTGGCCTGGAGCATATGAAACATGGCCAAAAGTGGCCATGGGGAAGTTTTCTAGGCATAGTAAACCCATTATGGAGTAATTTGACTCACCTAAAAATGCCCTAGAAAGGTGGATCCAAAAATCTAAGCTCTCTCTTTAGTATATGCATGTGACAAGTGGAGATGCCTCTTTTGTGCTATAAAATCACCTCTTGTAATCACTCATTCAAGCTAGTAAATCATCATTTTGAGTCTACATACTCTCTCGCTCATCTTGTGTAATTAAGTTAATCACTATATGTTAGCATGAATGCTACTCTACTTAATCGGCCTAGATCCAACAATTCGTATCACAGCTATTGGTAGTAATAAGTGCCTTCTAATCATTTCCCTATGCTAGATCACATTAGTACTTCCTCTCTTGTTAATTGTGATCGTTAATTAAATTTCCTTGCACTGCATATTAGGGTACATCAATGTCTTTTAGAGGATCCATAATGATGGGATATGTATCCTCATAGAGGATGTGCCACTACCCACATTGTTAAGCTAAAGATGTTGGGGTGGAAAACCCCAATGTGCTTGTCCTAGTGTACTGGGTAGCCGAACACTTACATTGACCATTCTTTCTATCTAAAACTAACAAGGACTCAAGAAACCCTAGTCATTATTGTGATAGGACTCCACCACATATGTGTTCTCTTCTCCTTCTTCTCCATCTCCAAGCCTGCACGCTTCCATTTTGCGCTTCAAACGAAATAAGCTTAGCATTAGCATTTTGAATTATGTTTTTCATCATTACTTTACATTAGCATTGTCCCCTTTGCTGGAGCTCTCAATAGAGCCCTCAAGCTCTTAATTAGGGCGTCATTAGCCCACTTAACCCACCGCCTAAGTTTAGATGAGTGTTCTTGTGGGAACTGATCGGGAGGCTAAGTTTAAGGACCTTCTTCGAGAGCTTCCTACAACATGGACATGTGGGCCAAGATGTTAGCCCCTATTTTGGGTCACTTTGAGCACAGGTCGCGGGTTCAATTGTGGGCCCCTCTTTTGGCATAGAGAGACAGGCGGGCAGACTGAAAACTCGCGGTTAACTGCGCTGCAAGGTGGGCATCTTTAGGCCTTCAACCCCAAGCGGCTCTTAGAGCAACCTCTGCATTTTCAACATTTGGCATGAAAGCTTGATTGATTTCTAAAGATGTTTGTGTTGATTTGTCAGTGCATCTGCTTACACACTTTCATGTTAGCTTTTAGTTCTTATAATTGTTGTAGCATAGTAGTCTTTTGAGAGTATTTTCATGCAATGCCCTTGGATTTTATCCCCCTTTTCAAGATTTTTTGTCCTCAAAATCTTAGTCTAAGAAAATGTTTAAAAAATAGGCTTTTGGTGCATACAAAATCTTCCTTGAGTGCAATCCTTCCTACAACATGCATATGAGATGTAGATTTATGCAAGACCACTTGTGGATGTGAGAAAATTTTTAACAAAAGATTGGTGAAGTGGGATTGGTTTGAGTTCTTTGACACTACTTTTGTGGTGCTGTGTGGATTTGTTGTGTTTTGACTGTAGGTACAACATGGCGATAAAGGTAGTCAATCTACCCAACGTGTACTCCAAATGAGGATGAAGTGAATGGTATCAACTATTTTTATGGCCATTTTTGGTGAAGCAATTTTTTGTGAGACAGAAAGTATCTCATAACTGTTTGGAAAGCTATAGTCCTTGATGTAATCTCTCTAAAACTTGTTGCAAAATTAAATTTGACCCTTGGAGACCATGGAAAGCTTGTCGTTTTCACCCGCTAAAGTGCGCCTCACACCTGTAGTCTTTGTACCTAGAATCAAATTGACCACCTCTTGTGGCCTAATGCGTGTTGAAAATTAAATCTTCCTTCAAGAATCAACCTCCCATCCCTTGCCATTTGTCCATGCAAGTAGGTTCTTGACAAAAGGTTATATCCTTCTTAACTTTGCTTAAGGGCCCCTTATCAAGGCCCTTGGTTGAAAACTATTGCCTTCAAACCAATTTTTCCTTGGAGTGGTTCCTCGTGGAAACCAAATTTTGTGGCCTTGTCATGTTGCCTCAATAACTGGTGAGCTTGCTTGGCGGCCCGAATAGCCGTGGTCTTAGACCTTGCCTTGCTCTTGCTCTTGCCCTAGAAAGCCTTATTCCTAGCACTTTGCCTTGTCTTAATATCGTGGTGATGATTGGAGTGGCCCTTGTCATATTCATGGCCCTTGTTGAGGCCGGGAAGGTCCCCTACTCAATGACCTAGATGCCCTTGTTGAGGCTCTTGATGTGCTTCTAATCAAACACCTTCAAACTTCCTTGGTTGAGGGACTTGGTGGGAATATACTTTGGCCAATTAAAGGTCACCTTATGACCTTGAGATGTGAGCTCATTGAAGAAAAACTATGGCAACCTCTAGTAGTAGCACCGAGAGAAGAAGTGAGAGAGAGAACATGAGCTGTGACTGTTAACTACCGGTGCTACAAAAGCAAAATGTTTGTTTTTCACGTAAGTAAAACTTATTTTTATAAGCTACTGCAATTGCACGAGGGTGTTGTAATGCTACACATGAATGCATCACATTGTTCATTGCACACATGGTGTATGAAATACATGCCTATGCACAATAGTGCACCTACATATGTGGACACAAGGTTTCCAGCTTTTATACATGCACGATAAAGCATCTTCTATACAAGCATTACTTCCAATGGCATTAATTTTGCCTTGTATACAATAATCCTGAACTTTCAATTATGGATGTGTGATTTTTTAATATTTATGTTGCCCTCTAAGAATACTTATGGTTTTTTGAGGATTGATATTTGATTTTGGAATTTATCTTGCAATATGGATGCAATATGGCATGCATGGTTATGAACCATTGCACATTTTAATAAACTAGTTTTGAGATATCGCCCGACAATATGGTTATAATTACATGACATTTATTTCGCCAAATTTTTCAATGCTTCCCATGGTTAAGGCAACGATTTATAATAAACAATTCCTCCTACTCTATGTTTTATGCAAGGCACCTATTTAAGCTTAGAACAGTTTTTTCTAATTTGATTATGTCTATGATCTCATGATTTTGGTGAGAAAAGGCTCTCGCTTTGAGATGCTTTTCATAAAGAGCATGTGCTAAGGATATAGTCAGTTGTACTCTCTCTCGCATATGGACACAAGGTTGGTACTTAAGTTAGTATTCTACTTAGCAAAGGACAAGCAAAGTGCTCTAGACATGACAAGAAACGAGCCTAAACAGGACAAGCAAAGAGCCTTACACAAAGTGCAAATTTCTAGGTTGTACATTTAAACCAAATTGTGGATGATTTCACTAATTTTAAGCAAGGCACATTCCACATAGGATAATTTGTAGCTCACTAGATTTTTGTGCTTCCCTCTTCATTGGAATTTTATTGGCACTTGCTTGCATGTGAAAGCGTGCTAATTAAGCAATGTTACATGATTAAGATTGTTTAAGAAGCAATTTTCAACTAGGATGTTTCTCTTTGATATGAGGTTATCATATATTATCTGAGCTCACTCCAAATGGATATACTCTTGAATGAATGTGGACAAAGGTCCTTGGGTAAAGAACCCCTATGAAGTTTATGGTTCTATACAAGTTACAAGCTTGAACCATTTACCAACTTCAATGACATAGTTAGCAAAGGCTGCTAAGTCAGCAAAGTTTTAGGCAGCCTAGCAAGGGCTAGTATCTTTTTTATGAGCTATAAATTTAGCACAAGTTAGCTAAATTCATGTTTTGTTTTAGAACAAGGGCTCAATAGTTCTATTTTTACCTTAGTCATGATCTAAACTCATGATCAGTCTTGGTTTCATGTTAAGAAATTGCTTTTGAAAATATCACATGGTTGTTAACAAAGTAGCTTACATGATTTTCCTCTCAATCGTGAAGGTTAAGAATTTTGTTCATATTTTGAATTGGAACATGACTTTTACAACTCATGATGTGACTACACTTGGTCTTGATGATGAAAACTTTTCAACAAGGGGAAAATAGATTGAGGACAAGGGTCACCAAGCAAGGCCATGTAGGGTGGAATAGCTTGGGCTAATTCCAGAGAGTTAGAATTAAACTAATGGCAAACAATTTGTAGACATCACTGGTACTGATCACATTAGTACCAATAGAGAGTAGTAGCATAGACAACACTTGTATTGGTCCCAGCAGTACCAGTGGAGAATACTAGCAATAGACAGTAACTATCAGTATCAGTAAACAATGGACAAGTATTGGATACATTGAAGAGACATACTGGTGTAGCTGGAGAATCCCATTAGATAATGAGTTGTACAAGAGTCATCAGTCCCAAAGACTTGAGATCAGAAGGAATTACAAGGCACAAGCTAGGATTACTCTTAGGCAAATGCTAGTGACATGCTAGCGCATACAATGCCTCTTACAATGTGCGTATTGAGAATCACGTGGCGTCAATAT
Organism: Adiantum capillus-veneris; assembly: GCF_014529385.1. Taxonomy (NCBI): domain Eukaryota; kingdom Viridiplantae; phylum Streptophyta; class Polypodiopsida; order Polypodiales; family Pteridaceae; genus Adiantum; species Adiantum capillus-veneris. Next base: position 111,879,344 of record NC_140939.1, on the reverse strand, counting down.
ACTCGTGCGTTGTGTGTAACCCCCTTACAAAAGTAGTGGGAGCCTTTTTATATGGCCAATCCTGATATTTACAGCATGTGGGATTATTGCCCTTGCTAATCCCAACACCACCCTTCCATCTCATCTCCCCTTTCTTCAAATTAGCTCGCGCGCCCCGCTTACCGGCGGGCCTCGCTCGCTCTTACCACCTCACTCTATATGTGTTTGTGTGTGTGTGCATCTTTATACATTTCTCCATGACACACACACGATCGACACTCACACGATCGACACTTTCTGTCTTTGGCCCCTTTAAACTACTCCTAGTACATTTAACCCCTTTTGCACACACACACACACACACACACACACACACTCTGCAAAAGGCGTAGGTTGCGAAATCATTGACTGGGATCATTTTGGATTCTGACAAACACCTGGTGAAAGGGTGTCCCATCTCGAGTCATGGAAGTGCGGTCGTAGGTTCTCCAAGCTTCTTCTATAGTAACACCCGAAAAGAAACCTCGAATAATGCTTTGAAAGAAGTCATCTTTGTTTTTTCGGAGAGTAGTGAATCATTATATGATCCATTACTATCTCCATCGCTTCCAATCCATGACCAGAACACTCAGCAGATACCCTAGGTGCCATAAAGTTCCTAAGAAAAAAAAGAGAGACATTGTAAGTGTAGTTGCTCTAGGACTTCATCCACAAAACTTGACTTTACAATATGTCTCTTTAAATAAGTCTATTTCTAGGTTTGTTTCCCATCCCTCTCTCTCCCTCACCATATCCCTCTCTCTCTCTTTCTCTCTCTCTTTCTCTCTCTCTCTCTCTCTCTCTCTCTTCCACTCTATATCTAAAATTTATAAGGTTCACACGTGCTATTCTCTCTATCCAACCCTTTTTGAAATCTATAATGGTTTCAAGTGATCTTGTAATTGCATCAGGAGAGAATCCCTCAGTTCGCATCATATGGAAAACAGATCAGTCCTTCCCTCTTTAGGACATCATCTCCTTCCACAATTATGAAACTCGGCATTATGTATATAACAATCAGGTGTTTTATCTTATTGCTAAGAATAAGATGTTGATTATCCAAATTCCCACTTGAATTTCATACATCAGGGCACTTATAATATCCTTGGAATCTTTTGAAACTATTCATATGAGAGTGACAAACTAGTTATGTTAATTATCACTGGAATAGCATAGCTAGATTTGGAGGATCTATCATTAGATAGATCTTTCAATACTTCCATAGATAGGACCCTAAAAACCTCTTCCTTATTAGGGTGAAGAAAAAGATACCATCTTCTTGGTTCAGTATGAAGGCTCTCTTGGGATTGCCTTTTGAGTATCATGCCTTGATTTTCAAGACTACGCAAGAATCTATAAGATCTATTGGAATTTCTCAAGGCATTTACATCAAGCCCGAGATCTTTGGAAACCCTCTCTATGACATTAAAATCTACATCTTTGGATGGAATTGTTACTCACATTTAACTCTCCCTATGTCTCTCCCTCCCTCTCTCTCTCTCTTATCTTTAATCTAGTCTTGGGGCACATAGATGTACCCTTTTGAGCACATTACCATTACTCGTTTCATTGTTGTCTCTCTCTTTATCTCACTCACCTATAATTTTATTCACTTTGGCCTTTTCTTCTCTTTGAGCACATTACCATTACTCATTTCATTGTTGTCTCTCTCTTTATCTCACTCACCTATAATTTCTATTCACTTTGGTCTTTTTTCTTCTTCTTCTCTCTCTCTCTCTCTCTCTCTCTCTCTCTCTCTCTCTCTGTTTGTGTGTGGTTGTGTTGCAAGCACGCGTGTTTGTGTGTAAATACCCTTCAAACTCAGTTCATTTTCAACTCTTTGTCTCTCTATGTGTGTTTGTGTGTGTGTTTTTTGCCTCTCTCTCTCTCTCTCTCTCTCTCTCTCTCTGCTTAGTTCACATCTACCAGTTTAGGATCCCATAGTACTTTTATCTTATCATTTTGTCATTTCATTTTGTTATTCTGACTTTGTATCAGATTCAACACATTGTAACCCTCTTAACCCTCTGGTCATTTTGGCCTTTTGAAGACATTGGTCATTTTGTCCCTCTCTCCCGATCAAGCTATGGAGATCCAGACGGCTATGTAGATATATATGGGGCTACATAACAGAGAGTACAACAGAGAATTTGAGCCATACTCTCTCGATATCTAGAGTGAAAATGAGGATGGATTCTAGTAGTAGTAGTAGTAGTATTTTCTAGTTGATTTTGGCTTTTTGAAGAGTTAATATAACATCTCATTTCATTCGACTTCGTTCTCTCTCTCTCTCTCTCTCTCTCTCTCTTCACATTTTTTGTCACAGTTTGGTATCATAGGTTATTTTGGCCTTTTGACATAATTTACCTAACTTTAGGTCAAAACAAATTTTGTAACAAATTGGTCTCATAGATAATTTTGGCCTTTTCAAAACAGCTACTTAGCATTTCATTTCTTTCTCTCTATCTTCAAAATTATGTAACAGTTTGGTCTCATAGGACTTTTAGTCTTTTGAAGACGTTAATATCATTTCATTTCTTTCTCTCTATCTTGTATTTTTATGGTCTCCTATCACTTGTCATCTCTCTCTCTCTCTCTCTCTCTCTCTCTCTCTCTCTCTCTCTCTCTTTGGTCTCATAGGTCATTTTGGCCTTTTAAAGACGTTAATGTAACATTTCTGAGCCATACTCGCTCGATATCTAGAGTGCAAATAAGGATGGATTCTAGTAGTAGTAGTAGTAGTATTTTCTAGTCTTTTATCACCCAGACATGGTATCAGACTCATAGTTTTATAACAGTTTGGACTCATAGTTGATTTTGGCCTTTTGAAGACATTAGTATAACATCTCATTTCATTTGACTTCGTTCTCTCTCTATCTTCACATTTTTTGTAACAGTATGGTCTCATAGGTTATTTTTGGCCTTTTGAAGACGTTAATATCATTTCATTTCTTTCTCTCTATCTTGTATTTTTATGGTCTCCGATCAATTATCAACTCTCTCCCTCTCCATCTCTCTCTCTCTCTCTCTCTCTCTCTCTCTCTCTCTCTCTCTTTGGTCTCATAGGTCATTTTGGCCTTTAAAGAAGTTAATGTAACATTTCTGAGCCATACTTGCTCGATATCTAGAGTGCAAATAAGGATGGATTCTAGTAGTAGTAGTAGTAGTAGTAGTAGTAGTAGTATTTTCTAGTCTTTTAGCACCCAGACATGGTATCAGATTCATAGTTTTGTAACAGCTTGGACTCATAATTGATTTTGGACTTTTGAAGGCTTTAATATAACACCTCATTTCATTCGACTTCGTTCTCTCCTCTATCTTCACATTTTTTGTAACAGTGTGGTCTCATAGGTTATTTTTGGCCTTTGGACCTAATTTACCTAACTTTAGTCAAAACATTCACAATTTTGTAACAAATTGGTCTCATAGATCATTTTGGCCTTTTGAAAACATCGACTTAGCATTTCATTTGATTTTATTTCTTTCTCTCTATCTTGTATTTTTATGGTCTCCGGTCACTCACTCTCTCTCTCTCTCCTCCTCTCTCTCTCTCTCTCTCTGGTCTCATAGGTCATTTTGGCCTTTTAAAGACGTCAGTATAAAATTTCCATTCATTTCATTTCTTTCCTCTCTCTCTCAATATAATCAACAAATCAAATAATTAAATTGAAATAAAAATTAGCCAACACGTTTTGCTTGGCTGTGCTACCTGGTTGAACTGCCTCACCACAGCACGACTCCAATCTCCTTGGCTTGCACACTTGCTGCCTAAAAAATATATATAAATTTTTAAGTTACATTCATACAATGTTTAATTAGATGGAGAGAGAGAGAATGAGAGAGAGAGAGAGAGAGAGAGAGAGAGAGAGAGTTTTTGTTGCGGGTTCAAGCTCGCCACGTTTCGCTTCACATCCATCACCACAGAGACATTCTTGCAGTTATTGAAGGACCCTGCATATTGTGTTAGTAGATGTTACTATGGATATGCACCTAGGTTATTTTGGATGGGGTTTTATGTGTAACAACCCAGGCTAAACCCCTCACCACTTCAAGATAAGCTTATTTCTTCGCTTATTGTTAATAGCCATCCATCACCACAGAGTCGCTTAACCCCTCACCACTTCAAGACGCGTAGGCCGGGTTGAGATGACCCGACGAAAGTGCATGATAATTGGAAGCAACCAATAAGTCATTTGCATGTGGATGCATATGTTCACAAAGGACGGAGGAAATCAACAAGAATTTGTCCACGTCATGGAGCAGAATTGCATTTTCTCTTCCGCCGCCCCTTTGGTACTTTCGGACCCTCCCCCACGGCCAAGAATCCCTTCCGCCTAACAGGGAGCTCCTACAACCAATGAAAATTCTGCACGACAGCTGCAAAGCTTTTCTTTGCCTCCTTGCTATGTGAACGTGAGAGCGGAGGAAGCTCAGGCATTACTTCCCTTCCCCCTGGAAGCACACAGAAATGGTTCAGACTTCCTCCATCACCGTCTGATTCCGGCCTTATTTCTTCGCTTCACATTCATCACCACAGAGACGCTCAGGGCATTGACCTTGCAGAAGCCGCTCAGGGAGAGAGAGAGAGAGAGAGAGAGAGAGGAGAGAGAGTCTTGCTTACGCCCGTCCTGCCACCCTTCTTATTCTTTCTGCCTCTCTGCACCTTGCGCCCTAGTCATGAAGGTAGCTTTGCATTGCATTGCATTCCCACATCACGTCTAGCCTCTAGGTCTCGTCTCTACATCATTGTGCCCTCGTCCCGCAATGCTTCCTAAAGCACTTGACACAACAATGCTGATTTGTCTGCGCAGCAGAAGTAAAGCTTGTCAACGATCAATGCTTCAGGAAGCATTGCGCTTTCTAAAGTCTAAAGCTGTATAGCCGCCTTCACTCATTGGTTGCTTCCATGCAGGACCATACTATCATAGTAGCTGCCTCCTCGTCCAACATCACAGTAGCTGCTGGAGTTTACAGCGTTGAGTTTGCGGCATTTGCATGCTGCAGTTCTCTGTTCATGGCGCTGGGGCAGTCTCGTACTGCTACACAATCAGCCGCCTGCACACATGAAGGACGTGTGGTCCCTCGCCAACATCTCCTTCCAAGCCTAGTTAACGACTGTGTAGCATAGAATACCCCCTGAGGCTCAGGGGGAGAGAGAGAGAGAGAGAGAGAGAGAGAGAGAGAGAGAGAGCGAAGGAGAATACCAGCTTGCAGGAGAATACCGCCTTCTTCTTCTTCTTCTCTCTCTCTCTTTCTCTCTCTCTCTCTCTCTCTCTCTCTCTCTCTCTCTCTCTCGTTTGTACTTCAGGTGGAGCAGTCTAAAGACTCTCTCTTACAGTGCGCACATGAGGGATTACGATGCGTTCGTTTGCAATCAGTGAACGTCTCCAAGCGAGCGGCACATTGCGCACATGAGAACGTTCATTCAGTAGAAGCTTCTGATGCAAGCAACAGCTTTTTCTGAAGCACTTGCAGGCTTGCTGTAGGGCATTCGCAACCACTAGGCTTCGCTCCCGCCACGTTGAACGTGACCGTTCCCAACGATCGAATCCTTAGGGGGCTGAAGTAATCGCTCGATGGGATCGGAATTCAATTTGCACCATGACAAAATAATGGTGGGTCACATCTACTTTTTGAGCCGAATTGGCATTGATCGGGGCTCATGTGCGCACTCTCATCTCTCTCCCGTTTGTACTTCTACTGCAAGGCGGGGTCCTACTACTGCAAGGCGGCCTCCGTGTTGAAGCCTGGCAGAGCCGCCACTTCACGTCCAAGGTGCAGCCTGAGGACTCGCTCTCTCTCGTTTATACTTCTGGTGCAAGGCGGGTCCTACTGGTACAAGGCGGCCGTCAGTACTTGAATGTACTTGAAGCCTCCGTGTTAAAGCCTGGCATAGCTGGCGGCACTCGTTCCTTGTAGCATGCCTTCAGGTCGCAGTGCTTGACACGTGGCGCCACAAACCCCAGCGCCATATTGTTTTAGTAGATAGTAATTTCATACCTGTCTATTGCCCCCTGGCCTTCCTTTCCCACACTTTGGAAGCAGCCGTTCTCTCTGCTCGTTTCTTCTGAATCACCTCTAGTTAAGTACCTCTTATAGAGCGTGAGTAGGGCTTGCTGGTGATTGCCTCTGAGCTTGGATTGTTGTTGGCTCTTTGAAACCAGCTCTGACGACATCCCCAAGCCCATTTGAGGAAGCTTCATTTCCCGATGTTGCTCTTTGTATAGGCTTCCACTCTCCCCAGTCTCGGCCAGCAGCAGAGTCAGAATCAGATACATGCCATTCTGAGTCCTATCGATCATCCTTGCCATTCATCGACACAAGAATCTTCCTCTGTGCGAAGCACAACGTACCCCCTCTGCTTCAGTACTGGTGACTGGTTACTTCTTTTTGCCTTTGTCGGGAGGCTTCCTTGCTGGCTCCTTTGTGATGTGTGGTGGCTAGTTGTCTGCTACTGGTCGCCACCTCCAGTTGCTCCCTTGCATTCTGCTTTTTTGATGATCCTGAAGATTGCCTCTTGTTCTGTTGCCTGCGGGTTGTTGATCAGTGCCTCCTGCTCATATGGTGGTCAATGAAAAGTATTCTTTTGTGTCATGTAAGTACAAGGTGTTCCTGCTTTTGTGATCCTTTCTCTGGCCACTTGTGACAATGGCTGGCTGTGGTGAGCCATCCACCTGGCTCTGGCTGATTTTCCTTGATTTTGGTCTCAAATAGGATTTCTCTCTATTCTCTATACCGATCTCGTCGTTGGCCCTGTTGTCAAGGTCTTTTTTGGTATTTTTGAGGCTTCGATGGCCAGTTGGGGCAGGGCATTCGTATGTTTTATCAGTATGTTGTAGCTGCCTTTTTCATATCGACATTCCTGCCCCTGAATTGTAGCAGAATCAACTTTAAGTGCCTTTACTGACCTTTCGTTCAGTGATGCCTTCACACTATGTG
>NC_140939.1:111827585-111872187 GCF_014529385.1 Adiantum capillus-veneris | reverse complement strand
AACTCAAATGATAGGTGTACTAAATGAGGTACACTCCTTGCAGTTTGATCGAAAGTCAACTTCCACCGCACACCCCACGGAGGTGTTTCTTCTTGATCCACAAATTTCTGTGATTATTAGACAGAAGAACACTCCATCTGGCACATTAAAAAGTTGGTTTCTCCACTGTGCTATGCTGGAAGTAACCGTCATCATCTTTCCTTATGAGAACAACCATCATTGGAGTCTCATATGCCTTGATGTTGACCAGCCAGCAGTGTGGGTGTTCAATTCAATAAAAGGAACCCACCCTGAAATTAGGTTGTAAGTGTTATGTATCAGAAAGTGTTTCTTATGGATATCCATGTAAATTTGAAAGCCTCAAGCTAACATCATGATACTCCTTTATGCAGTTGTGTAAAGAGATTATTTCTTGCTTATGGCAAGCTATGTGGAAGGTACAAACTATACAAGGCCCCAATCAAAGATGTGCATGTACCAAATCAAACCGATGCAACTTCTTGCGGCTGGAGATGTCTTCTCCATGCAGAATATGTCCTACAAAGCTACTTTGCATTACAACCTTTCATGACTAAGGTAACCATTTGGCAATGCATTTAGTCAGTTTTGGCTTTCTTTATACAAGACTTCTCACTATGTGGTCTTTCAATTTTGCAGAGTGTTGTGGAGAACTACACATATGATTATTTTCAAAGATATCGGGCAACTCTAATACAACACTTGCTCACTATGTCAAACCCCAGAGAAGCTGAAGATAGCTGCTTGGATGACCGCACAATCGATATGACAATACGTGACAAGCCACCACCACAAGCCCCTTCATCAGACACAGTGGAACCACAATGGACCGAGGGTCATACCAGCCAAAGATGAAAGGGTTGAGGATGCAGAAAGGCCAAACAAGGATATGCAAGGTGCTAGTGTACAAGCAGAGGGGCTTATGCAAGAGACAATGAAAGAGACAAGTAGGCCAGTGGAGGAGCCAAAAAAGCCCATGGAGGAAACCCTGTATGAGCCAAGCCAGTCTTAGGAGGAGCCCCAAAACAAGCAAGCATGGATGAGGAAAGCAGGCCTATGGATGAGGCAATCCGGCCAATGGAGGATCCCCAAAAGGATATGGATGAGGCAAGCCAGCCAATGGAGGGAGAGGAAAGACCTTGGAGGAAACCATGTAAGACAAGCAAACTGATGAGGCACAAAGAGCTATGGGGGAGACCCTTGATGAAGATGAGAACGATGACTACGAGGATGAAGCAAAAGCAGAGGATAGCAACAACAACAACAACACTATAGAGACCAGTATCGACCCTTGCTACCTATAGATACGGTTGTTCCGGTAATGTCTATTCAAGTATGGAAAAATATGTTCAACTTCTAACTACTTATATGTACTTTTCAACTTTTGCAGAGGTTGATTATCTTGGACATCAATGGATTGTTGCTGATGTGCCTGCCTCTGGGTATAACAGACACCTACAAGGATTTGCAAACATTTCGGATGCTTGTCGAGTTGTGGTTCGTCCAGGAACAAAAAATTTATTCAGTTTCTTCTTTCGCACTTTAGAGTTGTCGTATGGTCTTCAGTGCAAAGGAAAAACTTGTTGCCACTAGTTAGAATAGTTTGCGTTGTATCCGTGCTGATACGGCATATTTTTCCTTTTTGTATGATCAGAGAAGATGCGTTACGATCGAGGGCCACTACCACCCTAGAAAACCCAACTTACATCTTTTGTACAAACCGTTCAGCCAAATTGATGTACCCTTTGATGCAAATAATACACTACTGATTGATGATACTCGTGAAAAGGGAGACCTAGATCCACCAGAACAACTCTCTCACCACCCTCTTTTGAAGGCATACCTTTGATTTTTACCTTGAAGACATTTTGATTACGTACTTATAAAATTGTATCTCAGTCCATTTTGCATGGACGACTTTGTACTTTAATGAATTAAGATGACTCTTATATCATGTTTTTGTGTTGCCTTACATTGAGAGAGAGAGAGAGAGAGATGTGGCAATGGCTAAAGAGATGTATTTCAAGAACACTTATATTCACAGACCACAATTGACAAATGAGCTCAAAAAACTTCATGTATTGAAAGTCACTCGTATACACTTGGGTTCACAAGAATCTCTGCTACATTAACACTATTTCAACCCGACCATCCAACTCTTTGCACAAATATCTTTCTCCCTACACCGCATCAGCTTACGGCCAGCTAGGAAAAGGAAAAATCTGAAAGGTCCTTGTCCATTGACTCTTCAATTATGTCGTGCCGCAACTACAAAAGACTGCATAGCTCCCTTATCTTAACCACCAACATTAGGCCATGCTCTTTATCAAACACTTCCACATCCACAGGAGGATTATCTTCCAAACCTACAATAACCTGGTCCATAGGAATGTACTTACCTCTGAGCATTTTGATCGCATATACCAAAAGGAGAATAATAGTGATTGTCGTGCAATCATGTACTTGACAACTAGAGTGTCAAGCACGACCTCACACCATATGCCAATCTCTTACTTTACATACCATCCTCTGTCAAGAAGTTTGTCACAAGATGACTGCTGAAATGACTTGCACATGAACGTAGTTTTCATAACACGTATGTTGTAGTTATGCAACAACTCTATGAACAGTGCAGCAGGACAAAAGTTTGCAATTCTAACCAGTCTGGTGGGAATAGAGCTACGTAGAGACCTTTGTATATCCTTGTAGAGCTTACTTCGCATTGCCTCCACCATTGTTCCCTCAGGAACTGGCCAGTCCACAGTGTTCCAGTCGGTCGGTAGAGGCACTTTTACCAACATGCCATTCTTATTCCCTGAGCAGAGTTGGTAGAAGTGGTCATAGAAAAATATTCCTTCATCAGCCAGGCTTTTGTTGGTTCTCCCTGATACTGTAGAGAACCAATGTGGGCATGAACGACAAGGAAGAGGCCTATTATGCACTCCACAGGCTCCCATTGCTCATAAGAAGAGGGATAAACATCTGCAAAATATATAACAAGAGTTAAACTAAGAGTATCAATAAGTGAAAATGACAAATCTAATGTAGTAAGACCATATTAGGTATTTTGGTAAAAATCTCACATTATGGGAATCTCCAAATCGACTAAATTCATGTAATTTGGGAATTTTCCACTTAAAGTGGGAAAACTTGAGGTGTGTGGTTAGTAAATAAAGTGAAAATCTCATAGGATTGTGGTGTTGATAAACACCAAAAATCAAGAGGATGTACAACACATGGATTTGAATAATAACTATAAATTACATAAAACAAAGAAGATACAAAAAAGATTTTGTTTACAAACTGACTAGTATAGTCACAATAGAAGCTCCACATAATTCTACTCCACATTTGATACCATATCTAAACTTTGATCCAATGTGGTTGATGTGCACGATTTAGGCCTTCTTTGGCTTTTAGAGCATGCCTTTCTGGAATCTTTATTCTAGAAAATGGTCCTTCTTTGTTGGGTCTCCAGGACCAAACAATTGCATCTACAGTTTCCCACACTTGTGGGTCCTTATAGTTGACAGCCCAATAACCCTTCCAACAATTACTGTAAGCTTGAGTATCTGTCTTCTCGCGCAAGGTGCCCAATATTGAATCAAGAGTTTTCTGTAGTTTGGTGATGTAGGCTCATTATCAATGTCTGATAAAGCCATTGCAAGCCACACTGGATAGATTTCTATGTCACTCGGAACAAGCATAAGAAAGTCACCTTGGTGCACATCAGACATAGGGTCAAACTCTTCCCTTGGCCTATCTCGTTGAGGCCCACAAAAATGATCGTTCAACTCTTCAAGGCCTATGAATACTTCTGCTCCTGGTTGCAAATTCATTGTAGTGCTTTGTAGGTGAGAATATTCTTGAGTTTTTGGCCAAAACATTTCATACAAGACTCCCTCTGATATGATTTCTTTTCCAATCTCTTCAATTACCTTACTTCAATAATCTATCACGGGTCTATAATATCGCGGAATACTTGAACCATTCCCTAAATTTTTCCAAAATTTTATATAGTTCTTTAGCCCCAAAATGACTTCTTCGTGGGCCTTGACATACTCCGCCATTTGTACTAGAGGTGGATCTCCATGTGGTAACATTGGCTTGCCTTCTGTGTCTGTTTTCCAAAGGCGAATACTTCCACTCCAACTTGATACACCTACATGTGCCTTATATTGCATCATTGTGTCTCATCCTGCATAAAGAACCTGAACTGAAATGGTTTGGAATGTCCAACAAGTATGTCTTGTCCATCACAAAGATAGCCATCACAATATTGCTTGAAATCGGGATCTTGTGAGAAAAAATGGAGCTGGAGATGAATATGAGTTGTTTCATAATGTATCCATCAAATGTGGCAAAGTATAGGTTTGTGTAACTCTCAGCTTCTCTGAAAACCTACTAAACATGGCATCTATGTCCTCATGTGTATGCCCAACCATTAAAAATCCCAGCTGGATGGTTTTGAAAACACCCCTTGCAACAAGCATTGACAAATAGGCAAATAAGTATCGATTTTTGTTTTCCCCTGCACAATTATCCAATTGTAGCAACAAGTTCTCTGGCAATCTGCGAAATGTTGACCCCAATTCCTCTTCTGCAATTTCTGACGACTGCACAATGGGCTCTATTCCATCAGTCAAGTTATGGTAGTCCAAAGCATCCCTTGAGTTCAAAGCATGTAGTAGTGAAATATTGCTCCTTGGAAGTCCATTTGTTACTAGATCACCAAGAGGATGATTATCTATCCTCTCTAGGTTATGTAAACAATTAGCAATTGAGCCAATTGTAAGATTTGGATCAGCTGGCCACAAACCATTCAAGACAAAGTGTCCGTAATGACCTTCTCCATGTCCATGAGTGATCATGCCAATCAATGCCACCTGCAGATTATATCCTGAATCCACACCTTGGGAACAATGCGTAATCTAGGAATGGCAGTCTTCTTTTGATCCATCTTATCATGGATTATGCATACATATTTTTGTGGTTGAGTTTCTGAATACGTGCGCCATGCATAATATAGGCTTCTGCAACTCTTTTGTTGTGCCATGTGAACTTCTCTCTCCCTCAAAGAAGGTTTAGCTTCTAACCTTGCCTTGATTGAGCTACAAATATTGCACTTAGAGAACTCACTCGTCTTTGTTAAAGTGACATATGGGTACTCTTTGTTCCAAATTCTACCAAAAGAAGATTGGGATATCTTCTTCTCATAGCCCATTTGGTCAAGTGTCGTGTTGATTTCACATAAAATATCCACTTGTTTGTATGTTGATGGAATCACCAATTGAGTCTCTCTTGAGCCATCTAGCAGTGTTCTACTTCTATGTGGCATCTTCTCAGAGTTGTTTTCCACAAACTCATTTAGTAGTGCTCTTGCTAAACTAGTATGTTGAAGTCCCCTTCTCAATGTACATGTGTTCCCATGTACATATTGGCGCACACCATTTTCAAAGTTCTCCTTGTATCGATAAAATGATGTCTTTGGTATTCCATGTAGCTCATACCATGCTCTACAACAAAAAATAGAGCCATTTAGCCTGAATTGGTATCGTGACTTCTCATCTTTCTGATAACATATAGAAAGAACATCATAAATATAATTAGTGCGTGATTTTTGAGACTCTCCCCAAAATTGTTGTCGTAACCTTGTCACCATATCACGATCTGCAAACTGGCAACATTTTTGTGCACAACAATCAATGCATGATACCCTTTGAATTGATTTGTTTGAAAGGTAAAAAGTCGAAGCTGGTGCTGCTTTTGATTTTTGAGTCCTGTTCATGAAAGTGTATCGTCTCTTCCTTGACAACTGAACAACATTACTCCCATCAAGTTTTTTCCAACATTGTCATCATTGGATACATCCTCATATGTAGCATGCATGCCATCAACAGGAACAAATCGTTGTAATGGGCTCCCATTCAACATTGTTGTCTGCTTGATGGGCCACTTTAGCAAAGTGATGCTACCCACTTCAACCCATCATCAATGCTTGAATTTTCTCTTTCAATACCCACACCCACACAATTAGGACCAAGTTCCTGAAAGTTGACATAATCATTGTAAATACATATAAGATGGTCCCTTCATTCATGGTTTGCATCATTGTGTCATCTTTTAAAAGGACCCTCTGATTTCTCCAAGACTCTTGAATCATTGCTTCAAATTCTAAGCTGTCATAGGTATTGCATCTGTAACTAGAGGATCAGAATGATCATGTTCTTCATCAACATTGTAGCTTTCCTGTGGATCAATTAAGTTCCCATTTAATACAAAAATTGCAAAAGAAGCTTTGACCATCGAACAACACTCCATAATGAGCCTTGGAGAGATGAAGTATCCATTGTTGGAAAAGGTAGGACCACATCCTTCAGCATTCCTCCACTAGTATGGAGACATTTCCTTGCCCTATCTTTGTACCACCACAAGTGGAATCTGGATATGTTCTACACACACAGTCAATACCAACAATTTCATTGTCAAGTATCATATGTACTTTCTCCCCAGATTCAAAGTCCATCCTGTAAGTGAAAAAGATTACATTGTTAAATCCATAGTTATAGAAAAATACTCTTCAAACAAAAAATCATGCTACAACATGGAAAAGGTTTGCATAGTTTGACAAGTGGTGAACCTTGAGACCAAATCCTCCTTTCTATATTAATGGAAGCAAGGTTGGAAATTATGGTGTATCTTGAAACCAAAGCATCCTTGCTATATTAGAGAGGTTGGACAAGTGGTGGACCTAGTTGTAATACCCACTGCCACCTATCAACTACTATAGGACTATGCTTTCCAATGTCCAAGTATCCCTTGAGTCTTGCAAGGTTGAACACGTGGTGGATTATTGAAACCAAAATCCCCTTTCTATATCATGGCATATCTTGGACAATTGGTGGACCTAGTTATAATGCCCCCCTTTCTTTAATGGAAGAAAGGTTGGAAAAGTGGTGAATCTTGAAACCCAAACCCTTTGGCTATATATAGAGGATAGCTTGGACAAGTGGTGGGCTTAGTTGTAGTATCCAATGTCCAAGGTCCAAGGTGAACTATGTAAAGACTTACTTCCAAAAACAAAGTTGTACAAGTGTTCTCCTTCAAACCAAAACCTCCTTAGTGTATTAGAACATAGCTTGGAGAAGTGGTGGACTTAGTTGTAATGGTGAATGTCCAAAGCAAACTATTGTAGGACCTTGCTTCCCAAATCAAGTTGGACATGTGGTGGATCTTGAAACCAAAACCCCCTTACTGTATTAGAGCATAGCTTAGATAAGTGGTGGACCTAGCTACCATGGAAAATGTTCAATGTGAACTGCTACAGGACCTTGCTATTGAATTTCTAAGTAGAGCTAGCTTCTTTAATGGAATCAAGTTGGGAAAGTGGTGCATCTTGAAACCAAAAGCCCTTTATTGTATTAGAGCATAGCTTGGACAAGTGAGGGACCTAGTTTTAATGTGTATGTCCAAAGAAAAGTATTACAAGACCTGCTTTCCAATATTTGAATTGCAAGTGGAAACTAAGTATAAAACTTTGACCATTTTCTTCTCGAATTGCCAAAAAGATAGTTTTAGACACCCCAAAATGAAAATGGTTAGGGTGGCCTTAAACAACGTTTTTTAAAGACTTGAACAAAAGGTTGCCTAAGAGTAATGAAAATTTATTATGGCTTGAAGTGCCTGAGTATGTGAAAACAAGCCTAGGTTTTCCACGAGGCAAAAGGTGACATAATAAGAGCATTGGAAACTTAGGATTGACCATGTGCCTAAACTTTGGCAAGTGAAGTGGTGGCCAAGTTTTGTGGCACAGTGTGTACTTGGTCCTATATAGATGGGGACGGTGGTGGACTTAACACCCACAGTCTTTTGTCTCCTTTCTTATCCCTTGGAAGAGTGTGTGAATCTTGAGACAAAGCCACTCATGCTACTAGAGATAATAGGTTGGACAAGTATCGGACCTTGAATGTAAGCCCCCCATGTACAAAATAGCTGGGTTTAAGGTATTTCGATGAGCATAGCATCTTGGAGACATGGTGCAGCTTGCTTCCCTTCATTTTTGATGGAGCCTATCTTGGACAAATGGTGGAGCATCCTTCTCTCCATGTTTCAATGGACCCTAGCTTGGACAAGTGGTGGACCTTTGCTTCTCTCTATGTTTCAATAGAGTTAGCTTGGACAAGTGGTGGACCTTGGAACCAAACCCCCATGTAAAACCTATCATGGTCACTCCAAGTGGTGAGAAGAATAACCTTTAAGATATAGCCTTATAGGTTGGACAAGTGGTGGACCTTAACACCCAAATATTCTTAATATAATGACATAGAGTGGAAAAGTGGTGAATCTTGAGACAAAACCACTCATGCTCTAGCGTTAATAGCTTGGACAAGTGGTGGAACTTGAACGTAAACCCCCCATGTTTCAATAGACTAACTTCGACAAATGGTGGAGCATCCTTCTCTCCATGTTTCAATGGAGCCTAGCTTGGACAAGTGGTGGACCTTTGCTTCTCTCTAGGTTTCAATAGAGTTAGCTTGGACAAGTGGTGGACCTTGGAACCAAACCCCCATGTAAAACCTATCATGGTCACTCCAAGTGGTGAGAAAGAATAACCTTAAGATATATCCTTATAGGTTGAACAAGTGGTGGACCTTAACACCCAGATATTCTTAATATAATGACATAGAGTGGAAAAGTGGTGAATCTTGAGACCAAACCACTCATGCTACTAGCGATAATAGCTTGGACAAGTGGTGGACCTTGAATGTAAACCCCCCATCTACGAAAATATCATGGGTTTAAGGTATTTAGATGGAGCCTAGCATCTTGGAGACATGGTGCAAATTGCTTCTCTTCATGTTTCAATGGAGCCTATCTTGGACAAATGTTGGAGCATCCTTCTCTCCATGTTCAATGGAGCCTAGCTTGGACAAGTGGTGGACCTTTGCTTCTCTCTATGTTTCAATAGAGTTAGCTTGGACAAGTGGTGGAACTGGAACCAAACCCCCATGTAAAACCTATCATGGTCACTCCAAGTCGTGAGAAAGAAATACCTTTAAGATATAGCCTTATAGGTTGGACAAGTGGTGGACCTTAACACCCAGATATCCTTAATATAATCACATAGAGTGATAAAGTGGTGAAATCTTGAGAGAAAACCACTCATGCTACTAGCGGTAATAGCTTGGACAAGTGGTGGACCTTGAACGTAAAACCCCCATGTTTCAATAGAGTTAGCTTCGAGAATGATGGAGCATCCTTTCTCCATGTTTCAATGGAGCCTAGTTTAGAACAAGTGGTGGACTTTGCTTCTCTCTATAATTCAATAGAGTTAGCTTGGACAAGTGGTGGAACTTGAAACCAAACCCCATGTAAAACCTATCATGGTCACTCCAAGTGGTAAGAAAGAATAACCTTTAAGAGTAGCCTTATAGGTTGGACAAGTGGTGGACCTTAACACCCAAAATTCTTAATATAATGACATAGAGTGGAAAAGTGGTGAATCTTGAGACAAAACCACTCATGCTACTAGCGATAATAGCTTGGACAAGTGGTGGAACTTGAACGTAAACCCCCCATGTTTCAATAGACTTAACTTCGACAAATGGTGGAGCATCCTTCTCTCCATGTTTCAATGGAGCCTAGCTTGGACAAGTGGTGGACCTTTGCTTTCTCTATGTTTCAATAGAGTTAGCTTGGACAAGTGGTGGGCCTTGGAACCAAACCCCCATGTAAAACTATCATGTTCACTCCAAGTGGTGAGAAAGAATAACCTTAAGATATAGCCTTATAGGTTGAACAAGTGGTGGACCTTAGCACCCAGATATTCTTAATATAATGACATAGAGTGGAAAAAGTGGTGAATCTTGAGACCAAACCACTCATGCTACTAGAGATAATAGGTTGGACAAGTGGTGGACCTTGAATGTAAACCCCCCATGTACGAAATATCATGGGTTTAAGGTATTTAATGGAGCCTAGCATCTTGGAGACATGGTGCAAGCTTGCTTCTCTTCATGTTTCAATGGAGCCTATCTTGGACAAATGGTGGAGCATCCTTCTCTCCATGTTTCAATGGACCCTAGCTTGGACAAGTGGTGGACCTTTGCTTCTCTCTATGTTTCAATAGAGTTAGCTTGGACAAGTGGTGGACCTTGGAACCAAACCCCATGTAAAACCTATCATGGTCACTCCAAGTGGTGAGAAAGAATTACCCTTAAGATATAGCCTTATAGGTTGGACAAGTGGTGGACCTTAACACCCAGATATTTAATATAATGACATAGAGTGAAAAAGTGGTGAATCTTGAGACCAAACCACTCATGCTACTAGCGTTAATAGGTTGGACAAGTAGTGGACCTTGAATGTAAACCCCCCATGTTTCAATAGAGTTAGCTTCGACAAATGATAGAGCATCCTTCTCTCCATGTTTCAATGGAGCCTAGCTTGGACAAGTGGTGGACCTTTGTTTCTCTCTATGTTTCAATAGAGTTAGCTTGGACAAGTGGTGGACCTTAGAACCAAACCCCCATGTAAAACATATCATGGACATTTCAAGTGGTGAGAAATAATACCCTTTAAGATATACCCTTATAGGTTGGACAAGTGGTCGACCTTAACACACAGATCTTCTTAACGTAATGACATAGAGTGGAAAAGTGGTGAATCTTGAGACCAAACCACTCATGCTACTAGAGATAATAGGTTGGACAAGTGGTGGACCTTGAATGTAAACTCCCCATGTACAAAATATCGTGTGGGTGTAAGGTATTTCAATGGATCTTAGCATCTTGGAGACATGGTGCAGCTTGCTTCTCTTCATGTTTCAATGGAGCCTATCTTGGACAAATGGTGGAGCATCCTTCTCTCCATGTTTCAATGGACCCTAGCTTGGACAAGTGGTGGACCTTTGCTTCTCTCTATGTTTCAATAGAGTTATCTTGGACAAGTGGTGGACCTTGGAACCAAAACCCCATGTAAAACCTATCATGGTCATTCCAAGTGGTCAGAAAGAATACCCTTTAAGATATAGCCTTATAGGTTGGACAAGTGGTGGACCTTAACACCCAGATCTTCTTAATATAATGACATAGAGTGGAAAAGTGGTGAATCTTGAGACCAAACCACTCATGCTACTAGTGATAATAGGTTGGACAAGTGGTGGACCTTGAATGTAAACCCCCATGTACGAAATATCATGGGTTTAAGATATTTCAATGGAGCCTAGCATTTTGGAGACATGGTGCAGCTTGCTTCTCTTCATGTTTCAATCGAACCGGCTTGGACAAATGGTGGAGCATCCTTCTCTCCATGTTTCAATGGAGCCTAGCTTGGACAAGTGGTGGACCTTTGATTCTCTCTATGTTTCAATAGAGTTAGCTTGGACAAGTGGTGGACCTTGGAACCAGACCCCATGTAAAACCTATCATGTGCATTCCAAGTGGTGGTAAATAATACCATTTTAGATATAGCCTTATAGGTTGGACAAGTGGTGGACCTTAACACCCAGATCTTCTTAATATAATGACATAGAGTGGAAAAGTGGGGAATCTTGAGACCAAACCACTCATGCTACTAGGGAGAATAGGTTGGACAAGTGGTGGACCTTGAATTTAAACCCCACATATACAAAATATCGTGGGTTTAAGGTATTTCAATGGAGCCTAGCATCTCGAAGACATGGTGCATATTGCTTCTCTTCATGTTTCAATGGAGCCTATTTTGGACAAATGGTGGAGCATCCTTCTCTCCATGTTTCAATGGACCCTAGATTGGACAAGTGGTGGACCTTTGCTTCTCTCTATGTTTCAATATAGTTAGCCTATATTAGACAATTAGTAGACCTCGAATCTCTCCATGTTGTCTAGAGCTGAGCTTGGACAAGTGGTGGACCTTACTTCTCCCTTCCTTAGTTTACTAGCTTAAAAGATTACTATGTATACTTGCTTAGATCTAACTTGAACAAGTGGTGGACCTTGTATTCACACAAACTTAATTCATTACAAAAAAGTATATGCTAAAATAACATTTGGTTTTTTTTGTTTCAGGAAAGATGGCTCCAAAAAAACAGGTTGCAAGGGTTGCTGTCTCAGTTGACTATACTTGCAATGATGTTAGGAAATGGTATTTGGACATACATGGTATAGAGGGTGCAAAATTTCATAAGGTGCATCTATTTATTGCCAAAAAGGAGAATGACAGCTTGTTTGAAGATGTTGGACAAGTTGTGGAAGCATCTGTCTCTGTAGTTGATAGTCATCCGGAGGTGGAATGCATTGACATTCTAGTTCCAATGAATCTAGAATTTCAACTATCTCCAGGAGCATATGCATTGGAGCGCATGTCTAGAAACAAAGAAGAGACAATGTTTTCTCGAGGATGGAAGTTTGCAGAATCAAATCCAAACATCACAGCAGATCAACTTCAAAGCTCCATCATTGCCACACTACAACGAAAAAAGGTGAAAGCTTCACGACCACCATCCACAAAGAAGCAAGCAAAAGTGCAAAAAGTAGCAGCTAAGCGAACTAGTTCCATTTTGGATGTAGACAAGGCATCTTTGGCATCCTCATCAACAGAGGGTTCAATGTCAAAGATGAGAATTGTGGATCCAGATGTTTTAGAAGCTGAGGCCATGAAAGGACAAGAAAAAGATACAGGTGGAATGAATAAGTACATAAATTATTTTCCTTTCCAACATAGGGAATTTGATATCCCTATTCAAAATTGTTGGCTTGCTGAAAGTGTGTTATTTGGATTTTCACGGAGTACGACCAAGCCTGCAGCATGTGCATATTTGATGCCTGTTCGAAATGCAAAATCAAAGAAGGGGACTCCTTTGGCAGTAGAAGAGGTAGAGGAGCAAAAAATTAAAGATTATCATTATTGGATTCTTGATGGGCAGCATTCACTCTATGCTGCAAAAGTTTTACTTCACAATGAACAAAACAACAAAGAGGTATTTGAAAGACTGATTAGCGTGTATAAATTTAGAAAGGCTCGCATTGTTGTGAATGCTCCTCCATTTGTTGCAACTGCTATATCTACCATTGCAAATGAGGAGGCTCAGGCATTGTATGTCAAGCAACCTTACAGCCAAATATTGAGACATTTACGGAGTCAATGGATCTTCTCAGGACGACCACCAAAGGCAGCAAGTGGAATTGTAGAGGGACATGCATCTCGTGCCGGATGGGATGTAAGTTATTTTCTTTGTCTTTTTGATAGTGTTTAATTAACAAATCTTGCTCAATAGTTTAATTATTTCTCTATTTCTTTTTAGGCTTTTCTTTGATTGGCAAGAATGAGTGCAGCAGCAAGTTGGATTGCTAAACAGGACCACATGGTCACGTACTCTGATTTAGTTTATGATTGCTGGATAGAAATCATTGAAAAGCTAGAAGAGGAGAATAAGAAACCCCCAACAACTGTATTTAGATACCTTTGTGGCCTCGAGGAATCAGAGGTAAAGACTATTCAAGAAGAGATTAGAGATGAGAAGATTTTACTGTCAAAGAGTGCAAAGGATGGTGATGCAACTGATATGTATGATCGAATCAAGCAGTTGAAGCAAGACAAATTGATTCAAGATGCACTTCTTGAAGGCTTCAACAATTTGAATGAGTCTTCACCATGTAAATACTGGGAGGAGGTGGTCAAAATGTATAACATCAATGATTTTGTTTATAAAACAATTTTAATGCTATGCGAGGAATGGATCAAATCTAGTTTGACGCGTGGAACAAAGAAAATGGCTTTTCCAGATGGAGCAATAAAATACATGCAATGGGCAATTCACCTTCAAAAGGAGAAAACTGAGCCTAGAGATTTGCCATGGTCAATCTATGTGGTGAGCCTACAAATGGAAGGCAATCTCTACTTGATGCGCCACTTCAATAATAAAGTGCCTATTGGCTTATGTGTTTTAGATATGACAAAAAACGTTGGAGGCAATTTGAAGTGGAGTGAGGAGACATTTAACAATGCTTTGGATGGGATCTTGGCTATTGCTGGAGGGTCAACAGATCCTGGATTTGTCTTTCTTGCATTTGTGGATTTCACTAACTTCACAAAATTGCAATGTGCCTTTCACGCCATGGGAGATAATCTGAGCTACCATTGTTGTGGTGCATTGCATCACTTTCCATCAGCTCCTTGCAAAGGAGCAATTCAATTCCTAACAGTTATTGCCTTCTTGGGACAAGGCAATGCATTTGAAGACCTGAGAAGAAGATCAGAGGAACATCCCATGCCAATTGATTGTTCTCTTCTTCAAGTAGCAGATAACGATATGTCAGATTTGCAATATTTGGAGGCCAAAAAAAGAGCTTTGGTCAAGCACTACATTCGTACATATTGTTTTGAAGACCGCAAGCTTGTTGATGTTTTTGGTGATGGCTCCTTGGTTGCACAAGAAGGAATACAACAGAAAAAAGAAGTTATATGCTTAATTGATAGTGTGGAGGAGGCAAAAAACGTGGAGACCATGCTGCTAGACTTTGCTAAGTCTCATGAAGATATAGAAAAATGGGCTGGACTTCAACAATCCACTTCGCAATCAGATGACATTGTGCCTGTTACAGAGGAGTGCTCTCCACAAAGAGAAGAAGAACAACAACAACAACATCCTCTGTCAATGGAGGACTTTTTGGAAATGGAGACACGTATGTTTTGAGTTTCTTGTGCATGTTAGTGTTTCTTGTTACTGATTTGATACTCTTAATGTTAGATTTTGCTTTATATAGTATTGATTGAGTTTGTATTTTTTATCTCAAGCATTCAAGGTTTGAATGTAAATAATAAATTACTTGAGTTTTTGAATGGTGGATCTTTAGACTAAAACTATAACATTTAATACTCACAAAGACTTAATTACTTAAGAGCTTGAACTCAATAAGTTTTGGACCTTTTATCAATACCCCCTTGATATGATACATTAGATCGTAGCATGGTTAAATGGTGATGCTTCATAAATTGAACCTAGCTTAGACAGGTGTTGGAGCCTAAATTTAAACTAACCTTGCTAGAAGGGAGCTTATGTTTGGACTTTGAGAACTAGCATAAGTAATCAATTAGAGCATAGATTAGACATGTGGTGGTGGCCTTAGAGACCAAAATCTTAATGAGCTTGGAAAGGTATTTAAGTACTGCAATTTACTTAGTTTTAGTACTCACTAAAGGCATAGCTTGACAAAAGGTGGACCTTACATGGATCCTAATTTCAAGAGGTGTGGTAGACCTTCAAACCAAGATCATATAGCTTGGACATGTGGTGGACCTTGCATGGAGACTAGTTTAGACAAGTGTGGTACACCTTGTAACCAACACCCATTTGTTATATTAGCTTGGACAAGTGGTGGACCTTGCTTTTATGTTTCAATGGAGCATATTTTGGACAGGTGGTAGACCTTGTTTCTCTCCATGCTTCAATGGAGAGAAACATTAGCTTGGACAAGTGGTGGACCTTGCTTTTTATGTTTTAAAGGAGCATATTTCGGACAAGTGGTAGACATTGTTTCTCTCCATGGTTCAATGGAACCCACCTTAGACAAGTGAAGTACCTTGAAACCAAACCCCCATAATACAACCTACTAAATAGGTTGGAAAATTGGTGGTATATGAAACCATCCATGATAGAGCATAGTATAGGTGAAAACGTAGTGGTCCTTATATCAATTACCCATGCATAGCTTGGACAAGTGGTGGACCTTGATTCTCTCTATGTTTCAATGGATCCTATCTTGGACTATAGATATATCTTACTTATTTCCATGCTTCAATGGATTGTAGCTTGGATAAGGAGTGGACCTTCAAACAAAACTCCACAGCATAGCATATATTAACAATTCATGGGTTTTATAGATATTTTCTTGCCTATTTTGGAGAGTTGGTACACCTTTATTCTCCATTCTTCAATGGATCTGAGGTTGGACAAGCGGAGCTGGAGAAGTGGTCAACCTTAAAATGAAACCTCCCATGCTACAACCCATCATAGATCGTATATGTAGTGGACCTTGAAACTCTTTTATGTCCCTAGCTTAGAGAAGCATTGCACTCTTTATTATCTCCATACATGAAGGCAAGGTTGGACAAGTGGTGGACCTTCAAACCAGAATCTCTATGCAATAATAGGCAAGTGGTGGAGCTTGTTTTCTCCATGTTCCAATGGAGCCTAGCTTAGACAAACAATGGAGCTTGCTTCTCTCCATGTTTCAATGGATCCTAGCTTAGAAAAGTGGTGGAGATTTGATTCTCTCCATGTTCCAATGGACCATAGCTTAGACAAGTGGTAGACCGTGAAAAAACCCCCCGTATACAACATATTATGGGGTTTTCATGTTTCAATGGCACCTAGCTTGGAAAAATGGTAGAGCTTGCTTCTCTTTATGTTTCAATGGATCCAATCTTAGCCAAGTGGTGGACCTTGAAACAAGAATCCCCCCCCCCCATGTACAACGTATTATGGGTTTTGAAAGCACTGGGAGAAAATAATAGCTTTGATAAGTGGTGGACCTTGCTTCTCTCCATGCTTCAATGGAGCGAGGTTGGACACATGTTGGAGAGAAGATGGTTGCCCATGAAATAGACCATGCATGCTATAATCAATCATATGTTGTACACATGGTGGACCTTGCAATTGTTTTATATGCCTAACTTGGACAAGTGGAGGACCCTTGATTACCTCCAGATATCAACAACAAGCCAAGTTTGGACAAGTGTAGTACCACCAAACCAGAATCTCTATGCTACAATAGAGTATAGGTAGGACACGCAGTGAACCTTGATATCAAACCATCCATGCTACTAGAGATGATAGGTTTCACATGTGGTGGAACCTTGTATCAATGTTCTATGTGTAGTTTTTGACTAGTGATAGACCTTGAAACTAATCCCTCTAGGCTACAAGAAAAAAGAGATGGATGAGGAGGCTAGACTACTTTTGTTGCATCAATGCATCCCATGTTACCACATATACTATAGGGTTCTTGGATAAGTGTTGGATCTTGTGTCAATGCTCCATGTCTAGCTTGGACAAGTGGTGGACCTTGGTTCTCTCTATGCTTCAAATGGGCAATAGATTGGAGACACAGTGGCCTTTTTTTTCCAATGATTTTATTTTTTGGAAACCTTGGAGGCACCATGTAAGAGGCACTCTAAGTCTTCCATACAATAGACCTATTGGACTATAAAATAATGATATCTTTCTTTGATATTGTCATTATTTTATGCATAATATTTTCTTCTTTTTGCAGACACAAAGGAGTTAAGTGATATAAAAACTAGATGTATTTCACACTATGATTGGCATGAAGATCCTTTTGGGACACCAACTTTTCCTATTCCCAAAGATGTAATTTTCCATATTAACGGTGTGGATTTTGAAGTGCGACTTTCATGTATTGAAGGAGCTGGTTATGGGCTATTTGTGCATACTACCCTGGAAAGTGGTTTGACTATTCTAAACTATGGAGGGCATAAGTATAGATTTCAAGACTGGAAAAAGATATGCAAAATTTTTCCAAGAGCTTATAAATATTCTCTTCTAGAGGATCCAAACATAGAAGAAGAGGAAGATCAATCATACATTATTGGTTGTGTAGAAGAAGGAAACGTGTCGGGCTATATAAATAGTTCTCACAGTACAAATTTCTGTCCCAACGTACGCTATACATTTGATCCAAATTTGCCACCTTGGCATAAATGCACCTCTTCACACATCAAGTCAGAAGAATATGGCCATGTATGCATTGAGACTATTTGTCAAGTTGAAGCAGGAGAAGAGTTGTTTGCTGACTATAACTTTACTTGACATTGTAAAGTATTGTACATGGATGGAAATCTCAAGTACATGCATCATTTTCATTTTTCATGGATGAAATCTCAAGTGAATATAACATTTGATTATTGTTTAGTTTATGCTCAACGAGAATCTAAAGTGCTCTTATGCTTTGTGTGTTGTCTAACTTATTTGACTACCTTGGCCATAGAATCTTGATTCTACTCTAGATTTGTGATAAATCTTACCAAAATTTAATCAATTTCTAGGTTGGACAAGTGGTGGGGCTTCAAACATTACTGTCTTAAACAAGTGGAGTTATCTTACTTGAATAAGTGGTGGCCTTTGAATCCAAATCTAAGCCAAATCTCTAATTGTTTGCTTGTAGTCTAGGTTGGACATTTGGTGGACCTTGTATCCATGTTTCCTCAACAAGGGTGGCTTTTAGTTTTCACTTTAAGTACTCATCTTTAATAAAGTGTAGGATGGAAAATGTTGAGTTAGTAGATTGTATTTTAGACAAGTGGTGTTTGGTGTACGAATGCTGAAAATGGTTGCAAGGATTCTAACAACGACTTTACCTTAAATTAATTTCTTACTAGGAGTTCTACATATAAATATGGTGAATAAAATTCTAGTGGTTTTGAGATACCATTTGTGTGTGTGTTTTCTTAGATTCACAAACTGGGATGGATAATGCTCCTATGGTTCAGTCAACAACTATAGAATCCATAGATTCTATGGTTTCTAAAGTGCCCAAGATGGATGATATTTCTATACTAGAGTCTAGTGTTGTGCAACTTGATCAAGCTTCCAATAATGAGAACCAAGAAATAGATGCTTCAAAAATGCAACATACATCAAAAGAGACTGAAAAGTCCACTCACGAGCTATTGCCAATTGGTACTACGTCATGTAGCGCCGTAGATGTTGAGAAATCCATGCTTACAATTATATTGGATTTAAATGGTCTATTGTTGAAACGTTCCCCTCAACCATCCTCACACCACAACTCAGTGCAAATGGATTCAAAAAGATATATTATACTCAGGCGAGGTTGCATCCAATTCTTGAAGACTATTATACAGAGGTTTAATGTTGCAATTTGGTCGACAGCTACTAGGAATAATGTGTATCAAATCCTTGCAGCACTAAACAACTTAGCTGAGGAAACATTGCCTTTCTTTGCAATTTGGTCGCAAGATGTTTGCTACACCGCTCAAACTCAAAAATTGTTTAGACCCGACAATCCAAACGTTGAGGCAATGTTCAAGCCTCTAGCCAAAATTGCCATGGGGTTTGAACGTGATCCACAAAGAACAGTGCTTATTGATGACTCTCCTTACAAGGGATGTATTTCCCCAGCAAACAATTGTATTTTTCCACCACAATTTGATGCTGAGAAGATGGTTGACAATATGCTCTTGGAGGAGCTACTGCCATACTTGATTCAGCTTGATGAGAGAAGGGATGTGCGTGATTTAATTGCTTCTAATCGTTATGGACAACCTATAGTGACAAATTATAGTGAATACAAACAAATCATGGAGTATTGGAAGCAGAAAAATGATGTTTGGTCAGCTAAGGTGTTCTTTACAAGAAGAATACCACCTGCAAAAGGTGACAGGGATGAAACTATCATTGAAAATGCAAGTGACACAAGCCACCGCAATGAAATGAGAAGAGCCCAAATACAAGAGATCTTAGCAAAGGAGCGTACACCCATTGAAAGCATGAAGGCATCACAATTGACCACTTTAGCTAGGCAATTGGGTTGTAATACAAAAGGAGTTTTGAAGGCAACCACAGCAAAGGCTTATATAAATAAGGTGAAAGCTGAGAACAATCTTCTAAGGCTGGATAGAAAGCAACCCTAAGGTACTAGTGACATGTCATATATTCTTGATACACATACTTGAACACTCATGTGCATGGTATCTAACAAATCTTTCTTTTTATTCCTTCCTGCAGGATCTTACAAAGGATACTACTAGATGGAGCTCAATCAATAGAGATTTTGATATGTTTGCTCAAAATAATGAAGCAGTCACCTACATTTTTTGTTTATCAATTTCTTGAGAGACTTTCTTTTAGTTTGTAATCATCAAATGAAATGAAAAGTATCCTTCTTATAAGATTGCTTATCTTTTTCTCGTTCAAAACTTTCAATTGTGATTTATAGTTTTGTTAGCATGAGATTGTGCTTTTTTAGGTTGAAAAAATTTGTCAAAGATCCAAGTCCTTTTGGCTTTACTTAAGTTATTAATTGTGAAAGATCCAAGTCTTTTTGCTTTACTTAAGTTATTGATTATCTATGTAATAGTCCTTAAAACAATATCGGATGGCTTTCTTGCTCCCATGTCTCACATTGGTCTTTAGATAAGACAAGTGGTGACCTTGAAAGTATGGTCTCATATCTCGATCAAGTGAAGAGACATGAAGCTTAAATATCACTACTATGTATCTAGTGTTAAACTCCATCAAGACAAAGATACTAGAGTGCCAAATTGCAGTCTAGTTTAAGTGAAAATCCATTTGAGCTAAGGTAAAACTTATAGTGCCTCATTTTTCTAGGATTCTACCCCATCAAGGAAGTTAGAATCTAGCACAAACCAATTAAGACTCTTTTGGAGCCTAGATATGACAATTCGTGGAACTTAAGAGACTTATTATTGAGTTAGAGTCTAGTTTAGATAAGCAAAAGATCTTCAAACCAGCACTTGACTTTCTTACTATTCAATATTCAAAGTCCCTTGAGGCTAACAAATTACATACCTACTTGTAACCTAACTAATGAGTAATTATATAGATCTAAGCAAGTATATATAATGAGTCTTCAAACTAATAAACCAAGGGAAGAGAGTAGCAAGGTCCACTACTTGTCCAAGCTCAGCTCTAGACAACATAGAAAGATGCTAGTTCTACTAATTGTCTAATTATAGGCATGGAGAAATGATAGAATGTTGAACACTTGTCCAACCTATCATCTCTAGTAAGATGGGAGGTTTGGCCTTAAGATTCACCATGTAACCAACCTATACATCATTGTATTATGAAGAGTAGAAAAGCAAAGCTCCACCACTTGTCCAAGCTAGTTCTAAAATCCACATGGAGATAAGCAAGCTCCACCATTTGTCAAATCTCTCTTCCATTAAAACATGAAAAAACTCAGCTATGTTGTACAGGGGGGACTTTTTTCCAAGGTCCACCACTTGTCCAAGCTAGGATCCATTAAAACATGGAAATAAACAAAGCACCACCACTCGTCCAACCTTTAGAGTTGCAAAGTGTATGGGTTGTCTAAACTAGGTATGGGAAAATAATTGAAGGTCCACCACTTGAAACATGGAGCGAAGCAAGCTCCACCATGTCTCCAATATGCTAGACTCCATTGAAACACCCTAAACCCATGATATTTTGTACATAGGGGATGTACATTCAAGATCCACCACTTGTCCAACCTAGTATCCCTAGTAGCTTGATAGCTTTGGTCTCAAGATTCACCACTTGTCCACTCTATGTCATTGTATTAAAAAGGATTGGGTGTTAAGGTCCACCAGTTGTCCAACCTATAAGGTTATATTTTAAATGGTTTTTTTTCTCACAACTTGAACTACCCATGATATGGTTTACATGGGAGTTTTGTTTCAATGTCCACCACTTGTCCAAGCTAACTCTATTGAAACATAGAGAGAACCAAAGATCCACCACTTGTCCAAGCTAAGCTATATTGAAACATGGAGAGAAGGATGCTCCACCATTTCTCCAAGATAGGCTTCATTGAAACATGGAGAGAAGAAAGCTCCACCATGTCTCCAAGCTAGGATCCATTTAAATGCCCTAAACCCATTTTATTTTGTACATGGGGGGTTTTATTTCAAGGCCCACCACTTTTCTAACCTATTATCCCTAGTAGCACGAGTGGTTTGGTCTCAAGATACACCACTTGTACACTCTATGTCATTATATTAGGAAGAACTATGTATTAAGGTCCACCACTTGTCCAACCTATAAGGTTATATCTTAAATGGTATCCTTTCTCACCACTTGAAATGCCCATGATATGTTTTACATGGGGGTTTCATTCCAAGGTCCACCACTTGTCCAAGCTAACTCTATTCAAACATAGAGAGAAGCAAAGTTCCACCACTTGTCCAAGCTAACTCTATTCAAACATAGAGAGAAGCAAAGGTTCACCACTTGTCAAAGCTAGGCTCCATTGAAGCATGGAGAGAAGTAACCCTATCATTTTTCCAAGATAGGTGCCATTCAAACATGGAAAAAATCAAGATCTACCATGTCTCCAAGATTCTAGGCTCCATTGAAACACCCTAAAACCATGATATTTTGTACATGGGGTGTTTACATTCAAGGTCTACCACTTCCCTAACGTATTATACCTAGTAGCATGAGTGGTTTGGTCTTAAGATTCACCACTTATCCACTCTATGTCATTATATTAAGAATAAATGGGTGTTAAGGTCCACCACTTGTCCAACCTATAAGGGTATATCTTAAATGGTATCCTTCACCACTTGTCAAGGTCCATCACCACTTTTCCAACCTGTAAGGTTATATCTTGAATGACATTTTTCCTTATCACTTGTAATGTCCATGCTATGTTTTACAAAGGGGTTTTGTTCCAAGGCCCACCACTTGTCCAAGCTAACTCTATTGAAACATAGAGAGAAGCAAAGGTCCACCACTTGTCCAAGGTAGGCTCCATTGAAACATGGAGAGAAGGATGATCCACCATTTCTCCAAGATAGGTTCCATTGAAACATTGAGAGAAGCAATCTCCACCATGTCTCCAAGCTAGGCTCCATTGAAATACCCTAAACCCATAATTTTGTACATGAGAGGGTTTACATTCAAGGTCCACTACTTGTCCAACCTATTATCCCTAGTAGCACGAGTGGTTTGGTCTCAAGATTCACCACTTGTACACTCTATGTCATTATATTAAGAAGAACTATGTGTTAAGGTCCACCACTTGTCCAACCTATAAGGTTATATTTTAAATGGTATCCTTTCTCACCACTTGAAATGCCCATGATATGTTTTACATGGGGGTTTCATTCCAAGGTCCACCACTTGTCCAAGCTAACTCTATTAAAACATATAGAGAAAGAAAGGTCCACCACTTGTCCAAGCTAGGCTCATTGAAACATGGAGAGAAGGAACCTCCACTGTTTCTCCTAGATAGGCTCCATTGAAACATGGAGAGAAATAAGCTCCACCATGTCTCCAAGTTGCTAGGCTCCATTGAAATACCCAATACCCATAATATTTTGTACATGGGGGGTTTACATTCAAGGTTCACCACTTGTCCAACCTATTATCCCTAGTAGGTTTGGTCTCATGATTCACCACTTGTCCACTCTATGTCATTATATTAAGAGGAATTGGGTGTTAAGGTCCACCACTTGTCCAACCTATAATGTTATAGCTTGAATGGTATTTTTTCTCACCACTTGTAATGCCCATGACATGATTTACATGGGGGTTTTGTTCCAAGGTCCACCACTTGTCCAAGCTAAATCTATTGAAACATAGAGAGAAACAAAGGTCCACCACTTTTCCAAGCTAGGCTGCATTGAAACATGGACCTTAATACCAAATTATTTCTAGTAGCATGAGTGATATTTTGTACATGGGGGGTTTACATTCAAGGTCCACCACTTGTCGAACCTATTTCCCTAGTAGGTTTGGTCCCAAGTTCACCACTTATCCACTCTATGTCATTATATTAAGAATAATTGGGTGTTAAGGTCCACCACTTGTCCAACCTATAAGGTTATATATTAAATGGTATTTTTTCTCACCACTTGTAATGCCCATGATATGTTTTACATGGGGGTTTTGTTCCAAGGTCCTCCACTTTTCCAAGATAACTCTATTCAAACATAGAGAGAAATAAAGGTCCACCACTTGTCCAAGCTAGGCTCCATTGAAACATGGAGAGAATGATGCTCCACCATTTATCCAAGATAGGCTGCATTGAAACATGGAGAGAAGCAAGCTTTACCATGTTTCCAAGCTAGGCTCCATTGAAACACTCTAGGGGGTTTTATTTCAAGGCCCACCACTTGTTTAACCTATTATCCCTAGTAGCATGAGTGGTTTGGTTTCAAGATTCACCACTTGTACACTCTATGTCATTATATTGTGTTAAGGTCCACCACTTGTCCAACCTATAAGGTTATATATTAAATGGTATCCTTTCTCGCCACTTGAAATGCCCATGATATGTTTTACATGGGAGTTTCATTCCAAGATCCACCACTTGTCCAAGCTAACCATATTTAAACATAGAGAGAAACAAAGGTCCACGACTTGTCCAAGCTAGGCTCCATTGAAACATGGAGAGAAGGAACCTCCACCATTTCTCCTAGATAGGCTCCATTAAAACATGGACATAAGTAAGTTCCACCATGTCTCCTAGATGATAGGCTCCATTGAAATACGCAAAACCCATGATATTTTGTACATGGGTGATTTACATTCAAGGTCAACCATTTGTCCACCCTATTATCCCTAGTAGGTTTGGTCTCACAATTCACCACTTTTCCACTCTATGTCATTATAATAAGAGGAATTGGGTGCTAAGGTCCACCACTTGTCCAGCCTATAAGGTTATACCTTGAATGGTATTTTTTCTCACCACTTGTAATGCCCATGACATGCTTTACATGGGGTTTTGTTCCAAGGTTCACCACTTGTCCAAGCTAATTCTATTGAAACATAGAGAGAAACAAAGGTCCACCACTTTTCCAAGCTAGGCTCCATTGAAACATGGACCTTAATACCAAATTATTCCTAGTAGCATGAGTGATATTTTGTACATGGGGGGTTTGCATTCAAGGTCCACCACTTGTCCAACCTACTTTTCCTAGTAGGTTTGGTCGCAAGATTCACCACTTGTCCACTCTATGTCATTATATTAATAATAATTGGGTGTTAAGGTCCACCACTTGTCGAACCTATAAGGTTATATATTGAATGGTATTTTTTCTCACCACTTGTAATGTCCATGATATGTTTTACATGGGGATTTTGTTCCAAGGTCCACCACTTGTCCAAGCTAAATCTGTTCAAACATAGAGAGAAACAAACGTCCACCACTTGTCCAAGCTAGGCTCCATTGAAACATAGAGAGAATGATGCTCCACCATTTATCCAAGATAGACTCCATTGAAACATGGAGAGAAGTAAGCTCCACCATGTCTCGAAGATGCTAGAGTCGATTGAAATACCCAAAACCCCTGATACTTTGTACATGGGGGGTTTACATTCAAGGTCCACCACTTGTCCAACCTATTATCCCTAGTAGCATGAGTGGTTTGGTCTCAGGATTCACCACTTGTCCACTCTATATCATTATATTAAGAAAAATTGGGTTTCCATATCTAAATGGATCTTTGCTTGGATAAGTGGTAGACCTTGAGACCTAAATACCCATTCTACACTAGAGCATTGGTTAAGCCTTATGCACTTCAAGCATACCTTTAAGAACAAGTAGTAGTTATTAGTTGACTTAAGTCTAGTTGACCTCCATGGTATTGAGACTAAGAGAGAGTGTAGCATAAAAAGAGTCAGGATTTTAATTTGACTTTCTTTCTATTAATGAGTAGATCATAGATGGATTTTGGTATCTAATAAAACCTTAGGGTAGACAATGTAAAACTCATGTCTATTGTTGTGTTTTCATTAAGTGTTCTTGTTCTTTAATTTCAGAACCATTACAGAAAAATGGATTGGCTATATGCTAGCATAAATTGAAGAAAACTATTGAATTACCCATCCAACCTCCTCCAAGACCTTGTCCAAGGAATGAATCACCTCCTTATCACCTACCACTTTCTTTCAAGGACATCAAAAGAGTACTTATCTTGGATCTAGAGGGGTTACTTCTCAAGACAATTGAAATGAAACATGGAGATTCTATGCCATCTTGGGCTCAACACATGCGACTTGTGGAGGATAAAGATGAAGTTTATCATGTGGTGCGACCAGACGCACAAAGTTTTTTGGATTTTTGTGCTGAATACTTTGAGCTATGGATATGGAGTTGCTATAACTTAACAAGGGTGCAACGCATCACACAAAAATGTTGTACATGGGGTTTTTGTTTTAAGGTCCAACACTTGTCCAAGCTAAGATCCATTGAAACATAGAGTAGAGAAACACTCCACCACTTGTCCAAGCTAGGAAACATTGATAGTAGTTGGCTTAGTTTGAAGATCCACCACGTGTCTAAGCTAACTCTATTGAAACATAGAGAGAAGCAAAGGTCCACCAACTGTTCAAGCTAGGCTCCATCGAAACATGGACAGAAGCAAGCTCCACCATTTCTCCAAGATAGGCTCCATTGAAACATGGAGAGAATCAAAGGTCCACCATTTCTCCAAGCCAAGCTCCATTTGTCCAACCTATAAGGTTATATCTTAAATGGTAATCTTTCTAATCACTTGGAATACCCATGATATGTTTTACATGGGGGTTTTGTTCCAAGATCACCACTTGTCCAAGCTAACTCTATTGAAACATAGAGAGAAGCAAAGGTCCACCACTTGTCCAAGCTAGTCTCCATTGAAACAAGGAGAGAATAAAGCTCCATCATTTCTCCAAGATAGGCTAGCATGGATAAGTGCACCTTGAAACCAACCTTCCTATGAGGCAATAGAGCATATGCTACATATTTTATGTATGCCCCATGCCTCAAATTAATAAGTTATAGATTAGAAGTGGACCTTGCTTGAATGTCACATGCAATAAATTAAGGAAAAATAGCCAAGTGGATTGTATTCCTCAATGGATCCTTGCTTTCACAAGTTGTGAATCTTGAGTCACTTTTACATGAACTTGGACAAGTGGTGGACCTAGAAACCAAGCTCTCCATGTTGAGATAAGTTGTAGGTAGGACAGTAGAACATAGACAACGATAATGGATGCAATATACTCGTCTCCTAATAATCCAATTGATTGAAACCATGGTATTTTAGTTGTTTTCATTGTGTATTGTATGTGCATAAAGTGGAATGAGACCTTAAGAAAACTCAAATTTTTGACAAAATCTCTATATTTTGTACATGATATATTGAAAGTTGTCCAACCTGGGAATTGGGATTTTCCCACTTTACCTAATATGGTCTTTCAAACATATTAATCGATTTTAATTGATGATTGCGGTGGTTGCCAGAGCTGTTAGTGTCTCTTGTTCTCTCTCTTTCACACCTCCCACAGCCAGAGGCCCGGCACCTGCCCGGCTCATGTAGCGAACACATATCCCCCGACAACGTTATACATTAACATGATTATGTAGTGCACCCCCCGAGGCGTTTAGCTCCATTACTTCATCTTTTTCTGCTTCCAGATCATCTTCTCTCCTTTCCTTTTCTTCATGTAAACTCTTTACTTCTCTTGAGATCTTTGCCATCTGTAGTGTAAGTGTATTTGTTTCACTCTCTAAATCCCTTAGCATTTTAATGAGAGTTTCAAGCTCTCTTTCTTCCATCTCATCTCTTTGACATTCTATTTGGAGAGTCCTTGTGATGCTCTCATATTCTTCCGGTATATTGCCTTCCCTAGTGCGTAGTAGGCTGTTTTGAGGAAGTCCTCATAGGTGCATCGTCGTGCTATTTCTTTTTCTTTTGGCATCAATTCAGCCTCTGTTTTTGGTGGTATAGGGCTTGGTGGTTGAATGTGTGCAAGGGGAGATGCTGATGGGATTGCACTTTGTTCTTAGATTTTCACATATTCTATCTCTTTATTCTCTTCTTAAACTTTAGGTTGCTTCTGTAATTTCTTCTTTATAGTCTGCACTTCGTTCGGAGTGAACGGGTTGAGATTTTTTTTCTCTGTTACTCACTCTATCTCTTCGTATGCCTTGAGGTAATGATTGAACTGGTCTTTGAGGGGTGGAGAGGAGTTACAACCCACCTTTGTAGGGTCTGGTACCCAATATTCTTCAAATTCTCCCTTTAATGCCCTCTTTTCCTTGAAATGTTCTATAAAGAATTCAATTCGGGCGGTTTCTGACTAGCAGTCTCCTTCAATCACTCTTCTTTGATTATGGTTGCTTTCCCCTTCTTATTTAGTGGCTCCTCTTTGGTATCTTCTTGCACAGTCTCAAGATTTTTCATGAGTCATGTATAGACAAGTGGGGCTACTGCTTCCTCTTTCAATCTCAACCACTCATTCTATGTGGGTTGTTAGCGCCATAGTCCTATTGCTCCTATTGCTTCATTGGAAATCCTTGTGAGACTTATGTCGCACCAATGTACCTTGGCTTATCTGTTCCCATTCCACCCACTTGTCATGCAGATACTGGACAAAGTTTATATCTTTGGGCACACTGCTTCTTAATGCCCATGTGATTGTGGTGGCTAGTGCATGGGGTGGGGTGGTGTACTTTTGCGATCGTTTGCTACAAACATGAAAGTATTGGTGAATCTTGTAGATTTTTGTAGCCCTCGGATCCTCTAGGTCTTCGAAGGTGGGATTTGTCTTCTTGTGAGTGTAGACCTTCACATCATCTCTCGTTCTCTAACAAAGATTCCCTTATTGTGGAGTGCCAAAGAATTTGCAATGATTTGAGGGGTAATTACCACCTCAATGTTCTATCCATCCAAAGCGGTAATCACTACTTTGCCATCTTTTTGAATGGATCTTTTTAGCTCGTAGACCCTTTGTGTATCCACACCTGTTGGTCTTGCTACAACAAAATTATGCATATCAACCCTCTCTAGGTGGTTGAGTATGTCTTCCTTGCTGGCATACTCAGCTCTCTAGGGATCATGGGCACATCTATTGTATTGCTCTGCGGATCTTTGAATGTACCTTGGTAAAGTCTGATTCCTTCATCTTCCAGTGTGGCTTCATCTATCCAATCTTTGGTTGGTTTTAGTGTTTTGTCAGGGATAGTTTAGGGTTTTTCCTCTGCAATGATGTCTTTCAAGGACATCCTCTTCTTCTTTGTTGGTGATTTTTGGCTTCCATTGATCCCATGGGCACTCCAAGTCCAAAAGTTAGCTTTGTTCACAAAATCTAGCATTTTCTTAGTTTCTAGCTATCCAAATGACTTTGGAAGCTACTTAGGGCCTATGGGTGCTATGCATGTGATCAAAAATGCATTTGGGGTGCAGATTTATGATGTGAGACATCATACACGTATGATGTCTAGGTGCTCATATTTTAATGATTTCTCATATGTGCATAGCTTATAGCATGTAGATTATGGATATATGCGTGGATTTCAAATTTGGATGTCATTTGGATAAACTGTGACCATTAGAACTCCTTTCAAGCTCTAAATTTTTATTCTGACTTATTTTTTATAAAATGAGGTTCAAATGGGGTGAAACTTGGTAGATGCTCTCATAATCATGTGGTAAAGGCTTAAAAGGGGTCAAGTTAGCTTCCAGGTTCATCTTCAAGCTAGTGAGACATCATACACGTATGATGTCTACTTTGTCCAAAAGTGTTCAAACTTATACCGGAGCTAGGTTTTAGCATGGCATAACCTTCTGTGATATCACACTTTGATTTGGGTTTCTTCTCATATTTTTAAAGCCAAAAATCAAGTATAGAGCTTGGGATTCCACAACCTAGGTTTAGATGGATATAAACAATCAAAACTTGATGAGACTTGGGGTGTAGGCTAAGATTAATGGGATAAAGGTACTGGAAGTGAGAAATCTGCCTAGATTGGTCATTTTGGCCTCTAGAGACATCATATGCATATGATGTCTTTGTTGAGATTTTTGGCCTAGACTTCATATGTAGCATCCTTAGGTGATGGGTAACACTTTGATCATTTCAAATTTTGAGTTGGATATGATTCATGTGGTTGGGACCATAGAATGTGTCTTTTGCCAAGATTTTCCGATTTGACCTTTGTGTGTCTGAAGCCTAGCTTGATGTTTTGATCAACTTATGGTAGTTTGATTCTAGAGGAAATTACATCGGCTTGTAGGCACCCTTGAGGAGAACCTATTCCTGAATTTTGGTAGCATTCTGACAACTTTCTTTCGGGTCGGCTTCTGCAGGCTCTAGGAAGTTAGGGTTTTTTTACTAGTCTAAATGAGGATAGGAGGTCATAGACGTGTTCCTCTAGCCTAGCTTTAACCCCTATTAAGTTTCATAGCTATTGGTTTAGTGGTTGTTTGTGTTGCGGCCCCGTTTTGGTTTCTTCCTCGTGATGCCACATTGTTGTTTCCGTCAGTTTTTCACGATGAAAAAAACATACAACATGGAGGGCACATGGTGAGGAGCCTATCTCTCATATCTGGCACCGACTGGTGTCTCGTGTGCATCGTATGAAGCCGTAGAAAGTTTGCACGATGTAGTTCTCTCTAACTTGTGAATAGTAGAAATGAGAGAATAAGTGAGGCCAAAATATCATATATTGGGGATCCTTGGACCACTTTCCCTGAAACTTGACATGTTCTCTTATCTCGTAGCAAAATGCACTTTAGGCTCAAAACGTTTCCCATTTGGACTCCATTTGACCCATTTTTGAATAATTTGTCCTTCCGTTTAAAAACTGGCCTGATTGGGCTTCCGTTACTTTTTTCCATAATTGTGCCCAGGCTTCACCATATGATGTCCTTTGTTTATTGATCATTCTTGTTTTTTTTTTGGTCATTCCGACTCCATCTCACCTACTTTTTCTAATTTTCTTTATTTTTTTCAAAAAAATTAGCAAAAAAGAAGGAAAATAACTAAAGTAACTCAAAAAATACCAATAATTCAAAATAAATTAAAAACAGCACATTAGATCGTTATGTATAGTTATCTGTAATATTTTTGGCCGGATTGCTTTGTTTTTCTCACTTTTATGCATAAAAACTACTATTTTTACATATATACACACACCTAGACGCTCATTACTAACGTTTGTCTGTAGAATCACATTACATAAGGGTATAAATACTTGAATTTCACCAAATTGTTTTAATCAAATGCAATCAAAACCCATAAACATAGAAAACAATACCCTTTTAGTACTTTTCTTAGTCTGTCAGGTTTGCATTGAGAATGCCTCCCCCCCTCCATGTCGGAGTCCTCCTAAAAAACAATGTATTGCCCTAGGGTATGTGTTGTGCATAGTTTACCAACTAGTGCTAATGCAGGGCATGTAATGAAGCCTTATATGCATACTCGGTCAATGCATAGGAAAAGTTAATGCTGTGCAAGAGGAGGGTATAAGTGATGTGCTTATTAGCATTCTATGTTGAGGTTTCATGTTAAGTCATTACCAAGCACATAGCGGTGAATTAACAATCTTTCTAAGTCTTCCGCTCATTGTTTGATTGATAATGGTTGCTTTGGTACTTATGGTATTTGTTGCCAATGTTGTTGACAGTCTTGTTTGAATCCGTAATCTGCATGTGGCTTTTGTGTTGGTCTTTGTTTAAGTACCCAAATTTTTGTTTGGTTCTTTGAGCTTTCCGTAATTGCTTGGGTACCCAAATTTGTTGCACCTCTGGTTGTGGATCATGACTTCGATTTGGTGTGATCTAAGGAGTTGATCTCATAGGGATTTTCTTATTGTGTTGCTTGGGGCTTACAAGCTTGACTTTTATGGATGGGTCCATTGTATGCTCCTCTTCAAAGTTGATCACACTGGTCCGTATTGGTGGTCCGTGTTGTTTCTTGTTGTAGAAGCTTCCATTTTGTCATATGCACCTTGGCTTCTTTTTTAGCTTCTTTTACAACCCGTTTCTTTTCTTGAGAGCATTTCCTTTCCGCATGGATTTGTTGAAGCATGTTCTAGGTTAGTGGGAGATGGTACCTTTTAAGGCGGCAATCACTAATCCAATTCCATATTTCCTCATCCTCCAATCTAGAAAGCTTGAAGGCTCCACTTGGTGATATATCGATGATCACCAAGGGTCCCATTCCTCTCTTTTTAAGTTTTTTTACATGCTATTTCAATATGTAAACCTAGACATAGTCTCTTGTTTTAAAATCTTTCAAGTGTACATGCTTATTGAAAAACTCCTTTTGTTGCCTTTTTTTAGTGTAGATAGAGGCTAAGGCCTTTAGGTGAAGCTCATCTAGTTTGTCAAGGTCATCGACTCTAGAAGACAAGTCATGGCATGTCCATCCAAGTTGTTTAGCTACTCATAGAGTCCCAATCAAGGTTTTGTATGCTACTCAATAAGCCCACAGTGTGGCGTGTAACTGCAGGTCCCAATTTCTCTTGAGGCAGATACTATTTTGGTCAATATAGTGCATAGAATCTTATGGGTAGCTTCAGCATGTCCATTAGTGTTGGCGAATATGCCGCAAGCGGACGCTAGCATAGTGAGAACAAAATCAACAACTCTATGTTGGCCAAGGATGAAGCTTAACGCATAGGTGCATGGAAACAAGAAGATGGACAAGCACCTTCTCGACCTTCTAAGACAATCTCTACTTGAAGAAATCAAATCTAAACATTCTATGAGCTACTGAAAGCAACTCAACCTATGATTCTCATGCTATCTAGAACTATACCAAATGCATTCAAAATGTCTTGAAACTCATAGGACACACTCTCCTCATCAAGAGATCAATGACCTATGGACTATGACTTGGTATCCTACCTCAAACCACCTTGTGCAACAATTGTGTATAAAGGCAAGCAACAAAATACAAGTCACCACTTTTTGATTTGTAAGATCCTAATACATAGCTCTACCCGCCATGAACCCACAGGTATAAAGAACTCACCAAATAGACACACGATTTTCAAGAAAACTCAACCAAAATCTTGTAGGAGCTCGCTTCACGACGACACCACAATCGTGAAAACTTGGGGTTGGATTGAAGCCCTAGCTGTTTCTAACGCATTGGCAGTATCACTTTTGCAATGAAGGTTCCATAGAGCGTGTAGGGAAGAGATTGAATCTCTCTCTCTCTCTCTCTCTCTCTCTCTCTCTCTCTCTCTCTCTCTCTCTTCTCTCTCTCTCTCTCTCTCTCTCTCTCTCTCTCTCTCTCTCTCTCTCAGACACAGTGCACAGTAAACTTCAGATTTGATTAATTCAAAAGTTTGATTAGGGTTACAAAAATTGTCTTACATACAGTTCCTCCTTAGAGGCTTATTCCCACAAATAATATTGGCTGCTCAAACATTACAAAAATGTCATTCCGCTTCAAAAATAATGATAATTTTTTTTTGGAAAGATCCTTCTGTGTTTGGCCATCAACACTCCCTTCTTCTGCGTTCATCCATGACATGACGGGTCTTGATCTTTTGCTTCTGGTAAAATCTATCTTTGTGTCAATTGAATCCTTGGGGCTTTAGCAGCTTCAAGTATGACTCGTACCTTATATTGCCCAAGGTGACTGTGGGGTCGAATATTTTTCTATCATACATAAAGAAGCTGGTATAGAAGGTTTTCTCAAAATCCTACATGTGGTAGCTGGGTAATAACATTACCCTTTCATAGAGCAGATGTAACACCTTTAGACATGGATGCTTTGACAAATCGTATGTCATTGTGGTAACAATGTCGTCCATTGACAGGAGGGTTGAGGCGGTAGCTTTGGGTGATGCAAACACTTCAATGCAAGCTAGGAGGGTTTTGTAGATTTTCTTAATGGTGCCCTTTAGGGTTTTCACCATATAAGAGACACTTATTCTCTCTCCTTCCTTGGGTGGTGGTAGAGAGGGGTAATTAAGCCATTTGGGATGTCTCTTCAAGATTATGAAATGGTTTGCCCATGTACATACATGAGGGATTGGGAAAAATAGAATGTCATCCCTTACAATATTTGGGGCTTCCACCAAGTAGTTTAGAAATCTGGGGTACTTGAGGAGCCAATCTTTTCTCTACCTTGGTTGGGAGTCCATTATTTTCTTTACAATCTCTGTATTTTTTACATCTCCATCATATACTAGCTCCATCGCTTCTGCTTCAACCCTCTTCCTAATCACCATCACTTCATACTTTAGGAGAGGATATGGAGTGTAGGTTGCATCCATTCCTCCCTAAGCACATTTGTGGCAAGCCCTTGGACTCCGACAAAATGTTACATTCTTCTCTCCCAATCCAAGGTTGCCTTGTGGTCCTCTGCTGTGGGCTTTTCTATCAAAATTTGGAGGTATGTCTCCTCCTCTGCATTCAATGATTTCCACTCTTCTGCTTGTGTCTCTAGCTATTCTTCCTGGTGCTGCAGATCTTTTACATCCTCAAAAACTTCCATGGGCTCATCTCTGGTGTTAGTCCCTAGATCACTGGGCCCTGATTCCGTGTCTTGTGTCCTTGCTTTGGCTATTTCTCTTTGTAATTTTGTTAGTTGTTCTTGAGCAAGCACATCTCTTTTAGTAGCTTCTTCTTCTTGGTCTACCAACATCTCTTGCAATGTAGCTAATTTTCATTGAAGCTCTTCATGTTCTTTTTAAAGCTCTTTGCATTCAACCTTCATTCTTTCCTCTGTGGCTAGAGATCCTTTTGCCATCTTCATTCTTTGTCTTTGCTCTAGCTATAATTCCTTCTGGAGGGCAGTGATTTGTGTTTCCAAGGTTTGCACAACTTGACTATCTACCCCTGCACTCACCTGTACAACCATCCGAGGGGTTGCCATTATTCTCTTGATTGTTAAGCCCTAGAGCTCTAGTTTTTCTTTCAGCTCTAGCACTTCATCTTTTGTTGCCTCTAGCTCATCTTCTTGCTTCCTTTTTCTTCTTGGAGAGTCTTGACTTCTCTCAAAACCTCTACCATTTCCAATGTTAGAGTGTCTTGTTCGCTCTCACCCTCTCTTAGTGCTGCATTGAGAGTCTCGAGCTCTTTTTCAGCTTCCTCAGCTTTCAGGTGGGTAATTTGGACCATTCTTGAAAGATTATCATGTTTCCTTTGCATATTATCTTCTCTGGTATGCAACATACCATTGTCTTCAGCAATGGTTAGAAACCACGTTCTAACTCTGTCGAGTATTTGATATGCGGCTCTTACATCATCTTCATTTGCTACTACCAAGTTTATGGTTGATAGCCTATTGATAGGGCCAGCAAAGGGAACCTAACATCACATACTTAACATGACCCTTGTTTGAGGTCCTCTCCACGGGTTGGCCACTGGTCTCCATTGTGGCACTTGCGGGATGTGGAACAATCCTGGCACTCAAGGCTATGGGGAATGCCTTGCTTGAGCTGTTTTGTTGTTTCTTGATCTAATTATGGTCCCTAAGATCTACCAGCTATTATCTATTCAGTAGGGATCTCATGTCTCTCTTGTTCCTGTTTGCCATTGTGTGTTTGGCTTGAAAGAGGTCTTATGGGTGTCCCTTTCTTCTTTCTCCTTATCTCTTGGTGGAGGTGCTGCCTCTTTTGTTCTTTGTGGTGAGAGTTGTGGTTGGGATGTTGAGGTTTTGGACTTGGAGAAGGGGTGGAAGAGCCTGGTGGTGAAGGTGGTGGGGTTTCAACTATTGCTAGGTCACCTTCTTGATCCTTCTTAGCTGGAGGTTCCAGTGTTTCTTTTAGCTTCTTCTTAATGTATTGCACCTCCTCCATTGTGAAGGGCTCTAAGTTCTTCTATTCAAGCACCCTTTTTGTTTCTTCATATTCATGGATGTAGTGATCAAATTGATCCTCTAGAGGTCTAGAGGAGCTTCAGCTGACTTTTGCTAGGTCTGGCACCCAGTACTCCTCAAAGTCTCCTTTGAGTGCTCTTTCTACCTTGAATTGCTCAATCAGCCTCTCAATCCGAGTGGATTTTTGGCTTTGTGTTTCTTTGGGATTTGTTTCTTTGGTCACTGCCATTTTCCCTTTTTCTTTGGAGGTTCCACGAGCTCTTCCTTTGGTACTGTTTCTAGCCTTCTCCGTAGTCATGTGGTGACTAGTGGAGCCACTACAACTACTAGTTCATCTCCTGTATCAGGCTTCAACTTGAACCACTCATTCTGTGTTGGTGGATCTGGTCACTTTCCTCTGGCACCAATGGCTTCATATGAAATCTTCATCAGTGTTTCTCCACCTCCAATGTACTGTGGCTTTTCCATGACCATGCCAACCACTTGCTCACGCATGTATTGGGTGTAATTGACTTCTTTGGACATAATGCTTTTCAATGCCCAAGTTATGGTAGTAGCCACTACATGGGGAGGAGTTGTGTATTTTTGGGGCCGCTTGCTGCAAACATAGAAGAATTGGTTGTAGAGCTTGCACATCTTTGTAGCTCTTGGATCCACCAGACCAAGTCTTCAAACGTTGTCGAGGGATATGTGTTTAGAATGTGAGCCGCATAGGCGCATGGCCTCTAACTATGAGAGGTGTGAGAGATAATAAGAACAACAGGTGCAGAAGGCTATGGCAATCACCCGTAAAATTCAATTAATCAATGCAAGCTCTAAGTACAATGTAATCGATAGACAAGGTGGTTTGTTAGCAATACCAACACTTGGATTAACTGGCAAATAGGATTTTAAGCTCCCTTTGGAGATTAACCAGGCCGTTAACGACATTGGGGTTTAATAAATGATTAATTAATCTCCAATTGATGACCATGAAGGAAATTTTTGCTTGTCGCTTTACCTGCTTCAACTACCCACCCCTTGGATTTTGCAAATCTTCTCTTTTTTATGCCGATCTTTTCCTGCTTCAATAGCCCTCAAGAGCTTTTTCTTTCCTATTGCCTCAATTGCCAATAATAAGTTTCAGATTTTTGCTCCAATTGTTGCATTTCAATTGCCCTCAAGATCATTGCAAAATTTCCCCTTTGTTTGCTCTCCAAGATTTTCCTAAATGAGAGAGTGATTTTCCTTAAAGTCCCACCTTAGTCGAGATAAGAGAGAGCATGGTCAGCATGCCCTATATTCCCTTAGTAATCCCTCTTCCCGAGCTTGAGGGAGAGAGTTGCTTGCTTCCTTGATTATTCCCTTGCTTATGCCCACCTTCCCCTTCCTGCTCTCGTCGAGGCCTCCAAGCCTCCGTTTAGAGAGAGAGAGAGAGAGAGAGAGAGAGAGAGAGCTTCCTGACATAGTCACCAAGCAATACATCCCTCAAAGCCTTTTCCTCCTCTCTTGCCCCTCTTCAGAGATCTTCTCTGCCGCCAATCCTTGGCTCCCCTTTCCCTTCGACTCCAAGCTCTTCGTCGAGAGAGAGAGAAAGA
This sequence comes from Adiantum capillus-veneris, assembly GCF_014529385.1. Taxonomy (NCBI): domain Eukaryota; kingdom Viridiplantae; phylum Streptophyta; class Polypodiopsida; order Polypodiales; family Pteridaceae; genus Adiantum; species Adiantum capillus-veneris. The sequence continues at coordinate 111,835,293 of NC_140939.1, read as the reverse complement.
GAACCTTCCTTTGCCCAAGCCGAGTCTGAGAGAAAGCATGAGATTTTCCCTCTCCTCTTGCTTCCCCTATCTCCTTCGTGCCTCGTGTACTCCTTCTTTGTTGCTTCAAGGGGAGGGAAAAAGAGAGAGAGAGAGAGAGATCTCGTTCCTCCCAATCCCCTGATCGGTCTTCCTTCCCCTTCCCCTTACTCGCTATGCCTCTATTTTTAGGTTCTTTCCTGTTTTTGTTGTCACGCCGATATGACAAGGCGGGAGAAGCCCCTCTCATGAGGTGGCAGCCCAGCGTGAGACCTGCATGGATTCATGCACTACCAATGCCGAATAGGTCACCCCGCCCTACTCTTCCACTTTTGTTTCACACCCGACGGCGTCTGAGCATCAGCTTGGCTCCTGCGAGCCCCACTTTCCCTCTCAGTGCTCTTTGCCCGCTGTCGGACGCCTTCTCGTTCCTTATCTCCTTTTCTTTTCCCACCCCTTGGGTGGCCACTTCTCTTTAGGTCATGGGTGGGTGGCCTTTAGTTTATGGGCGGCCTCTTGGATTTTGATTCATAAGGGCACCACATTTGGCATGAACATCAACCAATATATTGCAAGGCATGACATCTTTTCACAATAGTCCTTGATTAACAATATCATCGTGAATTTTGTTGCCCTTTCCAGTGTCTCAGATAAAGCCACATGTCTTTAAGATGCACATGTAGGTGATTACATTTTCCCAACAGGTGTTCCCTTCGCACTCAGTGAAAATACCCCAGAGCTCCTTGCGGCAGTCATGTTGGGCATTCCACGCAACCAATGTGCTCCAAAAGACACTGTTTTAAATTCTTCCTACCACTACCATCTGTGTTCCACCAATTTGATGATTGATCCATCATCTTCTTGTGGAATCCACTGGCCTTAATTTTATGGGCCCACTAATTGAGGTTGTCAAATCTGCCAAAAGTCATATGGTACCTCATCATCGGTCGTTATCACCAACTTTAAGCATTAAAATCTTACAGCTTTGAACTCTGATTGGCAAGCTCTAAATTCCTATAGACTTCTCCAGCTGCATATAATGCATACAAACCCTGTCGAGCCTGTAAAATTCCTAGATGACATACGGACCTGTCACATAGGTGACAGACCTAGCACGATATTGGCCCCCTGGGAAACGTAAACGGCCAATATCTTGGCAACTAGAACTCAGATTGCTAATCTGAAAAACCAATGTGCTCCACAAATTGAGCACTTCAGGCCCATGCATTCTCTTAATATTTAATCCTTCAACTACACTTGCTCAATCCGGTACGGATCTGCATCAGCTTAAACTTCAAACTGACATAACTTCCTTATCGTAGCTCCAATCAACGAGCCATAAAGACAGGCCGCTAGAGCACTTCAAGCACTATAGTTCTAGATCATAAACTCCCATTTGTGCTTACTTCAACCATACTATTTTTTAGCATCATTAAGGTACTTGATGGCCCTTTAAAGCCGCATCTAGCATACATTAATTGTAAAACTAGCTTGTTAGCAAGCCCTGAACACTAATCATTAATCAAGTAAGATTTAATTAATCTCAATCTGCATCTTCCTAGTTTATTTCTTACCATGGGAGTGGAGTTGCACGACATTCACCCCCTCTGAAACTGCACAGTCTCCGGTCTGTGCCAATTGCACTTCAATTTGCGTCTGCTATAGGTACCTTAAGCTCTTTGCCATCATTAGAGTCACGTAACTAGTAAACATATGGAAAATAATATAAGGCTTATACCATGTCACTAGTGTTCTAGCTTAATCATTAGGTAGCTAACCATCCAAAATATTTGAACCGTATTTGGCGTATCTCCAAAGCACTCAATTATAAAAAAACCTGTTTAGTGAACCCCTCCATACTCAAGTGCTCTAGTTAATGATGCACACGTCTTGAACATCAAGCTCACTTTCGAGAACCGTGTCAAGCTCAAGTATACCTTACTTTGTCTACACACGGAAAGGCCATCAAGTTCTGGTAGTAGAACCAACTCAAAAGATGTGAAGATACTTCATCAATTGTCCAAAGAAGTCAACTGGAAGCTAGCCATGTAATCTTATTGAATGAATAACCAAAAACTCTCCTGACTTAGCATAATCTATAAACCACAACCTTGTACCATACCTGCTACAACAGATAATTGGTACTCGTCAAATATGCAACTTGCACTTCAGTAGCTCCCATAATCAAATGGGAAACCAATCATTTTCTCCACTATGAGCATTCCTTTTTCTTAAAAATTCACCATCCTCCAGGAGCTTAAACATAAAATAACCCACAAATCTTCATGAAAACTGCTTGGATCATATGGCATATAAGTCAATTTTCCCATACCATGCATATATTTGTCACCTCCTGGGTCAAAAGCTAGCTCAAAATATCCTACATCATAGGGTAACATCAGATTCCCTATAGCATCACGTATCACTAGATACTACCATATCCCCTATGCAACTGGCTCATCCAATTGTCACTCATCAATCACGGGTAAAAGCATTGGTAGTGCACCTTCACTCTCACTAGTATTGGAATCCCAATCATGCATATCTAAATACATCATGTCTCTGGAAAAACTCTCTTCATTAGGCTCGCAAGATGCATCCAAAAAGAATGCTCTATCTTGTAGAGGCTCAAAATCAAGTAGAGCATCATCCAACAACTGCATAAGGTCATCATCAGTTGCATCTAAACAAACTTGCTCATGCGTGAATCTAGATTGATTCGTATCCTTAGCATCTGTATTTGAGAATCGTTCCAAAGCTTCATCCAATAAAAACATAAGATCTAGGTCCACTGCTTTAGAAGGTTCTTACATCTTGCACATCTCATGCTGTTGTAAACTAAGATTTCCACCTATGATATGCATACTAAACACATCTGCCGTAAACTACTCTTCAAGTCTTTCACCCTCATCCAAATATCTTTCCATTTTTATAGCACAAAGTTCATCATGCACATTGAAAATTTCATCTACTGCCTAGGCGTCTGTATCATTGGCACAATGAAACCAATCATACTCAACACAAAGAGATGGCATTTCACTATGCACTCCCTCTGAATAAGCATCATAAAGTTCATGATCATTCTGCCATAGTGTGAGCCCCATGTCACAAAAACTTTTCAAAGAAGGAGTCTACACCCCCTTTGAATTGTCATCATCACATTCAAGATCAATTTTCCACTTTGGTAGTTGTGCATCATAACAACCTTTCAATGAAGGAGTATGCACCCCCACTGAATCAAAATTTTATGGATCTTCAAGCACATACTCTTGCTCAACCAAGTCCTCAAAATTTGGTATATCCAAATTCAATAAATTTGGTATACTTGGCCAACCCCATGGTCTTGCTGCTCTCAATTGCAGCCTTTCTTTGACCTATAACACTTGTATCATCAATCAACTCTATGGTAGAATCTGTACCAAAAACATTTTCTCTAATTCTGAGTCAGTAGCAAAAGTATCAATTGTAAGTGAATCTTCATGCATGTATATTTTAATACGGTTGCACTCATTCACCTGCACAATTTCTTCTTGAGCTTTAGCCACTTTGTTGTTTTGATCCCCTGATTTCTTTTCCTCATGTACTGCATGTATAGGTTCTTTGCAAAATTCACCCTGTATATCTTGAGACTGTAGAGCCTCAACCTCAAAGACTTCTACTTCATGCAAGGCATCTGCTAAACCCAGCTTTTCATACACAGCTTCATCTATCTCTGCATCATCAGCCTATAAGAAGGTATCATCTTGTACAATACACTCATCAATCACAACTTCTAATTTTGATCGTACTTGTCCTCGTATATCTACGTAGTTTGGTAGACTTGGACTCTATTCTTGATAGCTTTCATAATGATCATAACTTACTTGTACACTAGCTTCTTTGAAATATTCCCAGTTGTCATTGCAGGCTTTTGTAACCTCTTGAATCTACTCCTTCAAATCTGAACTCGCTAATTGCTCAAAGGATATGATCATAAACTCTTTTGGTATCCCTCTTAACTTGGTTTCCAACTCATAGAACTCTAGGTAGCCTTCTAGATCATATCCATTGAAGACTCACATCTTGTCGTATATTGCATCTAAAGCTGCATCCAATGCTTCATCCATTTGATTCTTCTTCTTCATGACCTCTATTTCAAGCAGAGATTCTTGAACTAATTGAAGCATCTTTAAAACAATCTGGAACTGTTGACTTATCATCAAAACCATTTGCACTTAATTATTCAATCAACTTCATTCTATTCAAAATTCTCCATCTTTACCTCACACCCCGGCTCATTTCACATCTGGTTCACCAAAGTTGTCGGGGGATATGTGTTCAAAATGTGAGCCAGGCAGGCGTATGGACTCTGATTGTGAGAGGTGTGAGAGAGAATAAGAACATCTGGTGCAGAAGGCTATGGCAATCACCATAAACTTCAATTAATTGAGTCAAGATTTGAGTATAATGTAAGAGGTAGCCAAGGTGGGCTATTAGCAGCATCAACACTTGGATTAAGTGGTAAATAGGAGTTTAAGCTCCCTTTGCAGATTAACTAGGCCCTTAAGGACACTGGGGTTAAATAAGATGATTAATTAATTTTTGGATTGATGATTCTGAAGGAAGTTTTTGCTTGTCGCTTTACTTGCTTCAACTACCCCTTGGATTTTGCAAATCTTCTCTTTTTTATGTCGATCTTTTCCTGCTTCAATATCCCTCAAGTGCTTTCTCTTTCCTACTACCTCAATTTCCAACAATAAGTTTCACACTTCTTTTCCAATTTTCGTGCTTCAATTGCCGTCAAGATCACTGCAAAATTTCCCCTTTGTTTGCTCTCCAGGATTCTCCTAACTGAGAGAGTGATTTTCCTTCAAGTCCCGCCTTACTCAAGAGAAGAGAGAACATGGTCAACAGGCCCTATATTCCCTTGGTAATCCCTCTTCCTCAGCTCCAGAGAGAGATTTTCTTGCTTCCTTGCTTATGCCCTTGCTTTGACCTTGCTTATGCCCACCTTCCTCTTCCTGCTCTCGTCAAGGCCTCCAAGCCTCCGTTGAGAGAGAGAGAGAGAGAGAGAGAGAGAGGAGAGAGAGAGAGAGAGAGAGAGAGCTTTGTGCCTTATTCGATCAAGTGAGAGAGCCCTTGAATCATTTTTCTCCTCTCTTTCCCCTCTTCAGAGATCTCCTCTACCGCCAATCCTTGGCTCCCCTTTCCCTTCGACTTCAAGCTCTTCGCCGAGAGAGAGAAAAGGAACCTTCCTTTGCCAAAGCAGAGTTTGAGAGAAAGTGTGAGCTTTTTCCTCTCCGCTTGCTTCCCCTATCTCCTTCACGCCTCATGAACGCCTCCTTTGTTGTTGAGAGAGAGAGAGAGAGAGAGAGAGAGAGAGAGAGAGAGACCGTTCTTCCCAATACCATGCTCCTTCTTCCTTCCCGTAGCCCTTACTTGCTATGCCTCTATTTTTAGACTCTCCCCCTTTTTTTTTCACGCCGCCATGACAAGGCGCGAGAAGCCCCTCTGGTGACATGGTAGCCATCAATGCCAAATAGGGTTGCCCTGCCCTACTCTTCCACTTTCATTTCACACCCGACGGCGTCTGAGCATCAGCTCAACTCTTGCGAGCCCCACTTTACCTCTCAGTGCTTTTTGCTCGCTGTCAGACGCCTTCTCCTTCTTTATTTCCTTTTCTTTTCCCACCCGTTGAGTGGCCACTCCTCTCTAGGTCATGGGCGGGTGGCCTTTAGTTTATGGGTGGACTCTTCGCTTTTGATTCATAAGGGCACCACATTTGGCATGAACATCAACGAATATCTTGCAAGGCATGACATCTTTTCATAGCAGTCCTTGATTAACAATACCATCGTGAATTTTGTTGCCCTCTCCAGCATCTGAGATAATGCCACATGTCTTTAAGACTCATGTATAGGTGATTACATTTTCTAGAAGGTGTTCCCTTTACACTCGATGAAAATAGCCCAGAGCTCCTTGTTGCCACAGTCGTATTGGGCATTTTCCACAACCAATGTGCTCCAAAAGACATCATTTTAAATCCTTCCTGCCACTACCATCTGTGTTCCACCAATTTGATGATTGAGCCTTCATCTTCTTTTGGAAGCCATCGTCCCGAACTTTGTGGGCCCACTTATTGAGGTTGTCAAATCTACAAAAAGCCATATGGTACCTCATCATCGGTCGTTGTCATCGACTTCAAGCATTAATATCTTACAGCTCCGGACTCCGATTGGAAAGCTGTAAATTCCTATAGACTTGTCAACTTGCATCGAATGCATACAAACCTTGTTGAGGCCTTGTTGAGGTTGTGAGCTAGAACTAGAACTCAAATGGCTGATCTAAAAAGATCAACGTGCTCCACAAAGTAAGAACTTTAGGACCATGCATTCTCTTAATCTCTAATCCTTCACAGCTGCACTTGCTCAATCCGGTACGGATCTACATCAACTTAAACTTCAAACTGACATAAGTTCCTCACCGTAGCTCCAATGGACAAGCCGTAAAGACAAGCTGGTAGATCACTTCAAGCATTGCAGTTCTAGATCATAAATATGTGCTTACTTCAAGCATACTCCTTTTTATCATCATTAAGGTACTTGTTGGCCCTTTAAAGCCGCATTTGGCATACATTAATCATAAAACTAGCTTGTTAGCAAGCCCTGAACACTGATCATTAATAAGGTAAGATTTAATTAATCTCAATGTGCATCTTCCTGGTGTATTCCTTAGCATAGAAGTGGAGTTGCACGACATTGTCTAATTGGGCTTCTTTTGGGTGTAGACCTTTACTTCATCTCTTCTTTCCCTAACTTAGCTTCCCTTATTGTGGAGCCCCAATGCATTTGCTATGGTCTGAGGGGTGATCAAAGTCTTTGCCTAATATCCATACAAGGCCATAACCATTGCCTTATTGTCTTTTTGAATTGAGCTGACTAGCTCGTAAACTCTCTATATATCCACACCCGTTGGTAGTGCTGTGAAGAAGTTGTAAAAGTTTACTCTTTCCAGCTGGGTGAGGGTTTCTTCTATGTTTGTATATTCTAATCTCTCGTGGATTCCTTGGGATATCCACTGTGTTTCCTTGCGGGTCTCTTAAGGTATCTTGGTATACTACCAAACCTTCTCTTTCTAGTGTTTCCTCATCTACGCAAGCCTTAGCTTGCTTTAATGTCTCTTCTCATAGTGTGTAAGGCTCACTGGATGCAATAATGTCCTTCGTGGACATTCTTTTCGTCTTTGTTGGTGATTTACTGGCCTCCATTGATCCTGTCAGCATTCCAAGTGCAAAAGTTAGAGATGTCTTACACAATCTTGTATTTTCTCAGCTTCTAGCTATCCAAATGACTTCAAAATTGAAACAGATAATTAGGGCCTAAGGGTGCAATGCATGTGGTCATAATTGCATTGAGTGTAGATTTATGTTGTGAGATATCATACGTGTATAATGTCTAGGTGCTTAGAACTGAGTGGTATTTCACATGTGCATATCTCTTCTCATGTATATCCTGGGTATATGCTTGAATTTCAATTTGGATGTTATTTGGACAAGTTGTGACCATTAGAACTCCCTACAGGCTTTGAAGCTGGATTTTGGCTTAGTTTTGGAGTAAATAAGGCCCAAATGGGGTGAAACTAGGTAGAATGCTCTCATAATCATGGTTAAAGGCTTGGAAGGGGTCAACTTAGTCTTCAAGTTCATTTTTGG